>NC_138552.1:257297857-257897857 GCF_964273705.1 Natrix helvetica | reverse complement strand
CTTCCGTCTTGGTGCTTCCGGCTTGGTGCTTCCAGGAGCAATGTGAGATCTCAGCCGGTTCCTCTTTTTAACTGCCAGTGGGGGTTTGTGCTGATTGGGTGGGAGCTTGGCTGCATTCTGATTGGGTGGAGGTGTATTCTGATTGGTAGGGGGTTTGGCTGTGCTCTGATTGGATGGGAGTTTGGCTGTGCTCTGATTGGATGGGGGCGTGTTCTGTTTGGGTGGGGGTCTGGTTGTGCTTGTGTTAGTCTGAGTTGCAGAGGGATTTGAGCTGGTGAGCTGCGTTACTGTTGTTTGGCTTCGCGTTTGTGGTCGTGCCACATCTCCGTGGTGGGCATCAGTTTGCTTCATGTATGGGTTGGAGGGGTTTAAAGTGGCTAATAATGCAGCTGTGGTCTGGCTTCTGGTTTGTGGTCGGGCTTCTGGTTTGTGGTCATTATCGGTGTGGGTTTGGGCTTGCTTTTTGCGTGGATGTGTGATAGTGACATCCTGTGTGGTTTTCGTGAGTGTGGGTCTGGTATCATTCTTAGTGTTAGGGACTCGTTTGTCAGTGAGGGCGGGTTTCCAAATGGCTGGTAGGCGGGAGGTATCATCTCGTTTATTCATGCTGTGTGGTCGTTTTTCTATCTCAATAGCTTCTCTGATTATTCTGTTGTTAAAGTGTTCAATTTTGGCAATAGTTCTGGTCTTTTTAAAGTCTATATCATGTCCTGTGGCTTTGAGGTGTTGGACCAGGGAAGAAGTTGGTTCCTCCTTTCTGACTGAGTTTTTGTGTTCTTCAATGCGTGCCTTTATTCTTCTGTTGGTTTGTCCGATGTATGTGGTGGGGCAGGTGGTGCATGGGATTTCATATACTCCTTGATTTTCTAACTCTATTTTGTCTTTGGGGTTTCTCAGGATGGTGGATATTTTTCGGTTTGTGTAGAATGCTGTCTTGATGTTATGTTTGTGGAGGATCTTGCTGATTCTGTCTGTGGTGCCTTTTATGTATGGGAGGAGGGCTTTGCCGTTTTCTTGTTCACTGTCTTGGATTTTAGTGGGGTTTTCTTTTTGGATTAGGTTAGTGATATTGTTTCTTTGGAATCCATTGGATGTTAGTACGTTGGTGAGAGTGTGTCGTTCGGTTTTGAGGTGTTGTTCGTCAGCTAAGCGTTTTGTTCTGGAGATGAGTGTCTTGGCTACAGAGTTGATCTGTGCTGGGTGGTGGTGTGAGAGTGCGTGCAAATAGCGGTTTGTGTGTGTTTTCTTCTGGTAGATGGTGTGTCCTAGGGATCCATCGGATTTCTTATAGACTAAGACATCCAGGAAGGGGAGTTGGTTATTGGCTTCTGTTTCCATGGTGAACTGTATTTTGGGGTGTAGGCTGTTGAGGTGTGTGAGGAAGTTGTCCAGTTTATCTTTCCCGTGTGGCCAGATTATGAAGGTGTCGTCTACGTATCTGAGCCAGAGTTTGGGTTTGTGATCGGATTTTTCTAGAGCTTGGGTTTCAAAGTGTTCCATGTAGAGATTAGCAATGACAGGTGAGAGGGGTGATCCCATGGGTGCTCCTTCTATTTGTTTGTATTTTTGTCCGTTATAGATGAAGTATGTGTTGGAGAGGCAGTGGTTGGTCAGATCTAGGATATGTTTGGGGGGGTTGTATTTGTTTTGGATAGCTGTCAAGGCTTCTTTGATTGGTACTTGGGTGAAGAGTGATACGACATCGAAGCTCACGAGTAGGTCGCTGGGCTGTAAGTTTTGTTTCTTTATGATCTCTATGAACTGGAATGAGTTTTTTACGTGTGAGGTGATGGATTCTGCATAGGGCTGTAGTTGTTTGGCGAGAAATTTGGCTAGGTTTTGTAGAGGTGAGCCTATGGAGCTGACTATGGGTCTGAGTGGGGTTCCTTCTTTGTGTATCTTGGGGAGACCATAGAGCTTAGGGCATCTGGATGATTTTTCTCTGGGAATGATTTTTTGCTGGATCTCTTCTCTGATGGGGGAGGCTTTTATTTTGGATCTGGTAGTTTTTTCTAAGTAGGTGGTGGGATCCGTGCTTAGGGGTTTGTAAGTGGAGTCTTGGAGTAGGTTGGTTAATTTGGTTTGGTAGTCAGATGTGTTCATGACCACCGTGGCGTTCCCCTTGTCTGCTGGAAGGATTATTATGCTGTTGTCTTCTTTTAGGTTAAGTAGTGCTGTCTGTTCCTCTTTGGGTAAGTTGCTTTTGGGGGGCTTGCTGGTGCAGAGGATGTTGGTGATTTCGAGTCTGATTCTGTTAGCGTCATCGGGGTTGATTTTGGTCAGGCTGGTTTCAACTCCGCATATAATGGTTTCAGTGGGGATGTGTTTGGGAGCGACTGCAAAGTTGAATCCTCTGGCAAGGACATTGGTTTCAGCTTTGGTGAGGATCTTATCTGAGATGTTATGCACTGTTTGTTTCATGTGTGGATGTGAGGGGGGAGGGGTTTGTTTCTGGCGTTCCTTTAGTCTTCGGAGTTTATTGGTATGTGTGTCTGTCTTGAGGGTGGTCTGTGTTTCGGCTCTCCAGGTGGCGAGTTGTTTGGATTTGTCCCAAAGTGTGGGGTGGATCTTGTTGCTGAGTTTGAGGTGAAGTGTAAGGAGATTTTTGTTGATTCTGTCTAGGTGGAATCTTTTTGTGTGAAGTTCATTTCTGATTAGGGCCATTTCTGTTCTTTTCAGGATGCGTTTGGTGGCTGCAGAGTTGGAGTGGAATTTTAATTGGAAGCATGTGGGGGTTAAATTTTGATCTCGGCAGTTGCGTAGGAATGTGAGGTCACATAAAATGGAAGCTCTTTGGACTTCGAGTTTTTCGTAGGTCCTGGTCAGATGGTGGATTTCCTCCCCGTAGAGGTACGATATTTGTTTTCTGAGGTTTTCGCGGGTGTTTGTATGTACGTCTTTGGTTGTTCGGGTTTTCTCCCGTGTAGAATTGGAAGTATATTCACGACATTTCGATGAATTCTCATTCATCATCTTCAGGCTGCTGCTTCCGTCTTGGTGCTTCCATCTTGGTGCTTCCAGGAGCAATGTGAGATCTCAGCCGGTTCCTCTTTTTAACTCCCAGTGGGGGTTTGTGCTGATTGGGTGGGAGCTTGGCTGCATTCTGATTGGGTGGAGGTGTATTCTGATTGGTAGGGGGTTTGGCTGTGCTCTGATTGGATGGGAGTTTGGCTGTGCTCTGATTGGATGGGGGCGTGTTCTGTTTGGGTGGGGGTCTGGTTGTGCTTGTGTTAGTCTGAGTTGCAGAGGGATTTGAGCTGGTGAGCTGCGTTACTGTTGTTTGGCTTCGCGTTTGTGGTCGTGCCACATCTCCGTGGTGGGCATCAGTTTGCTTCATGTATGGGTTGGAGGGGTTTATATATTATTATTATTATTTATTTCTTAGCACTTATAGACTGCCCCCTCTCCCAAAAGGGACTCGGGGCGGTGATATATATATATATATATATATATATATATATATATATATATATATATATATATATATATATATATATATATATATATATATATATATATATATATATATATATATATATATATATATATATATATATATATATATATATATATATATACACATACATACATACATACATACATACATACATACATACATACATACATACATACATATATATATATATACATTGCTTATCATATTTCTGTAGACATTCCATCAATTCCTGTAGCCGCCTGACTTGGCAATGACCAAAATGCTTATTTAATTTTATCCTCTATTACTTGTAAATACTTTATCCTCTAATTCTTGTAAATAGGGAACATCTTCTGAGGTATATTTGATGCTGATGTCTGGGATGTATCATATTTCAATATACTCCTTCCATGTTTTCTCTTTTTTAAGCCAGTTAACATCTGACCATTGGCAACTTTTAACATTTCAAAGGGTTGATTCTCCTCCTGAGTTCAGAGATCTCTTAGAAAAGTTTCTTTGTCATACAGATGTTGTAATGGTGCTACTTGTGTACACACACACACACACACACACACACACATTTTAAATGCTTAAAAACCATTTCATTTAATGACCATTTCACTTCTTATTTAAGGAAGATATTGTGTTTACTAAATAAGGAGAGAGCATGCTAAATTCCTCCACCTCCTTTTAGCAATAATCTATTCAGCTTGATTACTGCATCTGGGGATGTCCATGCATACATTTGTCCTATTATGCTATAAAAATAGCATTATTTAAGTAATCTAAACAGGAAACCAAAACCCTGAACACTAACATTTGTAAGTCTGAAAGTATTTTCTCCTCCCTCCTGCCTTATTTTCCAGAGAATTATGAAGAGAGGCTGTCTCCATCCCTGGCCCTCCTTTGGACACAAATTATCCAGGCTGTAGTTCTTCCTCCTCATAATCTCATAATCCATTACACTTTGCCACTGATTAACAGTATAGTCTGTTTACTTTTTGATATAATCTTATATTCTATTTTCATATAGAATATATATGAAATAAATAAACAATAAATGCAAACTGAAGTATACATTTAATTTAATTATTATTTCAAAAATAATTTTCTACTTTAAAAGCATATCAGCTGCTTTATGTAATGATGCAGAGATTGTCACATTTGGATCTGCCTATTTTCTCTTACTCATATAATGCATTTCAATAATAATACACCTTGTTAGTCTTGAAGTGTGTGTGTCAACAGTTAGAAAAAATGAAATTAACCCAGAAAAAACAGAAAAGGATGAGAAAGAAACTTAAGATAGGCACAATTCAGACTTTCAAGATTCAGCTATTATAATCTACATCAATAAAAATGAGAGTTCTCGTATTTCTTGTAGTGTCTTTTTGTGGCCTGGCACTTGCAAGGGAAAAGGACCTTGCTATTATTTTCTAATGTTGAGAAAAATCCTGTAAACACAAACCATTCTTTCCCTGTAAAGTTTAATTCCTAAAATAAGTTTTTTTTAATGTATCATTCAGAAGCCTGCATAAAATTCAGGGATACTCAGAATGGTCATTTCAGACACCACCTAATTGAATTTTCTAGCAGTAATTATTTAGTTCCAATATATTACCAAATTATGAGGATCTAGAAAATTGTTTGTCTTCCAACTTCAGCAGGGTTGATTTGCTAATCATCCAACACTTGGACAAACTATGCTTGAGTTCCTTTCCTGTCCTCAAAGTCATCACAGTAAGACTTTGAATCCATATTGAAAAGCAAGAGCCAACATTTTGCTAATTGAAACATAAAAAATAAACTGTCACTGTGAAATCAAGAAAGGGAAGAAGCGAATAAGAGAAGTCTGAATTGAATTACTGGTTTTTGAAAACCTGTCAGGTCTTTGAAAAGGAGTTTTGCTTTTCAAAAGAAAAGTGTCTGAGGTGATTCTTCCATGTGACTTTATTGTCCAGGCATAACTTTGAAAGGTACTATTAAGCCAGTCTCTTTTTTTAATTTTAGAAGGTGAGGAAATTGCTACCTTCTTCCTCAGAAGCATTAACATAAACCTTAAACAGAACTTAACATCAGCATTATAAATAAAAGCGGTCAATGCTTAATGCAACCTCTGAGAAAATTTATTCCAGGACTCATGAATCTGAATGAAGCTAATATAACCAAATCATTGAATATGCTTTAAATTAATCCAGGTCTCTTCATTTTCTTCCCATCATAATGTACAAAGCAAATGAAGCATTGTAGAAAAAGTGTGATGTGATACTAAGGAATAATGTTATATCAAAGTGGATTCTCAGTAATAACAGGGCATGTATACTAATGCTAATAAGATGTGAACAGAGCAGAGGGAGAATTTTCATTCTACAATAACACATCAATAACTTAGTAATACATAACTATGTATTACTGATAAATCCTTTGGGTTTCTCATACATTAAAACCAAAATGTCCAACTGAGTATAATTTATGCCTCTTTATTCAAAAGCTACAGGCACCAGTACTAACCAAAGAGTGCTAGTGGTATTAGAAAGCTGGATCTGCTATTTAATTCTAGTCATACCAATTATGGAGAAAAACAATTCAGTTTTAGAAGCTGGAACTGCTTCAACATTTTACATGCTTTTGTTTTAAATGGTGTTAAAGCTCTTAATGGCTCTAGGCTCAAATATCTGAAAGTCTGCTTCTTTTCCATAATAGATTGTCCAAGTATTAATATCACTTTTCAAAGTGATACCCATATGTGGCTTCTCTGCAGAGGTACCAGGATTATCCTAATGAATAATGGCATTACTTTCTTTGCTGAAAAGTTGTGCATTTTTCTAGTCACTATTTTAAAATTATTTTAACAATCTGCTTTTCAGGTATTGCTATTTGTTTTACTACATATATAATAAAATAGCCCATACATTGAGCTAATTGACAATTTATTCTAAACTAAATGAAGGGAAAAAAAGGGAGAGAGAGGGAGGGAGGGAAGATAGAGAGAGAAATATCAGAATATAAATAAGTCTGAATAATGTGTAACTCACTGAGCCAAATGTAGATGGTTATTAGATCCTCAATCCTCAATGTTTACTATGAAGTTGAAGTATATAGAAAGGGTTGTATTGAAGTACTTGAGAACCACAATCCATTACCAGAAACCAGTATTTAATGTGAGATGATCATAAGGTGTGCAAACTTATAAGAAAAACTAGCATTGATATGCATTTCTACAAATAAATCTTATTGGACTTCCCAGGATAATTGCTATGGTTTTTTGAAATTACATGTAGAGCATCAGGGCAGCAAACTTAAAGAGAGAATGCAAGAACTGTTAAGTAAATGTCAACTTAATCCTGGAAAGCAAAAGAGGTGTTTTTTTTTTTAAAAAACCATAAGTTGACTTGTTTTTATTCCATTTTGTATAAAAGATGACAGTGGGAAACATCTGTCCAAGCAGATGCCAGGAGTCAAGACTGACTTGAAGGAACTTAAATAAAATAAAATAATGAAAACAAACAAACAAACAAACATCCTACTGTTTCCAGTGTAAGCTTTCTTTGAATCAGTCAAACATAATATACATGTACATTTTAAAATACCTTGTAAAGAGCTAAGATAAATTTATCTTACATTGCAGCCAGCCAAATTTTGCTTATTCACAGTTCCCTGTAATTCAGTGTTTCAGTTTTGTTCCTTTCCCCTTTGTATAGAAGAATTATAAGGAAGTTCTTCCAAACACACAAGGAGGAAGAGTGACTGACAATGATGCCAATACATTCTGGATTCTGAAGGACAGATTCAGCTATTTTGGAACAAATTTAGATACAACCTGTAATGGGAAGCGGTTGAGCTGTTAAATTACAAGCCAGCCTTACATCTGTTTTTCTTTTTCTTCTCCTCTTCCTCGGGGTGAGTTCTGGCTGGCACTACTGCCAGTTTGCTTGTGTGTGCACTTTGCTTGTGTTTGCACTGTGCGCCCATGCGCATTACAATAGAAATTGTTCTGCGAATGCACAGAACTGAAAAACAAGATGGCGGTGGTGGCAACCAGGGAACCAGTTCAGGGATGTGGCAGACCTAGGTTGCTGCTGGTGCCAGTGACCCAGGCCACCAAACCACTAGCGGTTTGGCCAAACCGGTCCAAACCAGTTGAAATCCACCACTGCTCTTCATCCTCCTGAATATCTGAACTTGTTGTAGTAGTTTTTATAATTTCCTTTACTGTTGGAATATTACATCATACTTTTTGCTGATGCTTACTATTTCATGCCATATAAAATAATCAGTTCTGAATCTTTTTCCTTATTCTTTAACCTGTATCCTGTAAACACTGTTTAGTGTTTAGTTAGATTATTGATTTATTCTTTACATGTGGGTCATTGCATCTACAGACTGATTCTCCAGTTAAACAGTTATTCTTCATTTCTTTGTAGAGCAGAAAAAATATTATTTGCTTCTTTTGACATAGGTTGAGTGAGAAAAACAAACACTTTAAATGGAAAAATAGAAAATATATCTTTAGGTAATCTACTTGTAATGAAAAACAGTATTTGAGAATAAATGATAATATTCGCATTTTACTTAATTTCAGGGTTCTTTATATAATTCTAAATAGTTTAAGGAGTGAAAGTTGGAATTCATTTACCAGGGGTTTTGATTCCTCTCTTAATTATGGCAAATATTTTTCTCATAATACTCACAATATTCTCTTTCATGAAGGTTATAATTGCTTTACACATTAAAAAGAAAAACAAAAGCAAGGACCATGCTTTATAACAGAAATGCTAATTGAAAATTTGAGATAAGAACAAGCATAAAAAGAGAACCTCTGGGCTATATGGCAAAAAAGAACATCATATGTTTTGGTATTCTATTTTCAAATAATAAACAAAACAAAATGTATTGAACAATCCAATAAAATCATACTTTCATTTACGCTATCATTTTCTGTGGAGTCCTTGCTACTCTCTGAGCTTGATTATTTACTGGCAAATAATGAATTACCCATCTAAGTAACCTAGTAGTCAGTGCTAGTGATTGTGGGGTTTGCTCTCTGTTTATATATATAGTAGCTTCTCTTGCCAGTGTTGACCACAGTATTGTTTTCTCCTTGGTAGTCTTGATTATTATTTTATGCTTAATTATTTGTCTGAGTTAATCCCTGCTTATCTGGGTTTTAGCTGCTGGACAGGATGTATTCTGATCCTTCCTTCTTTCTTTCTTTCTTTCTTTCTTTCTTTCTCTCTCTCTCTCTCTCTCTCTCTCTCTCTCTCTCTCTCTCTCTCTCTCTCTCCCTCCCTTCCTTCCTTTCCTTTTTTATTGTCTCTTTTGAGTGGAATGGTGTGCAAATTGTGATTTACCTCTATGTATTTCTTGATAACCAATTTGTGCCAAGCTTCCAGGAATAACCTAGCATTTTCAGATTTAACTTTGTCTTAGATGGTCACAATTTCCCAGATGCAATTATGGTTGAGTCTGCTCACATGCTATGATATTAAGGAGTTTTTATTGTATCTTCTAACTGCTAGTTGGTGTTTATGGAAACACTCCGATATACTTCTGCCTATCTGTCCTATATAGTGCTGTTAAAGTCTTTACATTGTATTACATTGTAGATGACTGACATTTTTTTTTCTTCTTCAGCTATTGAGTCTTTTGATATACTTATGATACTTTGAAGCTTTAGTTGATTTGTGTGCAATGGGGATATTGTGTGGTTGTCATAATCTGCTGATTGTTTCTGAGATGTTTTTGACATATGACAGTGTTACCCTTTTCATAGTTTGTGTTGGTTGTGCTTTAGTATGTTGAGTGACCAGCATTCTTTGATAAAGTTGTCTGAGTATCCATTTTGTTGGAAGAGATTGGACAGACTGCATGCACAATTTGGAGTTTCTCCTAGATTCATGTACTTGCTCAAAGTACAGTGTCATTCATGGCTAGGAGAACCTTTGCACAATTTTTGATGTGCATCAGTCACACCTTTTCATGGATCATGAATCCCTGCCCTCAAGTCACTCATGTCCTACTCATCTTGTGTTTGGACTATTACAATGCTCTCTATGTGGGACTACCCATGAACTGTATTCAGAAACTATAGTTAACGTATAATACAGCCATACGGACAGTTCTTGGGGCTTTTAGGGCAGTCCATTTAACAGCTCTGTTGCTCAAGCTTTTACTGGTTGCAGGTCTGTTTCCAGATCCAATTCAAGTATTGGTTATAACCTTCAAAGCTATTTGTGACATGGGCCCAGGCTACCTGAGGAACCATCTAACCCCAACGGGACTGTCCCATTCCACTTATTCTGGCAGAAGTGGCATCAGTCAAGGAATTCCAACTGGTGGGGTCTAAGAGAAGAACTTTTCTGCCATCCCATGGCCCTTAAGGTGATAACTGCCCTTGCCCTCTTAGCTTTCCATACAAGCCTCAAAGGCTGACTTTGTCAGCTGGCCTGGAACCCCAATAGGATTATTTCATGTTGTAAATGGGCATTGAACTAGGAAAAGGGTCCTCACTTGTTATATTATGGTTCTGAGTTCTAAATCATTTAATTTTCTTTTATCTAATACCTAATGTTTTAATGTTTTGTGACCAGCACAATGGTCTAGAGGTGGTGCTCTTGCCTCACAATTAGGAGGCTGTGAATTCGATCCTAGGTAGCAGGATATATTTATCTCTGGGTGCTGCAAGCTCCATGTAGGCATCAGGAAGGGCATATGGCCAGTAAATGCTGAAGTTCTATTCAGTCTCCAGGACTACACTCCGATACAAGGGATTATAAGATCATTAAAAGAAAAATAAAGTTTAAATGTTTAGTATCTCTGTTTTTATAATATTTAAAAGCCTCCCAGAGTCATTTGTCAGTGAGATGAGCTACACACACACACACACACACACACACACAGATCTGGATAAACGCTGCAGGCGTTTATGCTATCAACTGAATTTAGATGGTTCTTGTGTGAACTTTCATTAAGTGGCATGCTATTTGGTTTAGTATTTTCATTAATTCACTCATTCGATTTATAGGACAGGTACATCACCATGTCAATTCTGGATGGCCAGCAAAATGTAAAATCAAAATGCAAATAACATAAAACTGCAATAGCAATTTATATTCTATCCTTAGTAGAGATCCTGGTTTCTTTAGTGCCAGGTCACCCAATACATTTCAAAACTGGGCAATTATATAAACCAACCCAAAACCTATTATGTTACACAAAATTTAGCCTATGATAAATCAGAGCACAATTTCCAGCATATCATCTGGTAACTGCTAGCCATTAGGATTTTTCAGAGAATCTTGGATTAGGTGAACTTTAGTGTGATCCTGGGTTGTTGTTATTTTTTACCTCTTCAGCAAGAATGTCCATTTAGGATTGTTAGTTTATGTGAAGGACCATAATAATCCTTAAAGGATACCTTTAAAGTATACCTTTATCATGTACATTAGTCAAAATAGAGGATTATATTTAAAAAGAAATAAAATAATACTGGCAATGGAACGTTGAAATGAACAACACTGCATTAACTCTTTTGTATCCTTTGTCAAATCCCAAATTTATCTTGAGAGCTGCATAGTGAAATTAGTTTATCTATTTGTCTTACAACACATCAGGACAAATTCTTCAACGCTGAAATATTGCAGTTACAAGAAAATATTCCATTAGCACCTTTACAGCTGATTGCAAGTCATTGAATTTACAGGCTGTTCTATTGACAAAGGAATATCAATCTGCCACTTTGGGATTTCACTTGTGCCCCTTGGAGGTGACATATTTAGAAATGTTGGGAGGTTAGCACCAAATAATTTAGTTCCATGTGGAGAAACATGAATATGAAAGGCCTGGCCTGAAGGGAGAAATGTTAATGACACTTCCATTGTGAAAATATTCTCTTATAACACATCTTAGCCACATAACATTTTATTTTTCACTCCAAAACACCCTTTTCTTCTCTACTTTCACTAGAGTGCTGTCACAACTAGTATCACACCAATGGGGACCCCCCCCCCCATGTCTTTGCATAGCTCATATCAAAGGTATGATGTGAGCTATACCTTTAACATCCTTGCAGACATTGCAAAGGAAGAGATCTAATTCTGATATTACCTATTTATGATATAGTCTTCTTTCTCTCCGGACTTAGATTCTATCACATTTAAGTTTTTGTTTTTTTGTTTTTTTGAAATATATGTTCAGGTGCAGAAGAGTGTTGGGTTATTTCTAGAATTAATTTAAAAATCATACTGATCTAGTGACAAATGACAGTAGCTGCATACCTTATAAATTCTCTGAAAACCCATTAGCTGTCCAAATTTCAGAAATAAATTCTACAAAAATATAATCTTTTTTGTTTGGCAATTAAGTATTGTTCTCCCCTCTCCCCCATTGAATCTTCACCTATAGCAGTTGTACAATTGTCTTTTACAATTATGTATGATTTAATTTTACAGTTAACCAGTTCAATTGCCAACAAACATAATTTAATGAAGCCTGATCTCCAGAATTGAGAAGACTTATTGGCTCTGTAGTGATGATCTGGCTGACTTTGACAATATCAAAAACAAAACTCAGGATCATTATTATATATTCTATGTTATCCAGGAACCTAGGTGCATTGTTACATTTAATCAGAAAACTTGAGGAAGCTACGAAGAAATATAAATATAATTGTGAAGGATGGGTGCCAATGACATATTTCTACCAGTTTCATTTAATTTATGAATGAATTCTAAAGATGTGTGAAATCAATATAAAAAATATTTAGGGTGAATCTGGAAATTGATTTCTATGTGTCATCTTTCAGAATCTGCATTAGGATTTTCTAAATTTAATCTCCCCCCCCCAAAAAAAAAACCTCATAGGCAGATTTTTTTTAATACTATAACTACAACTCCTATTATAACTACTATGAATAATCATGAAAACATATCTATGACTCTTCTCACTGTCAGGAGTTTGATCCTGACCGGCTCAAGGTTGATTTAGCCTTCCCTCTTTCCATGGTCAGTAAAATGAGGACTCAAATTGTTGGGAGCAATGTGCTGGCTCTGTAAACTGTTTAGAGTGCTTTAAAGCACTATGAAGCAGTATATGTCTAAGTGCTAGTGCTATTACTGCTTCTCCTTGATTTTCAAATGTTGAATTTTCAATTAAGTATAACAAGATTACTTGTTTCCCAAAAAATTAACAGCTTGATGGAAGCAAATGAATAGTTTCATTGTAAAACTACTATTATTGGGAAGTTTTTTCCCCTAACATTCAATCACTTTTTTTGTATAATGAATCCATAATTTTATGAGTTCAGAATGTGAAAGAATAAAACCTGAACTACTTATACGTGACATTCTTTCCAGTTTAAAGAATGCTATCATGCCGTACCCTCAGTTGCCTTTTGACAAAGCTAAATATACCTATTTCCTTTCATAGATCTTAGTTTCTATTCCCCTAATAATCTTTGTGGTTCTTCTTTGAAATTGTTTTAACATTCATACAATCTATTTAGATACAGATTAAGAGAGTTGGAAGGAACCTTGTAGGTCATCAAGTCCACCCCCCCCCCTCTGCCCAGCAGACCCTACACCATTTTTGACAGATGGCAGTCCAGGTTACTCTGACTAAATTGGTTCTTGACAAATCCCTCTTGATTTATAATACTCTGAGAGTGACATAGGTGATACTTAATTTAACAAACAAATGAAATAATTTTTGTATTGTTCTCCAAATGACAGCATATCAATCTCTTTAAAATCTGTTCTATAATTGTCCCAAATATTATTGTTACATTGACCGGTCTGAAATTTGTTAGATTTTCTTCTTCCCCTTTTGAAGATACAGAAAATCATTTGCCATATTCTAATTAACTGGCACTAGTTAAATATTATATGTGGATAGTTAGAACTGCAGAAAAACAATTGCAATCAGCCCCTTTCCAGGGAGGACCTGTATATACTGTACAAGTCAAAAAGAGGGCTGTGAAAATATCTACAGACCCCTCATGTCCTGGACCGTTTCAAGTTCTTCCCTTAATATAACACATTTGCATCTCAAGCACACACCCCGTGTCATCACTCTGCTAAATTCTCCAGTGTCCTCACTCTGCTAAACTACTAATTCCCACAATACTGTCAAACTATTCTATTCTATTCTGATTTCTTAAAGATAAATAGTCTTTGGTCAGACCATTAGGTAGTTTCTTCAGTACCACATGATGTAATTTCTCTATTTCTGGGAATTAAAACTCTTCATGTAAGGACGTGTTATGTGGCTCTACTTCTAGAGTCTCAATCTTATCCTTTCATTCAAGTCTTTACAATTTTCTAGTGGAATGCATTTTTTTTTGCTAGAGAAGATGAATTATAAAGTCATGAAGCAATTTTTTACTTCTTATTAAATGAAAACTTGACAAAGAATCATGAGCATTCCAAGAAATAAAAATAATGAAATAAAGGATAATATGACTAGCAGCAAGCACTCACACCACACACCAGTTAATCAATTCTAAGCTTTAAATTCAAAGTTAATTTTACACAATAAAAGAATAATGATCATGCTCACATTAGAGCACAGCTGGGAGACTGGCATCATAAATATTTTCTTTTTTTAAATCCCTTGCTCTCCTTCTTATACTTATTTTAGAAGAAGTATTTTTCCCTTTCTGCAAGATCTGAAAAGAGAGATAACTAGTGGAGGCAACTTCAAAGTGATTTCCTGAAGAAGCCTCTCAGGCTCCTGATTACACTTTCCAAATGAATCTACACACCCTAGTGACTTATGCCTGAATTGTTATCTAAGCAGGTTGCTGAAACATTTCCTGAAATTCTTCTACATAGAGAATGCAACCTTCTAAGAAATAAGAACTATGCTGTATTAGATTAAAGACCAAGTTGAATTTGCTGACTGTGATCTAGCCATCATGCATCATTATATTGATTTGCTATCCAATCCCTTTTTAGTGATATAAAAATTGGTAGCCACCACTGTACCATATAGTAGCACATTCTATGTTTATGCTTTCTTTTATCTAACTACTGTTCAATTTCATTAACTGGTTATAACAAGGCTTCCTTATTCATCCTTGTTCATGATTCTTTGGTAAAAACCTTTTTTTTTCAAAAATCATTAGAAACATCATTTCTCATCAGATTTATGAATGGCCAGGTGTTATCTACTGAATAATAATATTCTCTCCAAGAAATCCAAGTAACTGAAACAAGATTTTCCTCTGCTTAAACAATATTAATTCTTCCGCAGGAAAATCTGATCCTTTAACGTAATCAATATTTTTATCCTGTTAATACATTCTACCAGTTCTATCAATACAATTTGGGTTTGCCTTATATTGCTAGGCAGGAAGCTAAAATAATCATGTGACAAGATTTCTATTCAAGCCTATTGTTTTTTGTTTGTTTATTTGTTGGTTATATTTTTTAATAAAATATAAATATATGGCTTATATGTGAGTGTGTTGTTATTTCAAGTCAGCCCTGAGCCCTGCTTAGACAAGACCATGAACTTTTTGGGAAACATTTTTGAAGTGGTTTGCCATTGCCCTCTTTCATAACTAAGATAAAATGGATGGTCCAAGCTTTGTTCCTGCCTAGTCCTAGGCAGGACTAGAACTTACCATTTCTTGATTTTTAGTCCTGTATCTTTAACCATCATGCCAAACTCACTATTTTCATATTAGTTTGAGTTTACACTATAATAAAAATGAGGATCTATACAAAGTTAATTATACTAAGAATACAATGGGAACGAATAATAGAATTATTCTTGATTTCTAAGATTATCAATAAATAAAGACAGAAACATATACTTAAAGTCTGATGTGTTCCCATTCCTCTAAAAATAAAACTGTCATCTTCACAACACACATTGATATAGAGTGATAAATTGCCTGTCATTTATATTGTTTCATTTCTGCACTGTGTGCATAAAACTAAATTGCATAGAAACCTGCATTTGATTTCTTTCTTCTTTTAAGTGATGCCAGTTATTTATAGTGCAGTTGTTTTAAGATTACTAATATTACTCAGTCATTCAGATCTCTTTGAGTGAAGAGGTAAAGAGAAATGAGAAACACACAAGTATGTTTGTATTGTTTAAGCAAAACAAAACTTGAGATATATGCTACAAGTTCATCAGATCAGACGGTGGCGAGGACCTTTGAATTTAGATGCTCCAAAGTTCCTTCTGCTCCCTTGCAGAAAAATATATTAGTCCTGGGATTTGGATACTTATTTTACCTCCTATTAAATTAATAAGAGACAGTTATTTTAACAAGAACAATTTATATATAACACGCAGGGAGAAAAGAGAACGAAGAAACAAACAACCTTCTGGTTCTGTCTAGTAAGGATCATTAGGATTGCTTTACTAAAATAAGTCATGATGTAGCTGTTTATTTTAATCCCGTGGTAATTAAAGATATTCTATTCCCAAATTGACCAAAGTGTTGCTGATTCTTTCTCTCTCTCTATTTTTTTGGGGGGGAGGAGGGGTTGTCATTTGACTCACAATGATTTGATAAGCAAGAAGCAAATGACATACAAATGCTTATGCTTCCTTGTTTTTGTTTTTGTTTTTTACTGTGAGTGAATAAAAACTGCATGCATCTTTCCCTCTTGAAGGGAAAAAGAAAGAATAACTTCTACCCCCTTATGTAGTGTGATGAATATATTTGACTAAGTACCATGCATTTTAATGCAAATAGTTCTACAAACTATATTTAAGAATAATATTAATTTTAAATAATTTGCTGCATGGATTTGTGATGCTGCGGAAATTTGGAATGTTGGAAATACATTATATACTTGCAGTGTTCACACACTCCTAAGTCATTTGTAAAATAGGAAGGGCAAAGTCTTCCTTGAACAAGTTTGACTCTTTATAACTGTGTAGACATATTTTTGCCTTGTTCTTGCCAAGTTGGAAGTTGTTTGCAATTGCCTTCTAGGGTATTTGTCAACTTTGCAGTCTAGTCTCTCACTTTGATATTTATAAAATAACATCCAAAAATATTTCTGAGGTGAATGCAATAAATAAAACAGCTGTTATCTCCTGTTGCAAACAGAAATAGGGGATAACCTGAAACTCATTGACAAGAAAATCAATTATGATAGGCTGACACCAATCAGGCTGCATCTTCTGACACCCCCTAGTATGTTCAGGTAGGACGTTCTTAGCTGCCTACTAGGACATGTTTCTTCAGTCCAGCTTTAGGAGAAGAAAATGAAAATGTGTTTGTGCTTCCTGCCAGCCTTCAGAAATATAGACTCAACAAATCTCATTCAGACAGAAAAGATAGCTATGCAATCATGCAGTCTTGCCTGTGGGAAAGATTTTAATGAGAAACTTTCTTATAAAACCAGTGATGACAGATCTTCCCCTATAAAAAGTTTTTGGGGAGAGAAGATCTATAGGGAAAACAAGGGAAAACAGTAATCATAGGTAGAGAATTCCAAATAAAGACAGCACAGTAGGCCTACCTAATCAAATTATAACTTTGTATAAAGTGTTGGGTTTTATCACATTTTCTTTGTAAAAAAAGATGGTGAGAAATAGATCCTTTGTGCATTGTGCTTGCGTGTTCATCGCTCATTCTTCTTTTTCTTGAGTGACGATGCTCAATATTATAGAGTGCTGTATGAGGAATACATGAATGTGGGTACTTTTTTGGAGGGGGAATTGATAGTTATTCTATTCAATAAAAGACAGGATTCCATCTCTGATGTCAGGAAATTACAAATTATCTAGGAGCCAAAACCACCTTCCTAACAATCCTTGCTACAGTTATAAAAGTACAGAGGTTTTGGGAAAGTTCCCCTTTGTATCACATTGGAGAAGTTCTTCTGGAAAATTCTACCTCTTCAGGATCAATTTATCAGATGCTTTAGGGGGCATTGTTGTGCCATCCCCTAGGAAGCTTTTACCATTCTCTGATGATTCTCAGTGCTCATAATCAGTCAGACTGTAAGTACAAATGTTCCTGCTTACATATCCCTGCATGTTCTGTAATAATAATATTCCATGTAGTGAACATTTCAGCAGCTTCACACAAAACCCAAATCTCCCCTGTTCTCCCACTTTTGTTGAGAGTAATTCCTACCCAGCCAGCATAAATTTACAAATATATTGCCAGTATGAATTGCAGATTGTGTTCATATTTCCAATTTTGATTGCATAATAACACACAAAACGAGAATAGAATTGGCTGCAAAAGATGTTAATTCAATTGGTCCCTTTTAGCCAATTCTCTTCTTAGCTTTCCTGTCTGAACTAATGGAAAGTAAGTAATGGTAAAATAATGTAATGAGAAGTAATGGACCTTATGTTGATTGACTGTTGATTGGATGCCACTAATTTACAGAGCTTGCCTTTCCTTCAGGGTCCTTTAGCTGTACAGCTAGCTACCTAGCAACCATCAAGCCAGCACTCTTATACTGCTATGTAAAATATGAATAGCCTACTAGCACAATCATAGGAAAACTGGAGTACTAAGATTACACAAACTGATATGATGCTAATATTTTACATATTTTGAAATATTTCAGGATTAAAATGATTCAGGATTAAAGAAACAATTATATTGGTTATACTAAAGAGAGTCAGAGTTTGGAAGGTCCCCCCCCCCCTCGGTAAAAACTCCTAAACTAGAATGAATAATGAAGATTATTTACTCTAATATTACTCTTAATTTTTTTAAAAAAAAAATTTATAGTAGGTTTTTTTTAAAGCTTAATGGTAGATCACTTTCTGAGCTTGCAGATTCCAGATTTATTCCTAGGAAATGGAAGAAGACTATTCAAAGCTCTGAACAAAATCCTCAGAATGTTTGGTGTTGAGCTAAGTAGAAGAAACGTTTGACTTAATAAAAGGAAAATTGACATTCAACACATAATGGATCTATTCCCAATAAATGATTAAACATTAATTGTGAAGTTTAAAGATTAAAAAAAATTGGTATGGTATGTGATCTCCTGAATTCAGTGAGGTAAAGGGAAGTATATAGATAGTCCTCAGGTTATGATCACCTGTTCAGTAGCCATTCAAAATTATGATGGCCCTGAAAAGGAGTGTTTAGAAGTGATCCCCTGAGTTTTGGCCATTGCAGTGTTCCTATGGTCACATGAATGTCATCTGGATGCTTGAGTGCCCTGCTTGTGACTATGTTGTCTGGGGAGCTATGGTCATGTATTGGTACTTTCAGTGTTCCCTGCCAGCTTCCCAAAAAGAAAAGCAATGGGGATGTCAGCAGGAAATCACAAGTCATTTTTGCTCCTACCACATTTTTGCCTGCTTCCATAGTTCTTTCCCACAGCATCCTCTGCCCCCTGTGGCACCCACACACTTACCCACTGGCCTGCTTGCCTGGAAATCTGACCTCTTCCTACCTAATGGCATGCAACGTCCCGGGCTTATAATGGTGAATGGGATTAATGAGATTGCTGTTACTAAGCAATGTGATTATGTGACATTGCATTTTACAACCATATCACATAGCGATGGAAATTTGTCAAGGGTTACTTCTATAACAATACACTTGGCACCCAGCAAAGTTCCTGTTCCACCTGTCTTTATTCCACTCCATTCTTTTGATTTTTAAAAATAGTAAGGCAAGACAAAGATACAGAAATTTTGGAAAGTTAAAACGCCAAAAGGCTGTAGCCTAATGTTTTATTTTGGCACAATTATATTATTTAACTTATGAAGATCCTAAAATATTCAGGCTAGTAAAACCAAAGGTGACTCTGAATATCTGTAAGTAGGAGTTCTTTATTAAGGTCACTGATCAGAATTCTGCGAGTTAACAAAATAATTAAACAGTTTCTGTTCAGGGTAAAATAAGTTCTAGAAGGGTCTCTTTAAATTAGCTGAATGGTCAATCACATGAAAATGCAATTCAGTTTAGTAGGCGTGAAGTAATGCACACTGGAGCAAAAAGCCATTACTTAATGTGTATACTAATAGAATCTCAGCTGTCTGTAATAAACCAGGAAGAAATAATTTTTTGGGGGGGGAGGTCCTAATGGTTAGCTTGCTGAAAATGTCATAAGTGTGCATCAGCTATGAACAAAGTAAATTATATGCTACAAATCATTAGAATAAGGATCAAAAATAAAAATGATGACACTATACTGTGTTCATACAAATCTATACTATTTTAATAACTGGCATGCTGTGTAAATTTCTAGTTGTGATATTTGGGGATAAAGAAAGCATAGTAGATCTAGAAAGGGGGCAGCGAAGGCAACACATATGATAAAATGGCTGAAACTCTCCCCTTTGAATAAAGGCTATAATATTTATAACTGTTTACCTTGGAATAGTAGGGACCCAGTGGCTCAGTGGCTAAGATGCTGAGCTTGTCAATCAGAAAGGTCAGCAGTTCGGTGGTTCAAATGCATAGCACTGCATAACAGAATGAGCTCTCATTACTTGTCCCAGCTTCTGCTAACCTAGCAGTTCAAAAGCTTGTAAAAAATGTAGAAAAATAGGAACCACATTTGGTGGGAAGGTAACAGCGTTCCGTGCACCTTAGGGGTTTAGTCATGCTGGCCACATGATCACGGAGACGTCTTCAGACAGAGCTGGCTCTTCAGCTTGGAAACGGAGATGAGCACCTCTCCCTAGTCAGGAACATATATGCGAAAGGAACCTTTACCTTTACTTTGGAAGAAAGTGAGTTTATACACTTGATCATGGTGTATAAACCTTTGCATGGTATTGAGAAACTGCACAGAAAACAGGTTTTCTTCCTCTGTCCAAATAGTAAGACCCTGGATCATTTACTGAAGCTGACTAGAAGGAAATGTACAACAAATTAAAAAGTACTTCTTTACACAGCAGTTAATATTTTTTTTTGGAAGCCATAACTACAAGACATGGTACAAAACTTTGATAGATTGGGTGAATTCATGGAAGATAGGTCTATCACTACTATTGGTTTTAAAAATTACCTCTGGTTGGGAGCACCATGCCTCCAAGTACAACTGGCAGGGATGGAGAGGGTAAGTTTCTACCTCCTGCTTGTAAGCATTCCGGATGTGTCTGCTTGCTCATTATGTGAAATAAAATGCTAAAACAAGGATTGAATCAGTAGGATAGTCTTAGGTCCTTTTTCCTAAACTGCCTAAGTGGTGGGGTGGTGATGAAAGATAAACTGGGGTATGGAAGAGTGCACTATTACTCATGCTTTGATCATCCTCATTTCTATTACCACTATATACCACATGATGCTTGAAGACCACTTGAAAGCTTCAGACAGTCCAAAATACAGTGGCTTGGGCAGTTATTGGTTTATTTCTGTAACACCACAACTTCAAGAAATATGCTAGTTACCAGCCTGCTTCTGCATGCAATTAAAGGTCCTGATTGTCATTTTTAAAGAACTTTGTAACTCAGGACCTGGTTTAGTGGTGGGATTCACTTATCTTCCCTACCAATTCGTAAATGTGAGCCCATGCACCACATCTGTGCATGTGCAGTGCTCACACATCATATCGGGACAGGTGGGCAGAGCAGTGGTGGGTTTCAAACATTTTTAGAACCTCTTCTGTAAGTGTGGCCTGCTTGGTGGGAGTGGCTTGCCGGCCATGTGACTGGGTGGGAGTGGCCAACTTGTAAAATGTGGTGACTTAACAACGCTCTTGCTTAGCAACCAAAATGTTGGGTCAGAAACTCTGGCATTTGAAGCACACACATCTTAAAGCTGTCAAGTTACAAGACCCTTGCACTCCTAACCCTTTAGGGAAAAAAAACCCAGGGGTATTCAAACTTGACAGCTTTAAGACTTGTGGACTTCAACTCCCAAAATTCCTCCTCTGGTCATGTTGACTCAGGAACGCTGGCATTGAAGTGTGCAAGTCTTAAAGCTGTCAAGTTACAAGACCCTTGCACCCCTAACCCTTTAGAAAAAAACACCACGGGTGTTCAAACTTGACAGCTTTAAGACTTGTGGACTTCAACTCCCAGAATTCCTCCTCTCGCTCTTCATCTTGTTGATGTGAGGACGGGGGGAGGGAGCTGGAACCGGTTCTAAACGGCACTGTAGATTTGTGGAACCTCTTCTATAGAAGAGGTTAGGACTGGCAGGAACCTAGCCCTGGGACAGAGCCTCCCACAGCCACCTGAACCTGAGAGAATCGGCTGAATATCAACTCTGGCCTGGGTGGTTTCTATCCATCCCTTAAGATCAGGAAGAATGATTTTGCTGCATGTCTTGCCATTGATAAAGTATTATCTTCAGAAATAATGTAGCAGGACCTTCACTTTTGCCACTTCTTCCCTGAAACAGCATTTGCCTGAGAAATTACATCAATGCTACTGAATGTTCAGATATCTGAAATATTCAGAAACCAGCCTTCAGGACTTCATGTACTGTTGATCCTTCCTGCAGGTGAATGTCTGTAAGTGATTTGATATCAATCATGACTTGAGCTTTGGGATTTATATTTTTATATACCCCTTTTAGGCCAATTACAGTATTACTTAAAAGTCTCCAATAAAGGATAATATTTGTAGCTCAGGGTAGAAATGCAAATCTCTTTGCATAGTCTATAGATGTCTATTTTTTCTATTGATGGGTGATTTATCAGAGTGCCAGACTTCTAGAAATTCCCTGGCATTTTTGGACTTGACCTGGTCTAGGATTGTCACATTTTCCCAATTGAAACTATGATTAAATCTGTCTATATGTTGTGAAATTGAAGAATTCTTGTGATGTCTTCTGACTGTCAGTTGGTGTTTATGGATGCGTTCTGCCAGTCTTCTGCCTGTTTGTCATACATATGTGACAATCCTGCAAAAGAGATAATCAACCAGCTCAAAAGAGAAAACGAGTCCAGCACTTCTCCACCACTAATAAGCACTCAGGTCAGCATAGATTAACTCCAAGGTTGATTTCAGACCAACAGTCAAGTAAGCAATACCCCAATCAAGAAACTGCCAAAGAGTCATCAGTAAATGGCCCAACCAAAGAATCTCTAAGACTGCTCCCACCCACACAGACAGGCAAGACACCAGAATATTAATTGACAGCAAACAGCACTCCTTACTAGCACTGATGATGTTACCTAATTAGGATAAGGCAAGAAAACAACCAAGCTCATGTAAGAATATTTTATGATTTGAATGATATACAAGTCCAGTTAATTAAAATAAAATGGGGAAGAGGAAAAGGCAATGAAGAGAATTCCAGATTGTCTTCTAATAATTTCCTCACTGTGCCTATATCAGTGATCCTAATCTTTGAGAATTGGGCAGAAAAGAAATTCCAAACACAACAACCAATCCAAAATAGTATAACTAATTTATGATTCAGTAGATACTAAACATGTAAAATGGTATATAATATGCATTAAATAATAATCGTAGAATGTTTTCCTTACCTGATTCTGTGACCAATATCTTAATATCTGAAATATGGTTGATTCTATATTACAATTTCACTGAAAATTCATCATGTGCCCTTAATTTAGCAGGTTGGTATTTCTACTGTTTGTTCTTCATCTGAATTTAAAAGGTGTGAATTTGCATCATTCCAAAGCAGCCATAAAGATTTATTATGTTTTAATGGCTGTACTCTAGATATTTCAGGTTGATTGCTGTGTCTGTTATAAAACTAAATTGGAAAGAGTAAGAATACTACAGTAGCTTCAATGTGGTGCCAAATACGCAAAGGATCTCTCATGACAGAAACTCTTAAAATACATAAAATAAAAGCATTTAGATTAAATATGTATTTTATAGATTAGCATAGTTATGTTTATACCAATTGTGTTAAACATTAAGATGAGGATTTGATATCATGTAATAATGATAAAACATTCGGGTCAAGACTATCACAATTGTTTTATCAATGATGAGCTGTATTTATGGGTTTATTTTGATAACTTTATTAAAAGTTACAATTAAAAGAGATAAAACGCTAATACAAACTAAAAAAATAAAGAAAAATAGAAAGTGCATAAAAGATAATGAAACAGGAAAGAATAAGAATACAGTAAAGAAAAAGAAAAGAAAAAGAAAAGAAATATATTAAAAAATCAACAACTATAAACAATTTTAAATAAATACTTAACACTTTGTTGTTTGGTCCTCATCAGCAGGTGTCTGTTTATGGTTATTTATGGTTAAATAACAATGTATCTATTTTAACTTTGATCAAATAAACCAGCTTTAAATTCATCCCTTTTAATTATTTTGTTTTTAATCTCTTCAAATAATGTTCTAGAACTTGATTTCTTGTGTATCATCCCATATCATTCTTATAGCCTCTCATTTTTAAGTCCACTTTCAAATAAGTCTCAGTCTTGTCCAGTAAAACTTTTACCTCTTTTATAATAGTCTTCAATGTGTCCAATATTAAAATATTTTGATTCATTCTCTATTATTAAATGCAATTTAAGGATTCTTCTCCTTTAGGTGCAGCCTTTGTTTTCTTCTGGTTCCCTCTAGTGTCCAACCTTCAAAGTCTCATCCTATCATATTCTTTTAGAGAATTCACAGGATGTTTATAATAAAATTCAAAATCTTTTTTTCAAATTCAACTGGACCCTTAATCCATTTGTATAATTAAAATTCTAACCACCCCTTTTCTCTTCATCCCCCCCCATGCCCGTAAACCTGTATTTAAAACTTGTTTTGCAAAGGACTGAAGGAAATAATCTGGTGCTGTAATATATGTTGATCCAAAGGAAGTATTCATACCTGTGTCCTTAAAGATGGAAGGTAGTGTTTTCTCATCTCACAGATTTCTAAACTTGCCAGAGATTGTTGCCACTTCACAAGGAGTAATTCATATGCTCTTCTTGTCTGAAGAGGAATTACAAAGAGCTGCAATCACTGACTTTTCTTTTAGTGAGCCTTTTCAGTTCACCATTTGCTTCCCAAAAGTTTCTGTAATGACCCCTATTTAGGAATAAATATCCATTGTTTATGCAGCTCTTTTCTCCTAAGCTCCCGGAGCAAAACATAACAGAAATAAAATCAGGTGATTTTCTTCTGCTGTGCTGTGACTGGGACTTTATGCAACATGCTTCCACATTACTGTACTTTGCCTCCAGGCATCAGTTCTGATTTACCAACCTTATAATAATATATAATGTTTCAGTCGCTTGGGAAAAAATGGCTACTAATCACCTGGGACTAAAGAAAAGTATGAACTTCTTTCTTAAAATTCAGATGTCAAAACAATTCTAATATGAACTTTTAATATGTCCCATACTGAACAGAAACAGCTTTTTGTTGTTAATTTACACATAACTTTACTTCTTTACATCAGTTATGCATCACTTCTGTGTGAATATTTCATTTGTATTTTTAAAAATAAAAACATAATGTAAATACGGCATGATAAAAACCCATCTGCAATTGTCTGAGTTCTTTTTATTATACGAAATTATATGGAACTTGAAGATTGCTTTTCTCCATAAAATGCAAAATATAGCAGCTGTCAATGTCAAAGCAAATGTACTGAATATTTCTTTTATGAAATACTGCTGTACATTGAATTGACTTTACTCCTGGGCATTAAACAATGAGAAAAACCCTTGCTATATTATCTGTCAGGATTTTGTAAAGGTTTTCCAAACACTGTTTATGTCTTTCTCATTGCATTATTAAGCTAGTGGCCTGAATTCTCTACTATCTTGAATAGAGAAATATTTTCAGGCAGTTTTATAGCATCAGCTTTTTTGGGTAGGAAACGTTAACAGCTTTTCTACTGACAAACACAGAAGATAAATAGGAATAGTTTTGTGAAAGAATAATGACCATACAGAATCCCATAGTATTATTTATGCATTAAATGTATATGCTGCCGAACTCACTGATAAGGCAACCTTGGTCAGCTTACAACTGATAAAAAGATAAATATAAAACCAATTCAAAAAATATGCTGATGATATCTAGTAGCAATTTCCTTTTTTTTTTAGTTGAGCATGAGGGGGAGGTATGATAAACTACTTATTTCTTTGTTTTAAGTATATACTGCTTAAACCAATATGGTACAGTGGTTAACAGTGACAAGTCAATACCATGATTGATAAGAAGCTTTGCCAAATTAAAAATGATACCATTTTAGACTGATAAACTATTATTAGGAGCTCCTAAAATGAGAGCCCAGATTGTTGGGGCCATATGCTAACTGTAAACTGCTTAGAGAGAGCTGTAAAGCACAATAAAGTGGTATATAAGTCTAAGTGCTATTGCTATGTACAATATTTTGTGATAACAATATAGAAAATCAATATACTCTACAATCAATATATATTGATTGTAGAGTATCAAACAGTTGTTACTCTACAATCAAAATGCTGAAAAATTGAAGTATTTTTAATGAATATGGATTCCTTTCCTTTCATCTCCTTTGATAATAATTTACCAACATTTGTAAATCTCTTAACAATGAAAAAAAATGAAATTAAGACTGGGCTGAGAAAAGCAAAATCGTTCTAGGTGAAAAGGTCTTTTTTCCTAAAAGTATTTTTTTTATTACACAGATAAAATGTGTTTATGAAAACAAAAACAAAAAATGCTTAATACTGACAATGAGTCTTTGCCATGATTGGATTATGTGCAACATGGATGGATGACAATTTTGTTTTATAATAATTTTACCAAATGTTCAACTTCCTCCATATATGAGTTAAAAAGAATTTGAGATAAAAGTCATTTGAATATAAGAAAAAGTAACAGCACAGTTGGCTAATCTGTAATATAAGGGTCACATGTACATATTAAAAAAAATCAAAACATCAAAACAATTACTGTTTCTGCTGTCTCTATCTTTACTTCTTGAGTTGGTTTGTTTTAGCCACTTGATGCTAGTGAGTAGATATGAAGAGTTCTAATGAAAGAAACAGTAGAAGATGATACATGCCTGCAGCTTGTCTGCTTTTTTACTACCCCAAATCTTCATGACTTGGTGGCCTTGCAGGAGTGGAGGGAGGAGAACTGGATTTCATGAGTGATGAGCTGGCATGCATGTGCACATGTGCAGCTCAACTTGTACAACTAGTGGGCTGGCATGCATGCAAATATGCACCTATCTTGACTTGTACAAGTTGAGCTGCACACACATGCATGCCTGTTGGCTTGCCACTTATGCAAATTGAGCTGTTCACACGTGTGTGCACACCCACCACTTGTGCACCCCGCTTACAAATAGACCACAGCCTGATAGTGGGGCACCATGTACATCAAAAGAAACAGAAGAAACTATACTTTAGAATAACTCTGGAAAAATAATGTTATGCCCAGACAACAAATCTAATTAAATTCCCAAGAAGTATTCAAAAATATTGTGGTAAAAATAAAACCAGTGCTTAAAAAAATAAAAAAATAAATAAATTAAATTTTAATTTCCATATGGTCTCTTTCTTTGCAAGGTTGAGGGCCAACAGCATACAATAGTTCTGCATTTGCATTTTAATGTACAATTATCTTTGAAGAGTCTATATATTTTAGGTCAGAATAGCATCTATCTGATGTTCATAAATATGCTCATTACATGGCCCTGAATTTGTAGTTATTTTTCCGGCTTGTTTTGTTTTTATGTAGATAAGTAATAATGAATGAAGAAATATACATTAGTTTATTTTAATAGCAAAATGTAATGTTTATAGTTAACCCATATAGAGAAGCTGGTAGATAATCAAAGGCAAATTATGCAGCAGAATAAAGACTTCCAAACTTATTCAACTCTAAAGATTTTATTTTTATTTTTATCAACATTCCCATAGCTTCTTGGAAATTCCTGTGACATTCCATATAAAGGAGATCTGCTTCTCGTTGATTTCCTTTTGGCATTTTCCATACATTTAATGAAAAACAAAGCTGGTATATTTAATGGAAAAATGAAAGCATGCTAACTTGCTGTCTCAGCTAATCCTGCATTTCTGTTTATATTAAAAGAAAAATGTTTGTTTGTTTGTTTGTTAAAGATCTTTGGATAATTTCCACAATGAAACTGCTAACCTATAAGGCACTTCTTGTACATATTATATGAATATGATTTGACTTCCTTCAAGGGAAAAAAAAGAAATAGCTTAGGTGCATTTTCGGGGAACATATACACAGTAAAAAGTGAAGTTATGCCAAGCTCTATCTGAAGCTAGTTGTGGATTTGCTGTATAATTTCTAAAATGCAAAATCCAGTTTTACTCTGGTTTGGTCCCTTGTGGGTTTATTAATTGGTTTCTCAGGAACAGAAAGCAATTAAGGTTTCTGCAGCTGAGATATTTTTATGTTTATTTCAATAAGCAATGCAAACTTCTGCTGCAGGCACTATTTTGCCTGTTTTATTTTTAGGTAATCTTTCAGCACCTTCATTATAACAAAGAATTAAGTTTGATCTTTATCTTTGGGCATACTCTCTGTGTATGTGTTCATGTATGTGTGTGCATGTATATCAATGAATTTGACTGTAACATCGGATTATATCCAGAGAGAAGGACTAGGGGTGACATGTAGGCAATCTTCCAATATTTGAGAGGCTATCACTGAGAAGAGGGAGCCAACCTAAGGCAAAACAAGAAGTAACAAATAGAAGCTTACAAATGAGAAATCTAGCCTAGAACTAAGGAGAAATTTCCTGACCGTGATATGAATTAACCAGTGGAATGACTTGCCTCCAGGAGTTGTGGGTACTCCATCACTGGAGGTTTTTAAGAATAGATTGGATAGTCATTTGTCCAGAATAACTCCTGCAACTTTGACTATGCGAATTGAAATTGAAGATTGGACTATTAGGATTGTTAAGAGATAAGGTATGTTCATTTGCTGGTGATCACATTTAGAACTAGAAAGAGTGCAGAGAAGAGCAACAAAGATGATTAGGGGACTGGAGACAAAAAACATATGAAGAACAGTTGCAGGAACTGGATATGTCTAGTTTAATGAAAAGAAGGACTAGGGGAGACATGTTAGCAGTGTTCCAATATCTCAGGGGTTGCCACAAACAGGAGGGAGAGAAGCAGTGGTGGAATTCATTATTTTTTTTACTACCGGTTCTGTGGGTGCGGCTTGGTGAGTGTGGCATGGCTTGGTGGGCATGCCTTGGTGGGCGTGGTAAGGGAAGGAGACTGTAAAATCTCCATTCCATCCCCCCTCCAGGGGAAGGATACTGCAAAATCCCCATTTCCTCCCAATCAGCTGGGGCTGGGGAGACAGAGAATAGATGGGGGTGGGGCCAGTCAGAGGTGGTATTTACTGGTTCTCTGAACTACTCAAAATTTCTGCTACTGGCTCTCCAGAACTGGTCAGAATCTGCTGAATACCACCTTTAGAGCAAAGATATTCTCCAAAGCACCTGATGGTAGGACAATAAACAATGGGTGGAAACTAATGAAGAAGAGAAGCAACTTAGAACTAAGGAGAAATTTCCTGACAGTTAGAACAATTAATCAGTGGAACAACTTGCCTCCAGAAGTTGTGAATGCTCCAACACTGGAGCATTCTTTTTAAGAAAATGTTGGATAACCATTTGTCTGAAGTAGTGTAGGGTTTCCTGCCTAAGCAGGGGGTTGGACTAGAACAGGGGTGTCCAAACTTGAGAACTTTAAGACTTGTGGACTTCAATTCCCAGAATTCCCCAGCCAGCATGGCTGGCTGGGGAATTCTGGGAATTGAAGTCCACAAGTCTTAAAGTTCTCAAGTTTGGACACCCCTGGACTAGAAGATCTTCAAGGTCTCCAAGGTTATTATATTATATTATATTAATAATGTTACTTGGTAAATTAATGTATCATGAAGGTTTTTCAAATGAACTGACAATTCTCTGATTTAGGCTACAATTTAAATCTACAGAAGAAATAGTAGCAATAACAATAGCACTTAGACTTAAGTTCCGCTTCATAGTGCTTTACAACCCTCTCTAAGTGGTTTACAGACTCAGCATATTGCTTCCAACAATCTGGGTCCTTATTTTACTGCCCTCAGAAAGATGGAAGGACGAGTCAAACTTTAGCCAGTAAGAATCGAATTGCTGGTGGTCAGCAGAATTAGCTTGCAATACTACATTCTAACTATTGTGCCACCTTGGCTCTAATCAAACTCTTTCCTGTAGACCTGCCTCCAGAAGTTGTGGGTGCTCCAATACTGGAAGTTTTAAAGAAGAGGTTAGACAACCATTTGTCTGAAATGGAATAGGGTCAGCTGCTTGAGCAGGTGATCGGACTAGAAGACCACCAAGTTTCCTTCCAACTCTGCTCTTCTGTATTCTGTATCCTTCTGCCAGCAGATTGAATAATACTGTTGAAATAGATTCCTTGCTTCGTAGTTCCCTATGTGTAGGAATGAAGGGGGAACAGGAAGACTTATACAATGATTAACAACATGGGTTATGTTTTTATAATCTTTTAGATGTAAATGCACTTTGTGATTTCATTCCTCCATAAAAGATATGAAAAGTCTCATTTGGCAGGGGTTATGTGAAAACTGATTCTTTTGTCTGAAAATGCTATGGGGTTGTAATAATTTTATTTGTGATTTTTGCGGCTTCCTCTAATTGAAAGTTATGGTTATATGTTATATAAAGATATGATTGTTTCTTGTTCTGAAGACATGTTTGTCTGTTCTTATGTAAGCACAGCAAATGAATTAGTATAATTTCTAAAACACTAATTGATGTGATTATTCACTGTGGAATGCTGAGTGAGTTTTGAAATATACAGAGGTAATGAGAGGCTTTGAATAAGTGTTGGCCTATATTTAGTAGCATCAAAAGTATTTGTGGCAGGATACATATGGGGAAAAAAAGATAACAAGTAAAAGAAACTAAAGTAAAAGTAGAATGACACAAGAAAAATTAAAATTAAGATTAAAATTAAGTTTAAAAAACAAAACAATCCTGTTACATAACAGATAAAGCCCTCAACAAAATGAATTCAAATTGGACATAAGGAAAAGTGGAAGAAAGTGAAAGCTATTTGAAAGAGACTGAAAAGGATAGTAGTGTACTATTAATGAGAAGTTTTAAAAAGGTCACTTACAGGAAGTATGCTCTTCCTCAGGTCTTCAAATGAAATATGATCAGGCAAAGAAAACTTTGAAATAGAGTACAAATGACACAACATCAGGCAAATCTAGGGAAAACTCCATCCTTTTTGTTATCAACAAATAAAATGGGCCATCAACAGGCACATAAAGAACATCTACATGCCATTCAAAAAGTAAAATCAGAAGCCAAAACACTTCCTCACCAGTAATGACCATCTGGATGAGCAGAGGTTAACACCGAGATTAACATTAGACCAACAATCAAGAAGCAAACAGCTCAATCAAGGAACCACAAAGACCACTCCCACCACAAGTATGTAGAATAAGAGCAACCCCCACCCCCTTGTAGCACTGATGGTGTTACCAAGTTGGGTAATGAAATGTCTGCAAGAAAACAGTGACGCTCAGAGAGCACCAAGGACCCTGCACAAATACGTAGAGACATCATTACCCTGGCTCACTTTCACATGCAGTTAGAACAGCTAACCATAGGAAAACTTTTTTCTATGTTTACTCTCATGCTTGAAACTTCCCCCAGAAGTTTTGGATGATAAATGTAAAAAGTAGAATTGGCTCTGCCCGATTGACTCTTGAAAGTTGGAAATCTTGGAAAATGTACTATACTTCATTGTTGCTCCTTTTATAGAGATATTGAAGCTAGATTTATCTTCTTTATGCTCAGCAGATATAGATTTGGCTTATGCCCAGATACTACTGACAGATACACTGCCATTTATTACAGCTAGATTTTGGACTGCAGGTTGTAAGATTCACTGGATTTTGACAGCTCAAGCTCCTGTTATTTAGGTATATTCTATATAATTTTAAGTATTATCATGTTTTATGTAATCTTAGATATTATTATAGATACAACCTAAATATAGTTTACCTTTGTTTGGATTTACTTATGAGTCATATAATACACTTTATTTATGCATTTTTGTTTAAGTGGACTATAGTGGTTATAGATTCCTTATGGAACTACAGTATTTCTTATACTGGACTCAGAGAGCAATAAAGACTGACTGGAATGGTGAAGTTAAAAAAAAGCCTATGAATGAGGGAGGGGGAGAGAATGGTTTTAGAAGAAACAAAAATGCAAAGAAGATGTTATATAATGGGTATACCAAGAAAGAAATAGTTGAAAGCATTCAAAGAGAGCAAGGAGCAGGTATGATTAAAAGAGGCAGAGAAACTGCAGAATGATTTGGATGGACAAAATAAGGAGCTTCCAGCACAGGGAACAGGATTTAATAATAAAAATAATGACATGAACTCCGATGAAACATAAATGAGAGAATGTTGGAATCAGTATTTTAGAAATAGGTATGGAAATTTCCGTTATATGCTGAAGAATGGAATTGAAATGAGTAACAGAAATTGTAGTGTTTAAGAAAAAAATGAAACAAAGGCGATAGACATGACAGTGTTGAAAAATGATAATGGTAATTGCTTTGGTAAAGGTAATAGCAAGTGTGATGATGTGAATTTGGATACATTGAACTATGCATGTAGTTTGTTTATGGAGAAACTGCATAACTTGTTTTAATATGTGAGTGAAGATTACCTCTGTCTGACAACTGAAATTTTTTTTTTATCATTCTCCTGTAAAAGGGCAAAGGAGCAAGAATGAGCATGGCCGGACTAGAGGGAAAAATGTTTTTTTTTAAAAAAAAACAACATTTGTTGGGAAGGTATAGAGAAGTCTGCAGTTTTCTTACCAACATTTTCAATAGTCGTTTGCCATAGCCTTTTTTTTTTTTTAAAGGGATGAGTGGGGATTACTCACAAAATCACCCAGTTGTCTTCCTTGTCTAGGGTGGGCTTGGAATTCATGATCTTTTGGTTTCTAGATTAGTGTCGCAACCACTGTGCCAAATAGTTATAAATAATTTCATAATTATGATGTTGAGAGTTTGTTGTTTAATAGAAGATGAATAATATATCCTGCAGAAAATATGTGAAAATAACTTGTATGCCTAGTTATTGATTCAATATTGAGAAGTAGTAAGACAAAGCCTTGTGATGTCTGCTTCTCTTACTTGTACCTGTAGGAGAAATGTTTATGATAAAGTAACAGGTGGGATGGTAGGGATGTGAATATATATGTATATTTGTTTTCAGATCTTGCCATGTTTCTGGCTGGGAATTCAAATAGTTTCCCATGTATGTTAGTAAATTGCATGATGTAATGATTACTATGGATCTGAAAAGTAATGCATCAAAAATAAAAATATTTTGACATAATAGATTGTGTATGTACTAGAATGTTTATTAAAATGGGATGAAAAGTTTTTTAGATGTACAAATGATGATAGAGGGATAATTGGCAAAATAAACAGCTTAAATGGATGTGCATAAGATCCAGTTTTTCCTGTTATATGACGATGATAGCTAAAGTGACTAAAATTGTGGGGATCTGTGGTATGTAGATGATCTATGTGTATTGGTGAAGGGGTGAGTATATGAGTGCCTTGATCTGGGTGGAGGAACTATTGTTGGTTATAGCATGGGAGAAAGGGCAAGCAGAAAGATTGAGACTGATAGGTAGGCAGGTGTAATAGGAATCTGGGAATGGAGAAGGTTATCAGTTTCTCAACAGCCTCAGACTTCAGCTGATACTTTTGAAAGACTGATCAGTTTGTAAGAGAAAGAAGGACTAGGGGAGACATGATAGTATTGTTCCAATATCTCAGAGGTTGCCACAAAGAAGAGGGAGTCAAACTATTCTCCAAGGCACCTGAGGGTAGAACAAGAAGCAATGAGTGGAAACTAATCAAGGAGAGAAGCAACTTAGAACTGAGGAGAAATTTCCTGACAGTTAGAACAATTAATCAGTGGATCAGCTTGCCTCCAGAAGTTGTGACTGCCCCAACACTGGGAGTCTTTAAGAAGATGTTGGATAGCTATTTGTCTGAAACAGTATAGGGTTTCCTGCCTAGGCAGGGGGTTGGACTAGAAGACCTCCAAGGTCCCTTCCAACTCTACTATTGTATTGTATTGTATTGTATTGTATTGTATTGTATTGTATTGTATTGTATTGTATTGTATTGTAGTAAATTCATCCTCATTCATCATATTATTGTGGTTGAGATGCCAACCTAGTATATATAATTGAGACTTGGGTGGTTAAAGGAGTGTCTTCTGAGAAATGTGCCCACCCTGATTTTGTGTCTGGCATCATCCAACAGCTTTCAGAAAGTCCTTTATATTGTTATTAACAACTCATACTGCACTTTCAGAGCTCTACTCAACAGATGACATGATGGGAGACTCTAGTGTAATTGGGCTTTAGAGAACAATTGAGATTACTATTGCACTGTTTCTCAAGCTGCAGAGCATCATTCCTGCCTGACTTGCTATATCCCATCCCCAGACCAAGTATAGAGACTTAGGGAGTGAGATAAATAAGGTTATTCTTGTAATTAATTAGGGGAATACCAGAACTGTGAGGTTAATTGAGGAAGAGCAGGCCGGGTCAAACTGGGGCCTAACGGGAAATTGCTGGAGTCAGTTTCAAGATGCTGACATAAGGGGATCGATTGTCTTGTTATGATCTTATTATTTCCTAATATGATGGAAAGCGATCGGGGGACTTTCTGCTGAGGGGATTTTTGGGCTGGAAACTGTTGCCAAGACATTGTGTAACACGTGTTGTATAATACGAACTTGTGTAACACGGACATGTAAGGAAGTGGACTGTCACCCCAAAATTGTATTTAAACTCTGTATCCAAAGTTGTCAGACATTCTCTTTCTATCTTTCATGATTGAGAATCCTTTTGCAAAAGCTTATCTTAAATAAATATGCTTTTTATTTTATGGTCTCCTTTCCCCTTGTTCTTATGAGATAGAGATTTCTTTTTTCACAGGGAGTTTAATTTTATACATGGTGATATGAAATTTGTGCAGCTTGGGAATTCATTGTCTCTATGACAATTATGGATCTGTGCCAAATTGCAGTGAATGCATACTGTTGGTCATACTTTGGATTTTGGTTTTTATCTTGAAGCATTTGCAACATGAGCTGGCTTTGGAGGACATTATCATCAGTCTCTTGCTACAGATAAATCCCTTTCTTATTGACTTTTGGTTCATTGGTATCATTCTACTCTACAATAAGAAACAAGTCCTGTCAGATTGGTCTATCCTAGGCAACTTATGGAACAATGAGTCTCCAAAAGAAACTTTCCCTGAGGATCTGATTGGTGGTTTGGTGGAGGCCTTGAATAGGAAATTGATGGGGTTTTGGACTTCACTTCCTCTAAATGCCATCTCTTTTGTTACAGTTCTAAGGTACACTTTGGTTTTCTTAGGTCTTCCAGAGATAAAGTGGCAAAAGAAATGTAAGTGCTGTTGGAACAATATGAAGAAAGAACTGGTAGATCATATCTAGGAGGCCATCCTAGTAGTAAGGGTAGTGAAACAGTGTTACCTCTCTTTCTTTATTGCCTCTGTTAGCCCTGTTAAAGGTTTCTGGAGAGGAATAAGACCCAGGACTATCTACAGGGTATCTACAGTAAAGAATATTCAAGATAATTGGCAGGTAATTGTCAGATCTACTCAGAGTTGAGCTCCAACTGGACAAATCTAATAAGCGGCATGAGACATGAAGTGGAGTCCATGAAGTAATATCAGCTTCCTTGGCTTTGAAGGAGGTAGTGATATGTCCCCTTCTCAACCTACCACTAGACCCAACGATTCTGGACAATTTTTTAGGAAGGTTGTGGAGAAGATAGTTGGACTAGTTTCAGGAGGTCCTGGAAAATGCAACTTACTGGGATCCGTTTCAGCCAGGTTTCAGGCCATGATACAGAACAGACATAGCTTTAATCATTCTTGTCAAATATATTTAGTGAACTGAGATGAAAGTAGTATGTTCATGCTTGTACTCCTTCATTTCCTCAGTGGTTTTTCATTTCTGCAGTCTTCAGCCACCCTTCTGGACCAGCTGCAAGGCTTTGGAAATGGGGGTTCCATATTGTAACGATTCTCCTGCTTACTCCATGATGGTTCAATTTAATATTAATAGGGAGAAAGACAGCAAGCTTAACAGTGAACATCTGTCTGTCATCTACTATCTATCTATCTATCTATCTATCTATCTATCTATCTATCTATCTATCTATCATCTACCTACCTACCTACCTACCTACCTACCTACCTACATACCCACCTACCTATCTATCTACCTAGCTACCTAGCTACCTAGCTACCTATCTCTGAAAGTAAGAAGCCAGTATTTGTAAGATTCACATATTACTTTATTATATTTAGATTTTTTTAAAAAAAAATCCACTTCACTTAAATTTACTTACGCAGTGGAATCATGAAAAGAGAAACACAGGAGGCTTTTCTGCCAAAATCTTTTGAATATTAATCTTTGAAATCATGTTTTATGAATACTGAGTATTAAAACCAAGTCTTCTGCTCCTGCAAAGATTTATCCAAGAGAGAAAATGAGTCACCAAAAAGACAATGTCTAAATAGTTCACACTATGATTCTAGATAATAGTTCATTCTTAGTTTGAACATTCAACTCTATCTAACCTTACAGTCTGATAGTGAAATTGTAGATATATTCCAAAACTGACTTGCTGTTTTTCCTCGCTCTTATACATACTAATTTCCCAAAAGCAACAGTTTTTCCAACAAAAAAAGGAACAAACAATTTCAAGATTTTTTTACATAAAAGAGCTGTGCATATTCATGTTTCTTTAAATATATGTTAATATTGTTAAAATAGGATACTATATTTGTACACATGGATGTGTTATAGGCTAACTATTTTTCAAAGCTGACTTATGTTATTTCCTCTATATTTTCATTTTTTTCATTGTTAGTGTCCTATCTGTCCTACCCCAATTTTGCACTTAAAAAAAAACTATGTAATCCGCTACATCCTAAAATATATTTTGCATTTTTCATATCTGACTCTCCAAATGAGGTTGCTAAATTAGACAATCTAGTGTTCTGGTTTTTTTTTACTAACAAACCAAAAACAAACAAATCCTAATAATACTTGTGAAACCAACCCAGTGAAAATGTTCTATACTCTATGCTGGAATGTAAATCATGGTAACCAAATGTAGAGGATTTTTCCATAGAATTTAGTATATAATAAAATTTCAAAATCCATATGCCATAGTTATTCCTTTTTTGACAAAATATGTAAGGGGGTTCAAGGCAAATAAATGTCAATGATTAGATTCCAAATTTCAGCAAACATGCAGAGATTTCTCCTGTTATCTTTGCATGCAAAGACATTTCTAGGAGAAAGTGGGGAAATCCATTACATCAGTTATTCAGTTATTGGCAAAAAGGCCCTTGTGAGCTGCAATAAATCTGTAACAACGCTAGATGCCATCTATCCATGAAACTTCAAATTATGCTCCTCCTCTTCCTCTTCTTCCTTTTCATCTAGCTTCCTCTTCCTGGTATTATACCTACACGTTCAGGGGCTGCTTTTTTATTGTGCCTCAAAATTACCACATTTATTTTTTAAACAGACTAAACTCTAAAAAAAGAATACTGAAATAATGTGAGATGTGATGATCCAATGAGGTTTTATTGCCTAAAGCAATGGCACTTAGGGATTATCTTGTCACAATGTTAAATTATACTTCGTATATGAACATGGATTCAATTCTTATATGAAAGTAATGAAACCCTTAAATCAGGGGTGTCCAAACTTGGGAACTTTAAGACTTGTGGACTTCAACTCCCAGAATTCCCCAGCCAGCTGGCTGGGGAATTCTGGGAGTTGAAGTCCACAAGTCTTAAAGTTCCCAAGTTTGGACACCCCTGCCTTAAATCATCTCAATAGAGACTGGGAGAACATGTGATTGTCTTCTTATTTTATATTTTTTCTAAAAAAATGTATGATTGACCATATACATGGGAAGAAGATTTTGTTTAGCTAAAATGTATCTATTCCGTGCATATGATAATTTGTAATGAAATCAATAACAGGTTTAATATGACAGTATGGAGAAAATGAAGCTTGGGGATTTGAGGAAGGGGAATCTGAGAGCTTCACTCTTCAACCCAGTCACACTTGTAAAGGTTGTGTTATAGTTTATAATGATTAAAAATTTGTGGAGAATACTTGATGTTATATTAACATTGATGAAGCACTTGCTTGCTACATTTTGCATGCCGTTGCCATAGTAACTGCACTATAGAGTGACCCAAATTAATTTTCCACCAGCCAAACTTAGCGCCTTGACAATTTCTCATCTTGTTTTTGGATAAAGAAGCTAGAGTTTATAGATTTATAACAAGGAATAAGAAATAATAATATGCATACACTCATTTTGATTAAGAGAACCCTTTTTCATTAAAAAAAATGTTTCAGTGCCTCTTCTTTACCTTTGCAAATGTTTTTTTTCTCCACTTCTTGACTGTACACTAATATGCAAGTCCACTTTTTTCAAGTGTATCTAAACACACAGTTGACACTACATGCCATTAAATCACACAGTGGGCTTTTTTCATGGAAGCAATTTAGTGAATAATTAGAAAATAAAGAAGTGGAATTTTCATACCTGCCCTAATAGGTAGATAATTATAAGAGAGAACACAAGGTGCTCATGTGAACACTGAGATTTCATCAACTCTGTAATTTCTGGAGAATGCTAACCTGTGGCTTTGTGAATGAATCCTTTATGGTATTTAAAATGTGGTTGAAGTTTTCATAGCAATCTGTACAATCAGTTAAACATTTAGATTTAATCAAGAACAAGTATTTTTGAAAGAATCTGCTTTTCAATCAATCTGTAATTGTTTTCACTTTATTTTTACTCTGTGGCCCAGCTTGTTGATAACTGGAAGTCTCAAGGGAATTTACTGCATTAAATAAAAGCATGAAAAAAATGATTGATAATAAGGTTTCTCCCAATTCAGACTAAAAGTTTATTTAGGAGGAGTTGGGCATTTTTTCTTTAACAAAGGCCCAGTCAGAAACTCTACAATCTAATGATGCTATCCACTGGTTTAGATTTGGCTGATCCTAATGATGTTTGATTTTCTTTTCTTTTTTTAAAGAAGAAATTAAAATAAATTCTACTGGGTTTTTTTCCCCCTGCACTGGAAAAAAATATATGATGTAAACATATTTATTAATAGTAATACCTATGTGAACACTCTAAAATGTTGCATAATTCCATTAAAGACAAGTGGAAAGTTGGTTTATAAACTTCTAAAAACATTAGTCTTTGTTCTACCCTGGTGGGTTTCAAAATTTTTTAGAACCTCTTCTGTAGGTGTGGCCTGCTCTGTGGGAGTGGCTTGCCAGCGATGTGACTGGATGGGAGTGGCTTACCAGCGATGTGACTGAGTGGAAGTGGCTTTGCAGTCATGTGACTGGGTGGGTGTGGCCAAATTGTAAAATGTGGTGAAACTCACTTAACAATGCTCTTGCTTAGCAACCAAAATGTTGGCTCAGAAACTCTGGTATTGAAGTGTGCAAGTCTTAAAACTGTCAATTTACAAGACCCTGGCACCCGCAACCCTTTAGAAAAAAAAACCCAGGGGTGTTCAAACTTGACAGTTTTAAGACTTCAAGGTTTAGATAGGACTCTTAGAGATGGGCGGGGCGATTGGTGAGCCAGCCACTCAGTGAGCGGCAGGCGGGGCAAGTGTGATGCGGACGGGGGGAAGAGGGAGCTGGAACCGGTTCTGAACAGCACAGTAGATTTGTGGAACCTCTTCAATAGAAGAGGTTAGAACTGGCAGGAACCCACACCTGATATATATCCGTAAAGGCTACTATCGATTGTATTTGAGGCATGGTACCTGCCATTTCTATGTCAATCAAGTATATTATACAGTAAAATTCTAGAGGAAAGCCCTGATACAATTCAATGGTATATTCTGATTTGACATAGTGCCATTGACAAAACTTGCTCAAACACCTCTTCATCCTTCTAATAGTAGCAAGTCCATATTGTGCCAACTGGTTTCAATTGAGAACATTTTTACATAGAAACCATATTGGAAAGAATATTCAGTTCCTGCTGGGCCTGTAAGTTGTTGTAGTTTATTATACATTTTTTTTTTAAAGATTGGTTGCCATCATAGGATTTTTTATTATAGTTTCATAACCTTTGAAATTTAAAAAAAAATAATTTATCTGAGGCTTTATTGTGCTATGTCCTTTCAGAGGCTGATAGAAAAGTATGAATTGCATTTGACAGTTAGGGTTGTATGGAGTTACATAAAAAAAATGAATTGAACTTTTGAAAAAAGGTGTTAAGCAATTAAAAATGTAATGAATTGTTTCCTTCTTTTTGGCATGAACAAATGTCTTTATATTCCATAGCAGTTAGTTCCAAAAAGCCTCATAAACATATTGTTGACATTGAAATGTTAATAATGTCAGAAGAAGACAGATTACTAAGTGAGAAGGAACTCTCAAGTATGACCTTTTCAAAAGCTTGTCATGAATGGAGTGGTGCAATACTTTTCATTATGTCCTTCACAGAAATTTATACAAAGACTTTCAAAGAGTTTCAATGGTGATTTAAATAAATTTTAAAATGTGCAACAGTGTGAGTTATTTTCTATATACAATATTTTGAGGAGCAAGAATCATGCCTGCTATTTTCCACTATAAATATATATGAGTCATAACTAATTATTTGGCAAATATGTGGATCCATTTCTGAAAGCCTGTGTACCCAACTTTGCTAAGAATATATTGTAGCATAGATGTTGAAAAGACCCACTGTGGCCTAGGATGTCAAGATCAAAACTTTTAGAAGACAGAAAGTACTGGAGTACAATAAAGTCTAGGTCAATATTTGATATTATTTCATGTACATGTAATTAAAATTAAACAATCCTAGCACAATAGAAAATGTCCTTACATCAAGCAAACCTCTTGATATATTGATTTCCTTCCTTCCTTCTTTCTTTCCTTCCTTCCTTCCTTCCTCCCTCCCTCCCTCTCCCCCCATGTCAAATTCTCTCATTCTCTCCCTTCTCTAGAGAAATAAGTACTTTTTTTTATGGTCGTCTTCATCTCCATTGCTTGGAGACATCTTCAGTCAGCCATGACTCCCCCAGAAATCTTAATAACTTTAAAACTAATGAAGGTTATGTTCAGATTCTTGTTGCACTGAAAGAAAATCCCTTTTGGATATCTGGTAGCACTTTCTTTTTCTATGGGAACAGGAATTTTGAGCTTTTCTTCATTGCCTGCCCCACAACCAGTTTAGTAGTATTCATGTGTTAGTTTCTATTACGAAGACATCTGCCCTTTATATAATAGGCTTTGAACATGCTAGCTAAAAACAATGGACAATGAAGTTAAAAATATCTTAAAGGAATTGGATTGGAAAAGTCTCTGGTACATTATTACATAGTTGTCATAGATTCTGGGATAATACAATCAGCAGAACACAGATTTTCTTTTTTTCTTTCTTGTATTATTAGACAAGGCAAAGAAAGTTTTTCACTATATTTTTCAGTTGTCTTTTCTGCTTTAATTTCTGAAATAAATTATCTCCTCGTTTAACTAGTTACTTTTCATTTTCATCTTTTTTCCCCCAACTAGTTCCCAAAGAATTATTAAATCAATATCTGCTACTTTCTAAATAGCTTAGTGTGGGATATTCCCTAGCAAAGTTTATTCTACCTACATTCACATTATCACCACTGCAAGTGGCTGCTACCACCACTGAACAATTGGTATTAGAATTGCCACTTTGTGACATTTCCTCTCTATTGCCATGTAAGTAGGACTTGTTCTTTTAAAACCCTCTTTAAAATCCCTTTCTCATCTCCTAGGTGCCTATTATACTATTGGCACTATCTTGGCTTTTATTCTCTCCAAATTCTACTTCTATTTGTATATTTTTGTATTTTGAGATTTTCTCCAGTGTTTTCTCTGTCTCCAGGCACTGCAATATCTAGCATTTACATTCTATTGTTGTTTTCTCAGTTCTGGCTTTGTGTACATTTGCTTTTAAGGCTTATTCCTGTACAACTAGAATTAACTCCTCTGTCTCTCTCTTTAATTTTCTTGCTCTTAGCTTTGCCAGGTCTTGTTATCAGCTTGGCCTGCTGTTTTTATGTACTGGCCATATAATTTTGCCTTGTGAGGTCCCTTTTCTGTTCTTCATTTGGTCTTTCTTGTATTCAGTAATTCTTAAAGGTATATTAGCTTTGGTGCATGTCCTTCAGATATTCATCCAATGCTCTTTTTTACCCTTCAACTTTATGGTGTACTCATGACCTCTGATACCCACCTATTTTTCTTGGTAAATAAATATCAACCATTACATATTATTATAATTATACTTTTTTTTTTCTTGGGCAACTCAAGACAGCAAATTTACTAATTACTTCCACCTCCTATTTTCCCTACAACAATAATCCTAATGGTCATAGTCTCCTAGATTCAAAGCCAGGACCTTAACCACTTTGAGGATATCTCAAATTATTCCTTTGTTTAAGAAACACTTCTCCAGAAGTATCTCTTCAGAAACAAGCTCCTTCAGTTTGCTGTTGTTAGGGTATGGACATCAGCATGTTGATCTAAGATATATATTTTTACTTAGAGACCCTAACTTGCACAGAAAAGGATAAGGGTGATACAGAGAGAGAGAGAGAGAGAGAGAGACGCACGCACGTGTGTGTTTTAGGTATGTGTATATATATGTATAAGTATGTATGTATGTGTGTATACATACATAGCTATACACACACACACACACACACACACACATATATATGTGTGTGTGTGTGTTATATATATATATATATATATATATATATATATATATATATATATATATATATATATATATATATATATATATATATATATATATATATATATGTTGTATTTGTACTGATAAATAAATAAAGGGAGACTAGTATAGATCTATTTCGAGCTAATTAGCTCTCATCAGCTAGCCATACCCTTACTGGGATTCGAACCTGGGCTGTATTATATCTTAGGCAGAAGTCTTAGCCACTAAGCCACAGGCTCAACTCCTTATCAGTTGAGCCAGGGAAATAGGTATGTTGTAACATACATGCATGCATACATACATACATACATGCATGCATGCATGCATACATGCATGCATGCATACATACATACATACATACAGTATGTATATATGTATGTATGTATATAGTAATTGTGACATAGATGTCAAAATACATCAAAATTGATTGGAAATATTTTTGCCATTACCAGAATGACACAGTTAACTTTGTCTCCATGTTCTCTATTTTACTAAAATGTTTTATGTGAGAGATCTGATGGCTATGATGGATTGTGAATGACAATTTCTATTAACCACTTTCAATAACTTCTTTTTATTAACCACTAAAAAAAAACTTTCACACTGTTTCAATTCTGCAAAAGCAGTTTAAAAATTATTGTGGTAATTCTGTCAACTTTATGAGCCCTAGAACAAAGAATAACTATGCCATTCTAAGGTAATGAAGGATCTGGAGCAACAAAACATTTGCTTACACAAAATGAAGACAAAATAAATTGCTTCCATTCCTCCCACATCCATGTCCTTATTTCATATTGTGTACATTTCTTTTATTGTTTCTTTCACATATCTACAAACTCAAGTAAAAGTAGCTTTCTTTCAAAGATTGCTGGGGGGGGGGGGGGGCATGTTGAAGCTCAAGGCCTGAGAGGAAGGATGAGACAAATACTCCATAATCTCAACAAAGCCACTGAATTTCAAATAGTTATCTTTCAGTTTCAAGTACCCTGCAAGTGAGCTAGAAATAAATTGACTGAACTCTCAAAGACAGACAGAGTTGTAGGATCTAAGAGGTGTGGATATTTGAAATCGGCATAAACTTCTTCTGTGGAAGTGTCCATAAAGTGTTGTGCTCCCCCTCCCCACCACTTCCAGGCACACAAGTTGGAAAATATACAGTATGTTAAAAGGTTAATATTTTTGCTATGCTGTTTCAGGAAATTCAACTACTAAATATCATTGCATCTAGTATTCAGGGAGAACATGCCTTTGTTAACTTTGATTTAATAGAACATCCTCAGAACATTTCCTTTTCTTTCTTTCTTTTTCTTTTTTCTTTCCTTGTACTGTCACAACAAAATTCTCCATAGCTATTTTAAATTCTTACATTGCAGTAGTACTTTAGAAACTGGGAAAAAACATGAAATAGATTTATATGAATGTAAGAAGATGGAAGTTTACTGGAAAAATGTATGAAGTACACTTAATTAGTTGATGAAAAGCTCTATTTCTTGTAATCTTCATTACAGTCTAATTTGTATGGAATGAATAGTATGATTTATAAAGAGTGAACTGGCTCATATTCCAAGTTTTAGTTTTGTTAAAATAGTGCACCCAATATGGAATAAAGGTAGCTCTGGCTCCTAGAATCATAGAGCTGGAATAGGTCATTTGAATCATGATGAGTGTTGTCACTGGAAAGGCAGTCTTATATCACAAATTATTTTTTATTTCAAAATAAAAGAACAAGGAATTTTGCAAGCTATTGGAGAGTTAACCTCTATCCAGTGATAACATTTATGCTCTATTTTTATTATTATTTTAATGTCCAAAAGTTGCATTCCCTTAATAGTATTTTAGTATCTTTTTAATATAATTTTAAATGTAAAGACCACATTTCTTTAGTAATTTATTACACATTTCATTCTGCATGGATTGAAGCAAAATGTGATTGCGATTCAAAGATCAATGAAAATAGCAAGTAGATGCAGAATCTTTGTAACCCGGAATATTTTAAAAAAATTATGCACCCTAAATTATGTGTTGGTGTTCATTTGAAATCTAAAATAGTAAGAATGCTTTTTTACTGGGGCAATCATAGTCTCTTGAAAGACAAATTAAATTATATGTACAGTCCATGGGTGTTATTTTATCAGCATGGGATGTGAATCCTCAACATATTTGCAATATAGCCCAGAACACACTTAAATATCCATACTGTATCCTAAAGTGATTATTTTCAGCAGTGCTGTATTGCACCAAAAATATGTCTCACATGTAAATATTTCTAAAGTATATTAACGAGATCTTTTTTATTACTGTAGAATTAGGTCACAGATACAATCATTGCAGTAACCATGGGTTTATTGGTCATGAACTCATTTGATGGTCTTGGCAAGCAACAAAACTCTAAATTCCAGTTCTCTGTATATAAAACAATACAATAATACAATAATACAATAGTAGAGTTGGAAGGGACCTTGGAGGTCTTCTAGTCCAACCCCCTGCCTAGGCAGGAAACCCTATACCGTTCCAGACAAATGGCTATCCAACATCTTCTTAAAGACTTCCAGTGTTGGGGCATTCACAACTTCTGGAGGCAAGCTGTTCCACTGATTAATTGTTCTAACTGTCAGGAAGTTTCTCCTCAGTTCTAAGTTGCTTCTCTCCTTGATTAGTTTCCACCTATTGCTTCTTGTTCTGTCCTCAGGTGCCTTGGAGAATAGCTTGACTCCCTCTTCTTTGTGGCAACCCCTGAGATATTGGAACACTGCTATCATGTCTCCCCTAGTCCTTCTTTCTCTTAAGCTAGACATACCTAGTTCCTGCAACCGTTCTTCATATGTTTTAGTCTCCAGTCCCCTAATCATCTTTGTTGCTCTTCTCTGCACTCTTTCTAGAGTCTCCACATCTTTTTTACATCGTGGCGACCAGAACTGAATGCAGTATTCCAAGTGTGGCCTTACCAAGGCATTATAAAGTGGTATTAACACTTCACGTGATCTTGATTCTATCCCTCTGTTGATGCAGCCTAGAATAGTGGAAAAGTGACAAAAGCAATGTTGGAATAATATGAAGTGAGTGAGTTCCTATTGTAATAAGTTGGGATAGATTCCCTGACAGTGGAAGAAGATACTATATAGGCAGTGTTTAAGATATGACAAATCACTTAACATGCATATTTGTTTAACGATTTGGTGGGAAGAGAAGGAAGAGAAGGAAGAGAGGCTTGTTAGTTGATCTGTTTCATTTAGTGACTGTTGCAACATGCGACTGTAATGGTCAGTCTCCATTATGGACATATCTCAAGGACTATCTGTATGCTATTTCCTCACTTCAACTTTCCTGACTTCAACTTTCATCTCTCAGCTACTTCAAATATGGTGAAACATTTTTTTCCACATAAAGTATTTGTTATAAAGTGAAAAACACACTGTAAAATTTATTTTAAAGACCAGCTGCTGCAACAGCAGTACATGTGCAGTTTTGTTGTATATTATTATTGGTTTCAATTAGATTTTTAAAAGCCATTTATCATCTCCCTCAGGCACAATCACTTCTATGGTTATATCTTCTGAAACTTTCTCTCCAAGACTTCAAAAGATGTGCAAATACTGAAGGCAACTGGCTTTCACTGAACCTCTCTTGGCTTGTAAATCATGTTCGTGCCATTTTAAAAGAAAATTGTTGCTTTCCAAAAATCTATTTTCATTGTATGTATTCCAAAATGAAATACAGTATAACAATTGTCAGTGCTTTTCAGAGTAGGAATTGAAAATCATATAATACCACACTATATAGGGATAATTAAATCAAATAAGTCTGGACTTTTACCCAAGTTCATTCTTTCTCAGCCAAATAAAATTAATATATATATTCTGAAGTGTGGATGCCCTAATCTAATAGCATAAATTATTTGGATTTCATGACCCAATACTGCTTGATTTGTTGTTTGTTTTTAACCCGTTTATGCTATCCATAGCTATTGTTATAATGGGTGGCCACATAGATTATATAATAATAATAATAATAATAATAATAATAATAATAATAATAATAATAATAATAATAATAACAACAACAACAACAACAACAACAACAACAACAACTTTTATTTCTATACCGCACCCTTTCCTAGGCAGGACTCGGAGCGGTGTACAGTCATGTTAAAACCATATAACAAATACATAGACATGAACATAGACATAGACATAGACGTGGACGTAGACGGAGGAGGTAAAAAATATACTGTACAATTCTTAGTTAAAATACAAATATTAAAATTCCCTTAAAAATTCCCCAATAAAATGTTTGCCAGGAGGTGGAAGATGGAACTGTCAATCAGCTAAGCCAGCTAGTCGGAACAGGTGAGTCTTGAGCTTCTGTCGGAAGGAGCGGAGGTCATTGGTAATTCTAATATCGGGAGGGAGGGAGGTCATTCCAGAGGGTTATAAATAAATGAATGAAATCAAATTAATTTGAAATTCCACAGAGATCGATGTTCATTAAAATTAATCAAAGAAGCATAAAAGCAGTTAGGCTGTGACATCCATTTTATTTATTATGTTGTTACATTTTATTCTTTTGATACAATAATATTTATACACTATTAATTAAAGATACAAAATTGAACAGTCTGTTGTCCAGATGACTTACACTGTCAAAAATAAAGAAATAACAAATAAGTATTCTATCATAAGTATCATAAGTATTATATTATATATTATATATAAGTATTATATAAAGACAAGATTGTTTGACTTTTTCATCCTCATCAGAATTGAATATAATATCAGAGGAAAAAAACCTGCTGCAGATTACATTCAAATATTTCTTATACAAAAAAGTTTTCAATCTTGAGCTAATTACTCCTTAATTACTACTTATATAATGTTAATATATATGTTAATAATAAGAGGAAGAAAATAAATAGAGCACATTTTTCAGGCGCTTTCTGGGACTGAAAAGTTGAGGGGGCCCAAGGAAGCAGCAACTGGCCAGGACTAACCTGACCCTCGTTCCCACTCTCCCCCATCCCATGCCGTCTTCCTTTTCTCTCCCCCCTGCTCTTCTCTCTCCTGGGAAGGAGGGGACTAACCTTAAAAAAAATAAAGTGCTGCCACTGAGCAGACAAAGGAGTAGCTGGGAAGAATGTTGCCATGGAGTTAAAACGATGAGAAAATTGTCCTTCCCCCATTCCTATCCTCCCCCCTCTTTTTCTTGCCACCAATTTCTTTTGGCTTTGGCTCTATTGCCAAAAGAAACAATTCTTTTTTGTTTGTGAAGTTCCGCTCCTTTTTTTCCACCCAGCTGGAGAAAGATGGGAGAGGGCCACTGCCACTCTTCTCAGCCACAGTCAGTGGCTGCATCTCCCCGAGAAGCAGTGTGTCTCCCGTCACAGGCTGGATGTGTGACCCTACCTTGGAAGGTGACCGGATGATCCTGTTCAGGGGTGTGGCCAGCCAGAGGTCACTATCGCTTCGGCAACCCAGCCCAAATTTTCACCAACAGTTTGTCCAAGCTGGTACGAATCGGCTGACTATCACCTCTGGACCTTAACCAATCATAATACATGATGAATGTATTCATCAAATATGAATGTGTATTCAAATATATTTGAATGTGTATTCAAATATGTATTCACCAAATATGAATGTTCAAAGTTTCCATCTGAAACAGTTAAGAGATAACAGTTAGGATCATCTAAAAGTTTGTTTCACTTTAGCAGGGCTTAACAGAACTATATATAGTCAGTACATAGCAATACTTTGTATTTTTTCTAGTATATTGACTTTTTTTAAATGCTCACCACATGTGATAAAATTCCTTCATTTTTATAACATTTTCCATTTACTATTCTATGATTTGTGCATCCTAGATATTATTGACAGAGTTGTATACCACCCGTAGAGCATTTTTACCAATTTTTCTTTACATTACATCCTGGTTGCATAGATTTAGTCCACAATTCTTCTCATTGTTGTTTTTAACTGTTCCTTTATTTTTTTTATCCCTTTTGTCATATAGTTTCTGTTTGTTATGTCTTTATAGAATATCTAAGTAGACATTTATATATGTGCCCAACAGGTGGTATTGATTTTCTATGGGTATTTCAAATTTTGTTTTTTCCAATAGTATTATTCCAAGTGGTATTATTTCTAGATACCTACTCAGCTAGATTCCATTTATTTTCTCATAGTCTTAGAATTATTGATCTTCTTTTAGTGTAAATTGCCTTCCCAGGATCACAAATGACTTATTACCAATCTCGAAGGGCTCAGAAATGGAGACTGTCAGAAAGTGGGATGTAGATATTTAGGCATAGATGTAACATGATTGCAGATCTTAATAGATTCTGGTGCCATTGTTAACTTCATAGACTCACTAATCACAAGCAAATAAGACTCACCCATTCAGCTTGTAGAAACCCATGTGAAGATAGAACAACGATGGCAACTTGACTTAAGTTTCCCCTTTCCATTTTCCTATTGTTGTGGGATCTGTGTCAGAGAGCAGTGAAGAGGAATAGAGGGAGGTTGTCCCTGATGTGCGTGTGCGTAGAGGTGAGAGGAGAAAGGAACAGCTGTGGAGAAGACATCATAAAAGGAAGTAGGGACAGCTGGCTAAGGTTGTGGCCCCTCCCAAAGAGTTTATAGGTTGAGCGACGGGAAGGGAATCTTTGCAGGAAACAACAGTCCATTTTACTAGCCGTTGAGAAAGCATTCTGTAAGTCGAATCTTGATTTCTTGAAGATAGTGTTCTAGGCTCCTAGCCACTTTATTAGAATCATGGGACAGAACAGTTTGTTTCCTGTCTTAAAACAAAAGTTGTAAAAATCATCACCATGGAGCAGCTGCGTGCCGTGAACTCGCAACTTTCGCAACAGGTGGCTATGTTGGCTGCCCAGGTGGCACAGCTCCAAGCTCACCCTGCTCCACCCCCACCTCGGAGGAAATGCCCGGTTGCAGTGCCTGATAAATTTGATGGCAACCAAGCCATGTTTCCAGCTTTCTTGGGACAATGCCAGCTATTTATCAGCTTGGGAGCAGAGGATTTTCCCACTGACCGAGATAAAGTGGGGTTTATGATTAGCTTACTCTCTGGCTCTGCAGCTTGTTGTGCGGCGCCACTGCTAGCCTTTTGCTGGATGACTTCAGGGGGTTTTGTGACCACCTCCGATTAATGTATGAGGACCCCATTAAGATGGAGACGGCTACCCGACGTCTGAAGACTCTGAAGCAGGGCCGGGGTTCCTTGCAGGACTACATCAATGAATTTAGGCTACTAAGCCAGGATTCAGCTTGGAATGAGGCAGCCCTCACTGACACATTTGAGGATGGGTTGTCGGAAGAATTTCAGGATGAGCTGGTGCGTGTGGATAGGCTACCGAATTTCAACACGTTTGTCCACCTGTGTCTCTGCTCAGTTGCAGAGGCGAGGAATTCACCGCATTTTCCAGGAGAACAGGGTGGTGGTTCAGCCATGTGTGACACTCCAACTCCATGGGCAGAGCCCATGGAATTAGGTGCAGCCAAACCCCGCTAATCGATAACAGAGAAAGACAGACAGTGCTTAGGCGAGTTGTGTTTTTGTTGTGGGGAACCTGGGCACATGGCAGCCTTTTGGCCAAGAAGGGACAAGAGGCATCAGTTATGGGACCTACACCCCAGATCCAGAAAAATTTGTCAAGAAAGGGCCCCAAGCCTGATCTAAGGGAGACCTTGGGTCGGGCGAACATCAATTCAGAGCCATGTTCAGAGACAGTGACTTATGGCCCTCCCCGACACCTACAATGAATTTCATGTATGAGGCGTTTGCAACCAAGTATACAGTCCCTCTGTGTCCAGTAGATCCCCCTATGCTTGTGCTGACCATTGACGGCCAGGTGATTCTGTCTGGGCCTATCAAGGCCGCCACACAACCCTTGCGCTTGGTCATCGGGGCTCATGAGGAAGCCATCCTCTTCTACATTACCTCTGGCCTGCATTTCCTCATGGGCTTGGGCTTGGCTTGGCTTCTGGCGCACGACCCACAGATCTACTGGTCCCAGAACCTTGTCACCTTTCCAGCCTTGCAATGTGTGGGCCACACCTGTCATGTCTGTGCAGGCCAGCTGCTGAGTCCACCCGGGGTGTTCTTGCCTTCCGACATAGCAGATTTTGCAGACGTGTTCAGTGAACAAGAAGCAGACCAATTGCCACCACCATATGATTGTCCCATTGATTTGATTCCAGATGTGCCGCTCCCTTGTATTTGATGTCACACCCGAAGTTGGCCGCAATGCAGGACTTTTGGACAAAAACCTAGCTCGGGATTTTATCAGACCCTCGTCTTCGCCATTGTCTGCCCGGGTCTTGTTCGTCAAAAAGAAGACCGGAGATTTGAGACTCTGTTATGACTACCGTAAACTAAATTCTATCATGGTGCACAATCGATATGCTCTGCCCCTTATTCCTGAACTGTAGGAGCGGCTCAGAGAAGCTAAGGTGTTCACCAAATTGGATCTCAGTGGAGATTACAATCTTGTCTGGATCCGACCTGGGAAAGAATGGAAGATGGCATTCGGCACCAGGTACACACATTTTTACATGGTCATGCCTGACCAATGCCCCTGCTGTGCTTCGTTGACTGCACCCTTCATACGGCTCCTGCAGAAAAAAGTTCAATTTCACTGGGTGGGCCCTGAGCACCATGCATTCCAGGCCTTGAAGCAGACCTTCATGAAAGAGCCCATTTTGAAGCATCCTGACCCCCATCGTCCATTTGTAGTGGAGGTGGATGCATCTGATATCACTGTGGGAGCGGTGTTACTTCAGGCTCATGCCTCCGGCAGTACCCTTTTCCCTTGCGCTTATTACTCGCGGAAACTCAATTCTTCTGAGTGCAATTATACCATTTGGGAGAAGGAGTTACTAACCATTAAGGTGGCAATTGAGGCTTGGAGGCATCATCTAGAGGGGGCCAGGCATCAGATTGAAGTCTGGACGGACCATAGGAATTTGGAATTTCTGAAGACGCGTGGAAATTGAACCAGCGCCAGATCCAGTGGTCTCTTTTATTTGCAAAGTGCAATTACCATGTGATGTACATCCCCAGTGCGCACAACAAAATGGCGGATGCCCTATCAAGGAAACCCAAATATTTGTGTACTAAAGACCCACTTCCACCCCGGACAGTTTTGCCCATATAGTCCTTCTCTGCGGTTCACGAGCCTGTGGACTTACGGCCCCAAATACAGGAAGTGCAGCGGCATGACAATTGGGTGGAACAACGGAAGGCAGAGGTGGGGCCGGTCTCCCCATGGACATTCACCGATGAACTTTTGTGGTACCGGGACAGACTCTATGTGCCAGCAGGGCCTCTTCGGGGACTTATTCTATCCCACTGCCATGATAATCCTGTGGCAGGGCACTTTGGCCTCTTCAAGACCTTGAACCTGGTCTCCCGTACCTTCTGGTGGCCCCCATTGCGACATGATGTACAAACTTACGACACATCTTGTGTATGGTGTCGGCAGGTCAAATCAGCAACGGGAGCCCCTCCAGGGCTGCTTCAGCCATTGTCGACCCCGGAGAGACCCTGGAGGGCCATTTCTATGGACTTCCTGACAGACTTGCCTCCGTCTTCTGGATTTACCACGGTGTTCGTGGTGGTAGATATGCTGATGAAGATGGCGCATTTTATCCCATGTTGGAGATTACCAACAGCCCGCACCACCACCTGCATGTTTATCCAACATGTTTTCAGGCTGCACAGCCTACCTGACAGGGTTGTGTCAGACAGAGGAACGCAATTCACAGCCCAGTTTTGGAAAGGGCTGATGATGGCCTTGGATGTCAAGATCTGCTTGTCCTCAGCACGCCATCCCAAAACCGACGGAGGGATGGAAAAAGTGATCGGGATATTGGAGCAGTACCTGCACTGTTTTGTGAACCAGCAGCAAAATGATTGGGCAGACTACCTGGCAATAGCGGAGTTTGCGTTCAATAAGTCACAGCACACATCCACGCAGACGACACCCTTCTTGGCCTATGTGGGGTATCATCCTCAGTTCTTTCCCCTCACACCCATTGACTCACCGGTCCCTGCAGCTAAGGACTTCCTGTCGGAACTACAGGCAGTGCAACAAGTAGTGCAGCAATATCTGGATAAAGCCAAGGAGGACTACAAGAGAGTCGCCGATAGGTATTGGCATGCAACGCCGGCATTGACTGTGGGTGATCGAGTGTGGCTGTCCACTAGACACCTTCCGTCAAATCAGCCTGTCAAGAAGTTAGACCACCGTTACCTTGGCCCATTTCCTGTTGAAGCAGTCATCAATCTGGTCGCCTATCGCCTGACTTTACCATGTTCGATGCAAGTCCATCTGGTCTTTCATCGATCTCTTCTTGTTCCTGAACGGCCGGCTTTTCCTCTTTGCCAACCCGATCATCCCCAGCCAGAACCCCATGCTGATGAGACTCCAGCCAAGTACGAAGTTGCCAGGATTCAGGATTCCCGATGGCTGAAAGGACAGTTCCAATACCTGGTGAAATGGAAAGGCTGAGAGCTGGAGGATGTTACCTGGGAGGATGTGACCTCCGTGGAAGCACCTGCTTTGGTGCAGGCCTTCCATGAACAATTCCCAGCTAAGCCACACCCTGATCGTCAGACCCTGGGAAGGGCCCTGCGGTGAGGGATAGTGTTGTGGCCCAGCAGTGGCCGGCTGAGCTGTTGGTGGACTCTGACAGCTCAGACCATTGTGGGACTGCTCTGAATGATGAGGAGGACTCTGGAGGGTGTTTGGAGTCAGAGCAGGAACTAGAGAGGCCTGTTGGCCACCAGGTGGCATCTGAGTTAGGGAGCAGTGAAGAGGAACAGAGGAAGGTTGTCCCTGATGTGTGTGCGCATAGAGCTGAGAGGAGAAAGGAACAGCTGTGGAGAAGACATCATAGAAGGAAGTAGGGACAGCTGGCTAAGGTTGTGGCCCCTCCCAAAGAGTTTATAGGTGGAGCGATGGGAGGGGAATCTTTACAGGAAACAACAGTCCATTTTACTAGCCGTTGAGAAAGCATCCCGTAAATCTAATCTTGGTTTCTTGAAGATAGCATTCTAGGCTCCTAGCCAAGGGGTGGTTTTATCTCTGTAATTAGTTGTGGCAGACAGCCAAGCCTGTGTCTGCATATTCTTTAGAATCACGGGACAGAACAAACACCAAATAAGATTCTTTCAGAGTTACTTTTAACAAGATTATTAAAACAGAATGGACTAAAATTACAATAATCTTAGCAACTATGTGACACTTACTTTACAACCTGATTTATTTCTTACTAATTTAAGACAGATTTTCCCCCCAGTCTTTTTAAAAGCCACCTCTATATGAAGTGGCGGGCTCTTAAATAGTTTGAAAGGAATATTCAGGTGACTCAAATATGAATCTCAGATATTGCAGGAAGTATGCATCAATTAGCAAATCTGTAATATTTATGCAATTTATTAATTATATTTTCACAATCTGTTGAATGGGTTTTTAATAACTTATTTGAATACTTTCTTAATTTACTTTGAAGATCAGGAAGCCCACACTGAACAAGCCTAAATGGTACTTGAATGACCGGCAAGATAGAGAATATGCTAAGGGGGGGAAAGTGGTACTTTCTTTTTATATGGGCCATATTCCAGTAGATGGACTCCAGATGTACCTTTTGAAAGGGAATCTATTCTGTCTTAAGACTCCCCAAACATATATACTTCGTTTTCTGATCTTTGGAAATTTCTATTACAATTTCTGCTATTTTTTCTAGGGTTATCAAGATGCTGATATATTTTACTCTTTAAGTGAGATTCCAAGCTTTTATCTTACTCAAACAGACTTTCATTTCTTGGCTGTTCTCCATCACCTGATTCTCCCTTGTTATTCAAACTGGCACTTCTGATTTTACTCGGAAGAAGGCCTTTTAAAGCACATGTCAGAATTTGAAGGCAGACTGATCCCTTGTGCATTATTTTCCAGGCATCTTTTACTAAAAGACTGGAAGTATGATTTAAAAAATAAAATAAAATAAAGACCTATTGGCTATAAAGGAGGTCTTAAAACAATAGCTTTATTTCCTGGAACAAAACAACAACATTCTGCTGATGTACTTCCCATAAGTTTATTTAATACCAGTTCAGATGGGCACAATTCTTCCCTCATTTAAATTTTAAGTATTCCCTGTATTCCTAGCTTGCAGAATTAACAGGCTGATGCCTTGTCTCACCATCCAAAACATTGTATGCCCTACAATACCCTTCACCATTCCATCCTGTACTCTCCCTCATTTCTTTTACCTTTTGTGAGAGAGAACGTGTGTTGGCTTTCCTGCATTCATTTCACATGTTGTCAGAACAAATTCCAAAGCAAATAGCTCATGAACTGGAATAATGTATATGACATTGTGTGGCTGAAGTGCTAAAAGCACTCTTCTTTAATTGCTCACTCAGAGCACACTTCTTTGCTAAAGAGGTGCTAAAAGTGCTTGCAAGACTTTCTGTTTCAGTGTCCGTGTCACCAGTTTTGTTTTGCCAAAGAAGTCAATGCTTACTTGCAAATTTAATGTTACCTCTCTGAGATGTCATGCCCCATGCACCTGTTAAGTCAGTTGTAAGTATATAGTACTTATTCATAATGTATAGTTAGTTAATTGTATAACTTCTTTTCCATAAGTGTCCCCAGTAATGTAACCAAATAGCTAGCCCTATTTAATTTGGCATAAGAATTTGCGTCTGCTATATTGTTATAATTAAACTGTTCCTACAAAATGTGTGAGAGGTCCATAAGACAGCTATTAAACAGGTTTGATTAGAAGGTGGATGTTAGAACCTTTCTGTAAGTTATTTTTAGGGAATGATATATAGGGACTCACTAACTTCACATTAGACAATCTAAACCTACTGTTCCTACAGTCTGTTTCTTTGGAGGTATCAAAATATTGGAGCCTAAGTCTTTGGCTGAAAATATTGAAAATAATTCCACATAACCTAACTTGAGGAATATTTTTAATAAGTCATTTTCTGTCACAATTTCATGTTTCTTTTGTGCCAAATAATTTCCCGGGTGCTTCATGTACCAATTTTTGAATGTCATTGATGGGCAGTGAATTGCAATATTTTTTTTAAATGGCTATTATCTATTTATGGTCAAGTTTTGGGCAGTAGATATAGACTGGATCAAACTATTCACTAAGGCTGCATTACTATTACTATTAGTCTTCTCATCATTTCTATCACCCATTTCCTCCCATTTATGAATGCAGGACTGTAACTTTGTTGCTTGTATCCTTACGATTTATATTGATATTGATTGTTTCCTGATTGCTTATTTGTACCCTATGACTATCATTAAATGTTGTACATTACGATTCTTGACGAATGTATCTTGTCTTTTTATGTACACTGACAGCATACTGTATATACTTGAGTATAAGCCGAATTTTTCAGCCCACTTTTTGGGCTGAAAAATCCACTTCGGCTTATACTCCAGTGAACAAAAAAAAGGAGGGAAGCTTTTGCAAAGGCAAGTGACAACAAGTCTCCCAGGCTTTAATTTGCCGAGCTGTGCGCACGCGCCTGTTTTCCACGGCGTGGAGTAGCGGCAAGATTCTGGGTGGCGAGCGATGATTCTGGGGGCCATCAGTGGGGGGCAGGGTCCCCCCTCGCGTTCCTCATCTTCCCGGATGGCCCCTGGAATCATCGCTCGCCGCGCAGAATCTCGCCGCTGCTCCACGCCGTGGAAAACAGGCGCGTGCGCACAGCTCGGCAAATTAAAGCCTGGGAGACTTGTTGTCACTTGCCTTTGCAGAAGCTTCCCTCTGAAGCATTCCGAGGGAGGGCTGTAAACTTCCCTCCGAAGTCTTGGGATGTTCTGAGGAGCCCCCCAAGGCAAAACGCCGCTGCCAGGTAGTTAAAAGTACGTCTCTGATTCGTCTCTGTCAGTGTGTGTGTGTGTGTGTGAATGAGACAGACAGACAGAGAGAGGAACAGAGAGAGGGAGTGAGGGAGGGAATCAGAGAGAGACTGACACACATACACACAATTAAAGCAATTTTATTGTTATCTACCTGTATTTTTATTTTTGAAATTTACCGTGAGCTGCTGCATTTCCCAGCCTCGGCTTATACTCGAGTCAATAACTTTTTCCAGTTTTTTGGGGTAAAATTAGGGGTCTCGGCTTATACTCGAGTCGGCTTATACTCAAGTATATACAGTATACACTAAAGACAAATTCCTTGTGTGTCCAATCACACTTGGCCTATTCTATTCTATTCTATTCCATTCCATTCCATTCTATTATAAATAAGTTTGGGGTATTTTCTTGTTTTAAAATATCTTTTGTTTTATTTTATAACATATAAAAATCCATTTTTAGTTAAACAGTATGTTGTGTGTATGTATGTATGTATGTATGTGTGTATGTATGTATGTAAATAATATGTTTGGGGTACTTTCAATGAACTGAATAGACAAAGGGACAACTTTTGTTTCAAAAATTTTTAGATGAGCCCTTATAAATCAGAACATTGCACTAGTGAAATCCTTTCTGAAAATCAAGATATTTCTTTGTGATAACCCAGATTGATCCTCCATTTACAGGATAGGAAAACCATAGCAACTCTAGACATACATCAGACTGAAATCGTAGCCCCGAATTATATGCATGAAATGCAATTCTATGTCTTATATTAATTTTGTTCAGTTCACAATTATTCCATCACCCCAGTTAATTTAATGTATGTCCTGTCTTGGATGATGTAGATTCGAGGACATTTAGACAAGGTTTCAGAAGTGTCTTGCCATTACCTACTTCCTAGAGTTGAGGCAAAGTGACTGTCTCAAGTTCACCCAGCTGGTTTTGTCCCTAATTTGAGACTAGAACTCATGTTTTCCTGGTTTCCAGCCTGGTGCCTTAATTATTACACCAAATTGGCTCTCTGAATCTAGATTTACTGTTGTTTTAATGTTAATAATTGTTTACTAGTTCTGAGTAAATATTATCGTAATGATTTGTAATTTTTGGACGGTTGATGCAGGAGAATATGTTTTACATTATACCATGGTAAAGGCATATTATTATTATTCATGACCATGAAACTGATAATTTTCTGAAAATTATTTTTAATAGATCAAATAAAATCTATAGTTGCATTTTTCTGAAATAGATTCTATTTTTCTCTACTATGAAGTTAATGTAATTGGCTTTAACTTACAGTTACTATGCATGTGTCCAAAATATGTTTTTAAAAAGTACAATTAAATATATAATACATTTCCCAATTACATACATTTTGTTCTACACTACCTTTCCAGATATATTTAAAACTATTGAATCAAAAGCTATGGTTTAAAACAGAGAGAGAGGGGTGGGGGGTGGGGAGAACATTTCATCTCACTGTAAAGTCTATAACATAATTTAATATTTTGAACATTCTTAATTCTGGGCTACAGAAGAACTTCCAAGAAAACTGACATTCAATTTATTATGCTTCTAAAAATTCTGAGTTGGAGAAATTCATATTTTGAGCAACATAGTTATTTTTTGCCAGCACAATTTATGTAAAATATATTATGTGTTCAAAAAACTTAGAAAAACGCATTGGAATTAGAAGTTATTTTCATCAGGTTCTGACCAGTTCTGGAGAACCAGTAATGGAAATTTTGAGTGGTTTGGAGAACTGGTAAATACCACCTATGACTGGTCCTGCCCCCATCTATTATCTGCCTTCTGAGTCCCAGCTGATCAGGAGGAAATGGGGATTTTGCAATAACCTTCCCCTGGAGTGGGGAGGGAATGGAGATTTTACAGTATCCTTCCCCTTCAACGTTCACCAAGCCATGCCCACTGTTAAGTAAGTAAGCTCCCCGTTAGGAGAGCGAGTGTTCAGAGAAATGTAATGAGAGTGGTATGGACGAACAGGCACAAGCCAGCATACAGGGACACTGAACAGTATAAAATATAGTAGTTTACTATGTGGAAATATAGAGGTATTTAGAGTTCAGTTTACAGTCCAAGTCATACACGGTTCAGTCAGTCAGTTATCGAATAGTCAGTCTAGCACACAAAACAGCTAACAGTAGCAAAACACAGTACCTCACAATACACCAATCAGCATCTAAACAAACAGAGAGCTAACAGTCATTCTGGCTCCCTCTTATGGCTGCTTGAGTTAACAAACCAATTACATCTCTTTAGCATTTAAAGTAACAGATACATTTGTTACAATCATAGCTTATATGCATTGCCAAGCCAAGCCTATGGTTACATCCCTAACACCCACCAAGTCATGCCATGCCACTCCCACAAAGCCATGCCCATAGAAGCAGTAGTAAAAAAAAATGAATCCCACCACTGATTGAAATATAAAGGTTTTGTATGTAAAGAGGCTTAATGGTATGAAGACAGGATGAAAATAACAGGAGTGGACATGGACATAATGATGTTTCTTAAGATTGGGAAAAACACTTGGTGTGAAAGGGGCAGATCAGGAGTGGGTTCCTACCGATTCACTTCGTGTGGACTTTGTGCGTGCTTCATGCGGGCACAGTTCACTGTAAATTTTTCTGCACATGCACGAAGAACATGAAAAACTACTACAAAATATGCTGGCAATGGCAGCGGCAACTGGGGAACTAGTTCAGCAACTGGGGAACAAGTGCAGAAAAAAGTTCTGGAGTGTGGCCAGCCTGGGTTGTTGCTGGTTCTGCGACCAAGGACAAATTACCACTATCGGTTTGCCTGAACCGGTGCAAATCAGTAGAAACCCATCTCTCGCGCAAATGGGCCTTAAGTTTTTGTTTTCCTTATTTTGTTTTGAATTTTGTTCAAACCACAAATTTTATTATTCAAATAAAAGTACAAAATATTATCATAGTATATTCCTTAAAGTATAACCAAGAGTTTTTTATAGAGTTTGCTGGGGACTCCAAAATGAAAGGTAAGGTTGACAAGACTTTATTGAAGGATTAGTGGGCTCTATTAAACATGATAAATCATATGTAAATGAAATGACAGTCTTATTATATCTTATTAAAATTCATCTATTTTGCTTTTGGTGTAAGTGCCATAGAACCTCTAAGCAGAGAAGTATTTTTCAGAGTAGTATTTAAAGTTGAGGTAATTGTTACATGCAATAATTTGCTTCTTACTACTGCATGCAGTTATCTCACGACTATATGCAATTGTTTGGAGTAGATATATATAGATGTTAATACTGTTTTTATGTTGTTGAATCAGTTTTTACCTGATTGCCTGAACTGATCCTTGCAGTTTTGTTGGTAAGGTTTTTCAGAAGTGATTTTTCATTTCCCTTTTCCTAGGGTTGACAGAGAGTGACTGGCCCACCATCTGGCTTTGTACCTAATGGGGTCTAGTCTAGTCCCTTACCATTACACAAAACTGGATCTGGCATATCTAGAGAGTGTGGTAAATTAATATTACTAAATATTATTGTGGTAATTTCATATTTCCTACCGGTGTCAGGTATTGCTTTTACTGTACAGACAGAAACATGACTAACCATCATCTTCAAGACATTTCTTATAAAATTTCTATTGGAGTAAAGTAAAATAAATAAAAATAAATAAAATGTATGGAGAGAAATTCCTGGGCAGTGATAGAAGGAGTCCTAAACTGAAAGTATGTAAATTGGTTCTTACAATAGCAAAAAAAGAAAAAAGAAAAGAAAAGAAAAAGAAAATTATTTACAAGATTGAAGCACATTACATCACATCACTGAGCCATTGTGGTGCAGTAGTTAAAATGTAGTATTGCAGGCTAACTCACTGCTCACTACCAGGAGTTTGATTCTGACCTGTTCAAGGTTGACTCAGCTTTCCATCTTTCCGAGTTTAGGAAAATAAGGACCCCTGCTTTGACATTCTAAAGAAATCTGTTTATTAAAATACTCTATTCATGAATGCCCATTTATATGCTTATTATTTATACAATTTTTTCTTCATCAAAAAATATAATAAATAGCAATAGCACTTAAACTTATACATGGCTTCATAGTGCTTTATAGCCCCCTCTAAGTGGTTTACAGAGTCAACATATTGCCCCTAACAATCCCCAAACCCTGTGACATGGCCTATTTGGAATTAGCCATGTGAGAGGCTGGCTGGAGCATGCATGCTTGTCTGTGCACAGCGCAACCTGTGCAAGCAGTGGGCTGGTGGGAAATCACATGCACACATGCCGGCCCGTTGCTCACACAAGTTGAACTGTGTGCATGTGCGCCAAGCCGCCACTCATAAGGGCTACATGCACTTGCATACTGGCTTGCCACTCACATGGCTCAGTTCCCATCTCCCCTCCCCAGCCTGAGCCACAAAGTTTGGGGACCGCTGGTCTTAAGAACGTATTATACAAAATTAGAATTGTAGAATCACAGGAAGGGATGTTGTCTTAGGGAGGACAACTTCTGGTCCAGACAAGATAAAGCCATAAAAATGGGATGTTGGTTTTTACTTAGCACGACAGGCAAACCTACCCACTTTGGTTTGTAATATTTTTCATTTGATGTCTGCATACGATGCACACACACACACACACACACACACACACACACACACACACACGTAAACCTAGCCCTAAAAGCATGAAAAGGCCTTATCTGACAATGAAACTGAAACTAATAAATTAAAAATGTTCTTAGCTTTTGAACGCATCTGTTGTTTCTCTTGGTTCTCTGTGTTAAAATAAAAGTAACTTATCTAATTCATGAGAATGTTGGTTCAACATTTACAGCTCCTACAGAGACATTAAAGGGTATAATTAAAATGCGGTGAAATCTGGATATGAAAAAAAAAAACCAGATGCAACACATTGCAGTAGTGCATAAGCTTAATGTGCTGATACATTTACTGTAAACATACATTCATTCAAATGTTAGAACCTTTTTCCTTCTTAAGAGATGTATAATAGGAATGACAAATAAACAAAAGTGGTCTGTTTTGCTAAGTTTTACTAAGGAAGGGAAAGGCAAAGTTACATAAGCCTGTCTAACCTGCTCCTTGAGACATTCACCATGACTTACTCTATTATCATTACAGAGAACCGTCTGGTATATCTTCTCCATAAGGGTCATTTGAATATTTCTTTTTCATTCACCTGCTAAAGTCAATTTTCAGTAGTACATGCTAAAGGATACCTCACAATATATCAGGTATAACTTTAGTAGCAGCAAACTTAAATCAAACTTAATTTATTAGATATCCATGCAAAGGAATTTGAACCAGGCCATTTTTTAAAATTATTCCAAGTATAGTATTCCAAGCCTACCTGTTTGCACCCTCTGGCTCTCATGGAAATATGTTTTCTTAATTGATTTCTAAAAACAGAACAGGTTCTTGTGAATAAAATAACTGCCTGGAAAATCGACTCTAATGTCCAATATGGAACCGGGAGAAAGAAAATTACTCCATTACAGGTAGTCCTTGATTTACAATGATTTATTTAGTGACCTTTTGGAGTTACAAAAAAAGTGACTTATGATTGATGTTTAGGCTTACGACAGCATCCCTGCAGTCATGTGATCAAAATTCAGGAAACTGGCATTATTTATGACAGTTGCCCTGTCTTGGGGTCATGTGATCACCATTTTTAACCTTTCCCGATGGCTTCTGACAACCAAAGTCAATGGGGAAAGCCAGAGTTGCTTAATGACCACACAACTCACTTAACGTCTGCAGTGATTTACTTAGCAATTGCAGCATAAATACTGTAAAATAGGGCACTTAACAACTCCTCAATTGTGATCATAAATTGAGGCTACCTGTACATGCAAGCCATAATCAGATTGTTTAATGTTCTAAGCAGGCCTATATTTTTTAACATATTGAACAAGTAAACAACCAGTAAAATCAAACTTAATTTTGCTTATATATTTAAAACACATTTGTGACAGCTGAACAAAATATAACCTGTGGCTTAATTATTGTTAACCTTAATAGAACAATTTGATAAATATTACATTTTATAAAAACTAAAGGATCTAATACAGCAAATTTAAAATAAATCATTCTGTTTTGCCCCAAGAACTAAGCGCCATGGCATTTCCCCTGCTTGATTTTCCTCCTAGGGTCTGCTGCTGTATAAAGCATTTTCTCAGCAGCTCTTTTTTTTTGGTGTCATCTTGCTGAAGTACTCCTGGATATTCTGGGTTTCATCCAGAACAGTGGCTTTGATACTCACCACACTCTCCCACAATATCTTTGGCCGATGTATAGCCTCTGGATATTGCACTTGTTGTGGAAACTTCATACTTTGTGATGAGTTCCCAGATCTTCACACAAGCAACCTCCATGTTTTCCTTTGACCAGCTCATTATACCAGCTGGGTATCTGATGATTGACAGGACGCACATACTGATGCTATCTCCCTTACATCTTCCTCATGGTTCACATGACTGTGGGATACTAAAGTTCCTATAATTGGCCTATATGTCTGCTATGTGGCCCACTGATAATTCCATCACCTCTGTCCTAAATGTTTTCCATTTCTTTCCTACCATCTGACCACTCTTCTTAGATCTAAATGACATCCCAGGGTCCTCAACTATAGATACATATTAGGTGAACCAGTGAGTTGATGACTTGTTCACTCTTAGCATACATCTTGCTTGCTTGATGTTATCCATGTAGAAAAGGTGACTAATGATAATTCCCTCTTGAACTTATATCCATATCCAGCACATTTAAAAATAAATAAACATCCTCTCAAATACTACAATTAACATCATAAATATTTCTCCTGATACATTCTACCTGTTGCTTAAAAACAAAAACAAAAAAAACCATGTATTTATTCCATCATCTTTCTCCCACCAAAGAAGTACCTGAATATCTGCATGAAAAATAACTTTCCCAAATACCACAATTTTAAACGTATTCGGGTTCCAAATATAACTGCCCATTTTTTCTGCTTAATAGCAGTCTTCCTCAATTTATAATGAGTACCAATAATCATAAAATGTTATTTTAAAGGCAATAGTAAATTCTCAAATCTATTTGAAAATTGGAACATAGGAAACTTCCATTTTATTGATTCTTTTCTTAATGTAATAATTTAGAAAATTGCCAAAACATATAACAGGAAAATTACATATTGATTATAAGAGAAATGTTCCCAATAATTTCTTTAATATTTCAGGTGACCATTCTGTGAATGTTTTACAATACTTTACAAAGTGATGAGGGATAAGATGGCAATATATCTTTATTTAGCAAGAGAATAAACTAAATACATTCAAAAATTACAATTTTCTCAATCTAATGCCATGTTCACAAACAATGGTGCTTTTCTTCAGTAAAAATACTGATTATAAAACTGTTATAAGGCTTTTCTGTCAATCAGCTTATTATGTGATTGTAACACTTTTGAAATTGGTCATATTTTGGTCTACATTATACTGTAGTCTCCCTTGGAGATCAGAACTCTTTGAACTTTTAAAAAAAGATTTTGCATTATCTTCTTTTTTTGCCCTTTTTTAGTTTCAGTATTTTCTGCATTGGCGTCATACTTTCTTAATCACTTTAAAAATAGACTTTGCTTCATCTTCTAAAATAAAATGATAAAGTGGCCAAGGATGCTTTTGAGCATCCATCTAATGTTGATACAGGGTCTCCTTATCATTAAATGTACATACTCAACCATGAAAGTCTTTTCCGTGAAAGCAAGCAGTATGAGGGGAAAAAGCATTAGGAAGAAAAGTCAATCTCTCAGCAAAAAGGCAATGCATAAGGCTGTGCACTTAGCAAAATTGGTCAGAAATGTATGTGTATATTATACGCTGGGCTTATTTACAACAGTGCTAAATATTTTATGAACTGTATACCAAGACCATAATTGGAAAAAAAAACTGAAAACATGGAATTATGTGCGCCAATTACCCAGCTGAAAACACAGGGTAACAGGATGCTGTTGGTGCCTATACCTTTGATTATGGTTAGAGGGCCAGAAGTTGTATACTGAAAAAAAATTCTACATTTTCCAATTAGTTTTTGAAGCAGATATTTTGGTTCAACTATAATCAGTTTAATTCGAGTAGTTTACAGGAGAGACAAATGGTAGCAACTTCAAGGTGTTGGTAGGGTGAGAACTGAAGTAAGAACCATTAGTTATACTTAGTTGCCAGCTATGTAAACAGAGATCAACTGCTAAACTTTAAGGATGCCCAGCAACATGCCTATATCTGCTAATTTCTGGAAAAAGTGGGAGAGAGAAACGGATTTCTTTTTGTTAGCAGCTTGTCTCCATACTGAAAATACACCATCTTTCCTACTATGACATATCTGTTACACATCTCTGCCCTATACTCCTGCTCATATGAGACGGGAAAGGTAGAGAAAGAATAAGCATTAGAGCATAATTTTAAACTGTCATCTCAGAAGAGACAGACTTGAATATTTTATTTATTGGAAGGTCTATCTGCATACAAAATATCCGTTGGGTGGCAGATTATATAAATGCCCTATTTTGAAATGTCCATTTGCAGTATTACAAGACAGTTGTCTGACAGGCTGGGCAATGAAGTTTTTGCATTCCCAGCAGTTCTAAGATTGGAAAGAAGGAGTTGAGGACTCCGAGGCTGTAATAGAAAGATGGTAGCATCTGAACTGGGGAAGCAGAGTGGTAAACTAATAGGAAATACAGGGTAAAATAGAAGAAAAAAAGATATTGCTCCTTTCTATTGTCTTGAATCAGAAAGAGGAAGAAAAGAATGAGCTGAGATGCAAACGGGATATGGAGATGATGAATTACAGTAATGGCAGTTACGTTATCATATGGCAACTGCTTGACTTCAAGGGCATTAAGTGCTGTGTAAAGGCTTACTTGATTAAGGGAAATGGAGAAAGAGAAAGAAACAAGTTAAAAACACTGCAGAAATAAGAGTCATTTGCATCATATGGTCCTGTTAGATTCTTTCTCATGTCCAGTGACGTGCAGTGAGGTTTATGGCTGGTGAGGCACTGACACAGTGGTGAGTTTCAAATTTTTTAGACTTGTGGACTTCAACTCTCAGACTTCCACAGCCAGGCACGCTCAGTTCCGATTTAAAGCGACAGCATTTGTTTTTCTCCTTTGCGAAAGAAGTTTCCTTCTTTCTTTTTCTTTTTCTTCTCCCTTCCCCTCCTTCCTCCCTCTCCCTCCCTCCCCCCTCTCTCAAACACACACACACACACACACACACATGGAGAGAGGGGGGGGAGGTTGGATTGGACTATCTCTCCTACCCCCTTCCCTCTCCCTCCCTCCCTCACTCTCTCTCAAACAAACAAACAAACACACACACACACACACAAAGTTGGATTGGAGGGAAGAGCACCAGTGAGGAGACCACAGGAGGAGGCAGGAAGCTGGTCAAAGAGCCATACTGGAGCACACACACTTTCCCCCAGCCCCAGAAAGATCCAGCCCAGCTTCACTGATTACAGATTTGAAAAGGCAAACTATACCCCAGGGAGAGCATAAGCAAGCCAGAGTCCTTCCCTCCAGCCTTTGCCCAAAGCCCTGCACCAGGAGGATGAAGTTTGAATTCCTCTCCCTCCCTCCGACCCACAGGTACCTTTTCCATCTGTTTCAGAGAGGATTTCAACTCTGTTCTTGCCTCAGGTCTTCTGAAGAAGCCCCGCCAAAACGAGTGCCCTCTACTATGAGGGAGGAGAATTGCGTGCCTCACCTACATCAGGAAGTTTTAGGCTTTTAACCCTTGCTTAACTCTGCTCGAGTGATCATAAAACACCTAAAGTCAGTCTAGATGAGGCATGCAGTTCTCCTGCCTCATAGTAGAGGGCACTTTTTTAGAGGCTTTTTTAAACAGTTAAGCAGAGTCATCCACAGTGAGGCAGCAACTACCTCAGCCTCACCTTAGATCTCACCTTTTTCCTTTTTCCTTTTCTTTTCTTTTCATGATGACAGTGGTGAGGCTGTGCCTCCCCTGCCTCACTTGACTGCACGTCACTGCTGGAGACTGTGAGGAACTGGATGGGGATTCAATCTTAATAACTGAGTAGCTGTGGTTTTCATATCCCCTTGGTGCTGATGACTTTTTGTCTTTAGTTTTAGATGGAAGAGGGACTCCCCAGGTAGGATTTGTGCAATTTGGGAATCCACCTGAATTCTTTGTTCTTGCTTAGAATAGCCGGTGGCAGCTATGGTCAGGTAATTTCATTTTGACCATTAATACTATCAGTATTTGGATTGGGGACCCTTCTCACAGTCACTCCTGCATCAGTCAACTTTTACTTGGATAGCTACAATTTGATCTACATGGGCTCCCCTTAAAGACAATTTGAAAGCTGCAAGTGATTCAAAATGTGGTAATATGGGTAGTTATGGGCATACCTCAATATGTTATACCATTACTTTCATAAACTCATCAGTTTCCAATAGGCTTGTGAGTATAGTTCAAAAATTATTATCTAGAAAACTTTTTATGGCATAGGGCTAGAATAATTGTAGAATGACCAGCTCCTATTAATTCTCACCAAAACTAAAAAATTCAAATGGCTCTGATTTTATTTGCCATTTGTAATGTACTGAAGACAAGATTGTTCCTGTTTGATAAACCACCAGCTTATCTCTATATAACATATTGATCAATGAATTCATTTTTTCATTTCTTTTGTTTACTTTTGATGCATATTTTTATGATGATTAAAAAAAAGTTTCTTAGGGATATTTTATGAGTTGGGCATCCCTGCAAGGTGAATGAAGGGATGAAGGAAGGAAGGAAGGAAGGAAGGAAGGAAGGAATATTTCACTGACACTGAACAATTGTATATGGTTTCATTTTTGTCTGTAATAAAGTTGCATAGTTAGCTAAGTGTGGTTGACTCTGGAATTGAGCTAAGCCAAAAAGGACAGCCTGACAGCTTGATTGTCCATTCCTATTCCTGTTCTCAAAATGGTACTTCTAATGTAGTGATTTTTAAAATCTACATTAATTTTAACTTTATCAAATGACAGAAAACCATGCCATTCAAACCTCAGATCACCGCCTTCCAGTTTTAAAATGCTTTTATTTCTCAGCAACACCCACTCTTTCAGCCAACTCAAATAACAGACTACAAAATACAAATTCAAATCAGCCTGTCCCAAAGGAGTTCTCCTATTTGTGTTTGTCACATGTAGGCTTATGTATTTTCCCACAATATAAGAACAATATGAATAGGAGTTCTAGAAATACATAATACTTTTTCATAGATAACCTTGAGTTAAATTGCTAAAGATTCTGAAATGTGAACAATGTCAGCATTTAATACTGCTTAGTAGGTAGAAAAGTGACTTCATATCTTTGAGAGTGAGAACAATTAATCACTGGAACAGCTTGCCTCCAGAAGTTGTGAATGCCCCAACACTGGAAGTCTTTAAGAAGATGTTGGATAGCTATTTGTCTGAAACGGTATAGGGTTTCCTGCCTAGGCAGGGGGTTGGACTAGAAGACCTCCAAGGTCCCTTCCAACTCTACTATTGTATTGTATTGTATTGTATATCTATGTTATTTAACTATCTGAGTAATACTGAGAGTGAATCAAAGTGTATTTCTAGAGCATCTTTAATTATTACAGCTGCAGTGTGGTTACAGTCAATTGTAAGACTAAATATAATTTCAGCACTCAATATGTGTCCTATAAAAGAATACTCTAATAAAGCAAATATCATAAGGATTCATCAAATGTTCTCTCTAACCTATTACCCCCTCTGCAGTTTACAAGCTTGTATTGTTTCCTGCAAATCCCAGAGGGAGTTGGAGAAGAAAATTCAATTTTAGTTATATGAATTTATTGAAAAAAGCAAGCAATGAATCTTAATAAAGAGAAAGGATTGCGAATGGAGAACATAGGGAGTAGAGAAGGAAAATTGAGAATTGGAGAAAGAGAGTATCAGGAAATGACAGGAAAATCTGAGGAAATAATGCAAAGTTACTTAGAAATTAGGATGAAATAAAGAAGAATATGTATAAAATAATAGAATGGAAAATGGAAAACCCGAAATCAGAAAAACAAATACCGATAATAGAAAGCTGTAAAAGTTTAATTGTGATTTTAATGTTTGGAAAATGTCAAATAAAAATATATGTATTTTTAAAAAAACAAAGTTACTTAGAATTTAGACAAGCCATTTCTCAATCTCCAATATTTATGAATCAATTTGACATAAGATTTGTGTGAACAATGACATGCAAGCTTGCTTATTGTTATTTAGCCAAAAACTAAGTCATTGAGAAACAAGGGGAAAATAGCACAAAGAAATTTCAAGTCCTACATACATATGAAGGGGTAAAACCATTCTAAATTAAGTAATGTAACCTAGTTCTAATGATGACATATTATTCTTAATAGTTATAGAACAGGGGTGTCAAACTGGATTTCTTTGAGGGCCGAATCAGCATTGTAGTTCTTTGTGGGCTAGTTGGGGGGGGGGATGTAACAGAGAGGCAGGGAGCAGGGGGGAGAGGGGATTGATGCCTCCTGCAGCACCCTGCTGGCCAAAACAGGGCATGAGGGGCATGTGTGCCCCCCTCTGCCCCATTTTTGGTGTGAATGGCTTACTGCAGCAAGGAGATATGGGAGGGGATGTCCCTCCCACACTTCATTTTCACCCTCCATGGCCTCCTGCACAGTCTGCCTGCCAAAAACAGGCCAAGGGGGGGGGGCACATGCAGCCCATTTTAGCTGGCAGAGGCACTGCAGGACAGTCCTTTGATATGGCCTGGATTAAATCCCATGGGCTGGATTTAAGCACCCTTGTTATAAAATAACAAAGTGACTTTTGGACTTAATTCCTCACACATAGTTTTAATGTTGTTGCATTTGAAGCTACAGTGGTACCTTGGTACTCATTGTTAATTGATCCCAGGAGGCACAACAACTACTATCAATCAATCACAATAGAGCTGGAAGGGATATTGGAGGTCATCTAGTGCAACTCCCTGCTCAAGCAGGATACCCTATTCCTGGGATGGTGAATTTATGGCACGCGTGCCACAGGTGGCACACGGAACCATTTGTCAGGGCACGTGAGGTGATGCCCTGTTAGCTAGCCAGTGCGCATGCGCACGCTTACCAGCTGAATTTGCCATTTTCTGAAGCCATTTTTCACCCTCCCCAGGCTTCAGAGGCTTTATAGGAGCCTGGGGAGGGCAAAAAGCACTCTGGAGGCTTCAGCGACCTTCAGGAGGCTTCCCTGAAGCCTCCGGAGTCCTCAAAATGACGCTCCGAGCAAACCGGAAGTCATTTCCAGTTTGGTCGGAGCATCATTTCAAGTGCTCCAGAGGCTTCAGAGAAGCCTCCTGAAGGTCGCTGAAGGAAGCCTCTGGAGCCTGGGGAGGGAGAAAAGAGCATGCAAAAAATGGGGGGAAGCACCTGTAGTGCATGCATGCTCACTGGGGGAGTCGCACATTGCATTATGGGTGCGGCTTCCCCTTGCATGATCCCCCTGCACTCTCCCCACTTATGGCACGCGAGCCAAAAAAAGATTCGTCATCACTGCCCTATACAATTTCAGGCAGATGGCTGTCCAGTCTTTTCATAAAAACCTCCAGTGCTGAAGCATTTACAACTTCTGAAGGCAAGCTGTTCCAGTGATTAATTGTTCTCACTGGTTAGGAAGTTTGTCCTTAATTCCAGGTTGTTTTTCTCTTTGATTTGTTTCCATTCATTGTTTCTTGTCTTGCTTTCTAGTGCTTTGGAAAATATGATGATTCCCTCTTTTTTGTGGTAGCCCCTCAAATACTGGAATACTACTATCATGTCACTGCTAGTTCTTCTTTTCTCTAGACTAGCCATACCCAATTCCTGCAACTGTTCTTCATATGTTTTTGTCTCCTGGTCTTTAACCATCTTAGTTGCTCTTCTTTCCAAAGTCTTGATGTGTTTTTTTGTAATGTAATGTATTAAAAGCATTGAGTACCAAACAAACCACATGACTTACCAAATGACCCTTTATTTTGGCCAGGAAGGATTTCCTGTCTGTCCCTTTTCCTGTGTCAGCAACCTTCCTAGCATGTCAATTCTCCACAGTGGTCCCCCTCTTCCTATTGTGATGCATTGGGTTCGAAACAAATGATGAGTACTGGGACAATAATTTCATGTAAAAATGCACGAATTTTGAAGAAGTTGAGTTCCAAGGTACCGCTATATATCTATGTTGGAGTATCATTTTCTGTATTTTCTACCTTTACTCTTGTTCTCTTTCTGCTTTCCCTCCTACTCCTACATCTCTCAATAAAGTCCCTGGATACTTGTTTGCAGGTGTGTGGATTTCCTTAGCTCATTGTTGCCAGTATGGGAGATTTAGAAGTCTGCATGTCTGGACTGCTACTACCTCATTTGATAACTGCTATATTATTAGTGCACATAAAATTAATATTGCTATATGTTGTTGTTGTTTTGTTTCAATAGTTTTTAAGTGATGTAAGAAATCGAGGTATTTCGCTGGGTCTTAATAACTAAGAGATGGAGGCAAAGTTCACATTAATAATTGGGTGACTTTCCTGAGGAATTAACTGCTGACTGAAAAATAAATCTCTCACTACCATGAAACATGATTATTGACATTTTCCTGTTATTGCTTCTGTGTAGCTTTGACAGCTGGATGAAAGGTAAAATATCAAAATAAGAAAATTTGTGCCACCCTGCAGAAGAAGAAAAACTCTTTCAAAGGGGTTTACATTAAAATGTTGTTTAAAATATATGTTTAAAAGTGTCATAATATTTTATTACAAAATTTAAATTAAAAGTATAAATTTCAGAATAAATTTATATTAATAATAAAATCATGTATAGGGGTTAGATTATATCTGCTATAGAAGGCAAAAGATAAAACATTATGCCTAAGTCTGAATAATTTAGTATGCTCAGATAGTTCACTGGTTGGCTTTATAATAGCCAGCAGAGTTAAGCTGTTCTTCAGATAGGCCAATAGTGGTTAATTTATTTTCTACTGTTAAGGCCCATGAGAAGCATAGTCATCCATTAGAGTCAGTGGTGTTGGGCCTAATAGAAAAAAAGAAGCTTCAACTAATAAGTCAAAATTGCCCTCCAAGTCTTATGTTTGATTTTGGGCACCTCTACCTCAAGTTTAAGGGCTTCATTAATATTGCTTTTTGGTGAAGGAAAGTATTGATCAGAAATGTATATGACCTTGTGGGGTTGTTCTGTAATAAAATGGCTAATCTGTTCTGCATATATTGGAAGATGTTGTAAGATGTGAAATGTTTGCCCTCAAATGTTTAAGGGCTGAAATCCTCCTCCTCCTATATCTCCCAATGGCCATCAAGGATCTGCTGTTTCATTTATATGTTCAAGGCGGGCTTTCCAAGCGGTATAGAATATTGTCACAACATATTTGAAGGATGCTTCTTCTGAAATAGTTTGTTCTAAAACCATTATGTTGGACTTTTGTTGGTTAATATTTAGCTTATGAAGACCGCAAAAATGTGTAACAGCACTCAATGTTCTTGTGAGCCCAGTTCAAGAATAAGAAATGATCACAGCATATAGAAAAAGAAGGATCTGATATCCAAACATTTAAGGAGTGTAAACAAAACAAAGATCTAGGATTTTTGCCACATTGTTGATATAAAAGTTGAATAGTGTGGGTGCTATGTGCATCCTATGTTCACAATTCCAAGGACACCTTTGGAACTGTGTACATTCCTTGTGAATGCTCTTTGAAACCTACATTTTACTCAAAACAAGAATGTGGCTTCTAGATTAGAAGTCACCATTATCTTTGAGTGTTGGTATTTCACATATTTTCCCATAACAGGAAAATTTGAGGTATTGAATCAAAGTCTGACTTAAATTCAAGAAAAGCTGCATATAAGGGAGATTTATATTTATGAATAAAATTCTCTATTATAAGGTACAGGACAAATATTTCATCTAGTATGGAATGGCCTACTTAGAATCCAGTGTATTTGAGTCTGATAATTCTTTTGGTGTCTAGCCAGACCTGTAAATTCTAGTTCAAATATACTCAATAGATTTACATCATTTTTACAATTGGTGATAATTATTGCTTTTCTTCAATACTTATATTTGAGATATTAACTGTTGGTCATTATGGTTGAACAGAGAACTAAAGAGAGATACCCACCAATCCAAATGTTGTTTGAGCATTCTATAAATGTAACAGTTTCTAAGAAAATTACTGGTGGCCAATTCTCATGGTCTATTCCAGCATCTAACCTACTAATACTACTGTTGTTTATGTGTTTGTTTGTTTATTAACAAATTTATATAGATGCCAGTTCATACATAGGAGACTCAGGGTGGCTTAAAACATTTTTTTAAAAACCCATTGTTGTTGTTGTTGTTGTTGTTGTTGATACTAATGCAATGAATATTGTTGTAGACACTTTGACAATTATTTCCTAAAATGATTTGTGCCCAGAGAGCACACTGTTCAATTGAAATTGTATTTTTTGTATGTTGTAAAATAAAATAAAAACTTGTTATAAAAAAAACATTTTAAAAATCCACCACAAAATAAAACCCATTAAAAAAAAATCCCGCCTCATCCCAGCCCACCCCAACTAAAATGTTCTTCTCATCAAAGATGTTCACCCAATACATTGCAAATTTGTTGTTCTTTTTAAAACTATTTTATATTTACAACTAAATTGTTAACAAATTATTTTATTTTGTTTGCTTAATTTTTTCAAAAATGCTGGTCCAGTTGCCATACTGTTTGACCACTGCCAGACTTCGGATCTAGACCTTTCCTTTTAGTGAAAGAAACCAGTTGTCATTTTAATTTATGTCTAATTAACATTTACCAGAAAAGAAAAAAAAATTAAACGATGTAGAACTAGAGGTACAAAAATGTTTTATCATAGGAGGAGGAGGAAATTAGAGGAATTCTGGGCATGAAAAACTGGGACTGTCTTAGGACTGACATAGCTGATATTATTGCTAAAAATATATCATATATTAATTCATTGCATACAACTACTTTCATTAGCATCATAATAGTGCAAAATTAACATATAACAAATAAGTGTGCTATGGGGGGGAGGGGTAGCATGTAATACTTTGTCCAAATCTTTTATTTTTATTTTGAAAGAAAAATAAAGTTTTCTTTTACAAGGAAACTATTTTTTAAAGAAAGCATCCTCCATTGGCCAGTACAATAAATACAAAATGTACCTATGTGGAAAGTTAATTTTAGAAAATCATTCATCTAATATATTGTATAGTTTGACCTTTAAAAAAGTAAATGTGAATGTTCCAGTTTGAGTCAAGTACATCTCAAGGGATAAGAAAAATGTGAATAAGTTCAACAATATTTTATTTGAGAATCGGATTATTTCAAATATAAAAATGCCAGTTCATTAGACTTCTGAAATTCACCTTTGGTCCGATCTGTGGCTATGAAGAAGATACTCAAAATAGATTTAGGTAAATTTGTTGGAGGTTGGGATCCATTCTATAATTTATGTTCTTTCATTCTGACTAATAATTGAGGTTTTGTTCTAAAATATGAATATGAGAGCATGCAATTTAGCGCGCACACACAGACATATATGTAACAATATATTTTGGATTTTGTTATGCAAACTGCAAAGGATCTTCAATGTTAATAAATATTAATATATTATTATTTTATTAATAAAATATTAACAGATATTTTACTAATACTGTTATATAGAACTTTTTCCTAAATTGTACATTTTTTCTTTTTATTATTCAAGAGCAACATTGATTGACAATATGCATTGCAATATCTGAAGTGGTGTGAATGTCAATGGAAAGCTGTGTTTAAGTTTACATAACGGATCAAAAAGCATAAATCATGTAGGTTCTCATTAAAAAGTAAACTAAAGTCATTTACCCTCCCTGATTTCTCTTTGGAGGAAAAATCAATCTTTAAGCAGTAGGCATGTAGAGTAGTACTTATTCATCCCTCACCTTTTTAGAAACGGAGTCTTCTCTCATTGAGAGTGTTACTTGGAACCCTGACACCATACTTGCAGGTCTAAAAAATTAGATGTAACTTTAAGATTAGTCTCTTTTAAAATATTTGTTTATGGTAAATACAAACAGGCTGATTTTCTGATATTAAACACAGCCTCCTTCCTTTCCGTTCCTATCCAACCCGACCCCCAACCAAGAACACAACTTGACATTTTTCACTAATGCTTTTTAATGAGACAAAATATAATGAAATTTGCACTGAAGTTACCCAGCCTGGTGTTGCCTGGCAGCAGAGTGGCATATGGTAAAACAGTTGTAATTTATTGGCAAGTGCTTTGTAATTCCCCATCTTTCCTTATTTTGGAAAGCCATTGCCTTCTGACAGAGTGGACTGTGTCTTGATGTTCTCTGCTGAAAAATAACTGATTGCTGCCAACAAGTACACACTCCTATTTTCAACCAAAATACCTCCTGAATTTCTATGGAATGGAACTTCATTTTTAAAATAAGCATTTACCTTGACTACAGGTTTTGCATACGTGACAATATAGAGAAGAAAAATACCATTATGCTTCTTTTCCATATGTACTCTAAAATTCCTAGATTTAAACCATTGTTTTAACTGGATTGCTTTTCGTCCTTGACTTATGACCATAATTGATACCAGAATCTTCAGTTACTGAGTTAAGCAGTCATTAGGTGAGATGCCACATATCTGCTTTGCTTAATGACCACAATCATGGCATTCCCAAAATGCAGTCATTAAACCATCTCCCAGGTTATTATGTAGATGGAGCAAAACAGCTATCTTCTGGAGGAACTCAGTCTTGCATAAGGCTGAAACCCTCTCACAGGGGCCCCTTTTACTCTCAAAGAGGCTGGCTGAAAAATCTATTGTGAAATCCAAGCATAATTTTGACACAAGGCAAATCAAGGTAATTGCATTCAGCTCCCAGAGATAACAGAACTTCCTCTGTCTTCTGGAGGCTGGCGGCAAATGCCCCATACTGAAAACACTCCATGCCAAAATCCTATTTGGGTTTCAGAATGGACCTTTTTCAGCCAGTCCCAAGAAACCAGAAGTTCTCTCAGCAAATGGCAGTGACCTTCCACCCTGGCTTCTGTATTTATTTTCTGGGGAAGCCCACAAGGAAGATTGCAAATGGCAAGCACAGGATCTCAGAGTGCTTGACAACCAGTGGTAAGTGCAGACAGATTGCCAAGCTCCCAGACAGTAATAACGAGACTGTGGGAGAACTGCAGTGGCTGTAAGTTTGAGGATAGATCCTAAGTTCCTTTGTTCAGTGCCATCATGTTTTCCAAATGGTCACTGAACCAGTGGTCATTAACCAAGGACTTCATGAAGCTCTGTTTAGAGATGATGGAGGAGGGATTTTGTACTATATGACTATTTCTCATTAGATCTGCATTTTTAGGCAACTGTGCATAATTACAACGACCTATCTATATGTCAAAAAGACCCAAATTCTTGCTCTTGTTTATAATCCAATGATTTTTAGTTCATTATCAGTAACTTTGTAACAAAAATATTATTTATAATATAGGTTCTAATCAAATAATTGGTGCATTATAAAATTCAGTGTGGAACTTAGAATTTTCCATACTAACTAGATATGTCACAGGAATGCTTGGAATAGGAAAATCTACTTATTCCTCTTTATAATTACATCTTTTAAATGGTAGGACACAGAGAACTGAAGTAATAATAGCTATATAGGGCCCCTTTGAAATTAGAGATGTTCTTTTAAAAAGAGTTTTGTGGTGGCTGTTCATTAGTTTTTGGTAATCTAAAATATTATTGTACTAAAAACAGCCATTTCTATTTCTGATCAGATTTTAAACTTGATCACTAACATTTATATCAGAATAATTTGTCATTTATGATTTACAAAGAGACATTGTTAATAACAATCAATGCATATTAAGATCGAATAAAACAACTAAAATACAAAATGATAAAAGTGGCATGAAAAGCATCAGAAATAATGTTTGTGATGTTGTATGAGATGAAGTAAAGCTGTTTCTACTTTAAATGATAATGGCAAATGTCACATAAAAAAATCTGTTTAGTTTGCAGTTCACACTTCAAACTCAGATTCTGTTGTTAAATCAAATACTGTATGTTATAGGACAGCGATGGCAAACCTTTTTGGGCTCCCGTGCCAAAAGCGGGGGGAGCGCAAGGGGATCGTACGCAGGCGTGCCATACCCATAATGCCATGTGTGCGACCCCCCATTGTGCATGTGTGCAAACACACCCTGCGCATGCGTGTGAGCCCTCCCTTTTGGCCCGCGATAGACCCGTTTTTCACCCTCCCCAGGCTCGAGAAGCTTGCAAGGAGCTTGAGGAGGGTGAAAACAGCCTCCTCCACCCTCCCGAGGCTCTTTGCTGTCTCTCGGACTGCACTGAGGGAGAAGCATTTGCAATCGGTGTCTGCCCCGCCCACCTCCCCCATGGCAGCTTCTCCTTCTGGCTGCTCCAGCAACCCAGCCAGAAGCAGCACTGTGACAGCCGCTGGGGGTGAGGGGGCAGCGGTGGCAAGCATGGGCAAGGGTTTCCCTCCCTCCCCACACGAGCGGGCTGTTTCCCTCCCTCCCCACACGAGCAGCACTGTGACAGCTGCTGGGGGTGAGGGGGCAGCGGTGGCAAGCATGGGCAAGGGTTTCCCTCCCTCCCCACACGAGCGGGCTGCTTGCACAGCTCTAGCCCGCGGCTCTAATGAAGATCTGCAGTCTGGAGCGCTGCTACTTCTACCAGACCCTTGACGGCGTCTTTATGCGGATAGCTCACCTCCCTGCCAGCAGCTCATCCAGCGTCCCGGCTGGAAGCAGCAGCGCAACAGTTGCTGTTACCAGGGGCGAAGGGGTGGTGGTGGAGGGAATGGGCGACCACCGCCCCATCATCCTCTCCCCAACAGCGGCTGTTTCGCTTCTGCTTCCAGCCGGGATGCTGGCGGAGGAGCTGCTTGCGGAGAGGTGAGCTACCCGCATAAAGACACCACCGAGGGTCTGGCAGAATATATCCTGGCTGGAAGAAGCAGCGCAACAGCAAAGGAGTAGCGATGGCAAGGACAGGCGGTCCCAGGCTTCCTTCCCCCCCCCCCCGCCTGAGCAGACTTCGTCAGAGCTCCAGCCTGCAGCTCTGATGAGGATCCGCGGTCCGGAGCGCTGCTGCTTCCAGCCGGGATATATTCTGCCAGACCCTCTGCGGCGTCTTGATGCGGGTAGCTCGCCTCCCCGCCAGCAGCTCCTCCGCCAGCATCCCGGCTGGAAGTGGAAGCGCAACAGCCGCTGTTGGGGAAGAGACAAAAGGGCGACGGTCGCCAGTTCTCGCCACCGCCACCCCTTCGCCCCTGGTAACAGCGACTGTTGCGCTGCTGCTTCCAGCCGGTGCCTGCCCGGTTGCTTCTATGCAAGTAGCCCACTCAGGCAGGGGAGGGAGGGAAGCCCCGACCACAGCTCTACTAAGAAGCGATGGCCAGGAACCCCTCTCTGTCTTTTGGCACGCGCGACCGTTGCTCTTTCTGTTGCTGGTTTTTGGTGTGCATGCGTGCCAGGAACCAGATCACCAAATGGCCGACACGCATGTGCACCCTGGAAACAAAAAGATCACGTTTCTAGCGTGCGCATGCACATGGGGGGTCCACTTCTGCTTTCTGGCACGTCAATGCGTGTCAAGACCAGCTGGCTGCTGCGCCCGAACCCGGAAGAGGAACTGGTGATGGCTCCGCGTGCCAGGAGAAATGGCTCTGCGTGCCACGTCTGGCACGCGTGCCATAGGTTCGCCATCACGGTTATAGGACATTAGAGTTAGTATGTTTGTGTATTTTTTTTCCATTGCAAATTGTTTACTTCAATTTTATCTGCTTGAAAATTGTATGAACTTAGTTCAGATACATCTTAAACCCTGAACAAGGACATATGGAAGTATAAGTTATAACTGATGATCTCTCAGTTATACAGGATTGAATGGATTACTGGTTATATAAAGTATAGCTTTCATGGGAAACACAGGTATGTAGGCTCCAAGGCTGCAAATCTACACCCAATTTCTAATGAAGATTTGAGGAAAGACACTGGATATACATTGTTTTCTTTAATAAGAGAATTCCAGTTCATCAACTGATCAACTAAATTTATGAAGAAAGTTGCAGATTGGGGTATATTTTAATGTTTTACAATAACACAATTAACTTCACTGAATTAACCAATAGATTCTGGGTGCTACAAAAGGACAACATAATCTTCAATTTAGTTTGTGGAATTTCTTGTCTCTTGTAAACAACTGTGATTTGACTTTGTTTTTCAGATTTCTAATTCTCAGTCTGAATTAAATATTTTAGCATAGTGATGTTTTAAATCTGACAACAGCAGATTTAAAATAGCAGATGATGTAAATGAGGGTAAAGACTTATCACTGTTGTTTGACTATAGCTCTGTTTTATGTTTTATATTGGGTGATTAGACTGTATGAGAAGAAATGCTCCCTGGCACAGTGTTCAATTAATCTAAAGCTCATTTTCTGACAGTATCCAAAAACTACCTCCTGTGGAAGGTGATATTGCGTGAAGTTGAATGTTGTAAAAAGTCAAAACTAAATAGATATTTTGGTATATTTGTCTCACACAGAGAAATTCCTCATATTATTAGAAAAAGACACTCAAATATGAAGTTTTGTATTCTTGTTAATTAATAAAATGTTTTGTGCCCCAAGTTGAATCATTCACACTTCTGTACAAGATTTGACAGTATGATTTAGCCCTCAGATTGGTTGTCTTTAATTTGCACTCTTAAGATGGGACATTGCATTTACTGTTTCCTACATGACAAGCCTAATAGTATGAGGGTGGACAACTAAGTCACCAATAGTAGTATTTTTTTGCAAATTACTGTATAATATCACTGTTTGGGGCACAGTCCAATTAAGGTTAATTACCACAATGTAACTTTTGCAATGAAAAAAATATTTATTTGAGAAAGAAGAATCTGATATGTTGCACACAAAATATAGTGTGTTGTTTATTCACCTTCAGTTTCTAATTCTACATTCCCCATACCTCTTTGATCAACTACCAGGCTTTATAATGGCTAGTTGCTCTGAGAAATCAGAAATCTTACAAACAAGCCCTCAGCAAATACATCTGAGCTCCTTTTTCTGAGCTTCAAGGCAGATTTACTGAATATTATTCTTATAATTAATGTTGAAAATCATAAATCCATATTTGTCTTAGAATTAAATTGCTGTAATACATACATGCAATTTATTTAATATTATTATTTATTATCTACCCCAGGGATCCCCAATCCCTGTGCCTCAGCCCACTACAGGGCCTTGAAATTTGTAACCAGGCAGTGGAGGTAGTAGACGAGCATTCCTGCATGCACATCCCCACCTATATGTGTGCCCAGAACTCATGCAAATGGAGCTATGGCTGCATGCACTTGCCCACAACTTGCATTGAACCATCCCCTCCCCTGGTCCGCAAAGACGGGAAGGTTGGGGAACTCTGATCTACGCATTTAATGCTCTAGGCAAAATACAAAGCTACTTAGAAGACATTTTAAGCAACAGATATTTAAACAACGCTCGAAAACCAATAAAGCTATGTAAGCAAAATAACAATAAATAGTATAGAGAGAAAAGTTCAGTAAAGAATGGGTATGTAACGGAAAAAAAATCATAGAAATCCTTAGAGAAAAGGAGAGCTTGGCTTAGTACAAAAATATTAACAACAATATTGAACTGTCATTGGAAGAGTTTGATTTTGCGCTTTCTTCCATTGGCTACTGTGTTTTTGTCTGATTATTGTCTGACAGTAGTTATGCTCATGGTTATATGCAGTGTCTTTGAGATACAGCACTCACCCTTAGAAGACATGTTGCATCTTTGTGAGCATTTCTTTTCTGCATTTGGCTCTTCTTGTTCAATGGAGATTAGTTAACCAGAGCAGATATGTCATGTGGGCTGTACTTCTTTTTATCCAACTCAAAAAGCTGTAATTGGGTTGCTAATACAAGATATAATCTAAGCAAAATGTCAGTTCTGCACCTGATGGCTGACAGTTGCCACAATAGAACTTGTATACACTGTGTTTACTTGGAAGACAGAAAAATTGCAGGATTTTACAACTATTGGTTAGACAGCTGTAGTTTCTAAGCTTCCATTATGATGAAAAATAGGCCTTTTGTAAAACATTCTTTTCATTTCTGAATAAATTAAACATTAAGCAACTCTCCATTGTTTAAAAGAAATGTGAAAGCTATGATTCAAACATATCACCTCCCAAAATATATGATTAAAAACCTACCATAATTATTTTTGGAAGAGTATATGCAGATTTGACATTATTTGGAGGGCATTAGAATATCATTAGGCTTAATGATATTCCACTCATGAACAGTATTTTTCAAAATAATTCTTCAATAATTATTGAAGAATATAATTTCTGATTAATAAGAGTTGCTTTCCCTCAGCTGTAGGAGTCTGTGGATTTAGGTTCTTATTATGATGCATAACTAGGCTGTTATAGGGATATGGATATAAACATAAGTTGCAGAAATTTTGCCATAATCAAGTAAAATGTGGAAATACTGTACTGTACACATTAGATAAGTGTAGATGAATTGGTGAAGCTGTGCTGTTCTGTTAGAGTGGCTGTTAAAATAACCTAGGAAAGGAGAATGTGACAAGTAAACACATCTCCTTTATATATATATAAAAAAACCACCTAAAACTATAAGAATAATGGTACTCACTGAGCCTATTCAAACTTGAGTTGGTATTTATGTTTTTGGCATAAATATGCTCTTTTTTTCTTTCTTTTACTATCTAAAGTCCCCATAACTGAGATATAGAGTGTATAATGATGATGGTTAACATATCTGATATTCAGATTGTGATCTTTGATCATAGTGAACTTATGAAATCTTTTTGTTTTAGTATTTTGAATAAAGTGTATTAGTGCAACTTCTTTGGAATTTTTTTACCGATTACCAGAACTGGGCTGCAAAAATACAGTGTCAGGAAGAAAGTCAAGGAGGTTTTATAAGTTTCTTTGCTATCATCCAGGCTCATCCAAATTTTTGCAACCAAGATCTGGTAGTTTAGCCTCCATTTTTCATTTCAAAAGATGGCTTTAAAGGAGATAATACAAAAAATATGGAAAGAATTGTCAGTCTGTGATGGTGATGATGATGATGATGATGATGATGATGATGATCATCATCATCATCATCATCATCATCATCATTATCATCATCAACATCATCATTATCATACCAAATGAAGCATTGTCTTGAAGTGGTTGTGGGGATTTTACACTGATTACAAACAGGAGCATGACAAAGTAGTAATGGTGCATTGGAAGATCTGCAAGAAAGAACTGGTGGGACAACAAAATAGTTGGGGCTGCAGTACTGATTAGCTGTTCTCTTCTGGACTTGGGGTGGAAAAATGAAACTTTGATTTTAGGTTTTGCTGTTTAGATTGGTTTGTTGTTACAGAAATGACTAGTTTATACTATTATGTAAAAGTAAAAAGTTTAGATGTGATGTTATTATCATAATCTATTGCACCAAAGGCAGTTGAAAGTCAACACCTTTTCTTTCTTTTTCCTACACTTTCCTCTTAACTTTTCCATCCATTATCTTTCCTACTATCTTGTTTTGATTTCTGTATCTTATAGTATTAATACATAAACTAAATTTATCCACAAAAAAAATGAAGTTGTCAACATGAAAGTGAGACTCTTCAAGAGGGAGAAGGAGGGGCAAGATAAGTGGGTAGAAAAAGCTAAGCAGGCACAAACTTTCCATGACACATTTCCACGGTCATTAGAGAGACAATTTGGCTTAGGCATAGTAAATTATTATGAAACAAAGGCTGTAGTATGGGTGAGTATTTCATAATTGCAATAATCTGGTTGGGCAGATTTATTATTGAGATTTTGGTACTATTAAGTGATAACTTCTTCGCTTTTCATGTCTTCAAACTTTACTAAATGAATGATAGAAGCTCTTTTAATGGGAACATATTTTAAATGGTTGGATACTCATGGCAGAAAGAGCAATTCACCACAGCTCATTTGTTTTAGATAGACTGCCATTAAGTGAATTAAAGCATCTTCACTATTAAACAGCTAGGTGTATCTATGTTTATGTTTAAAAATGCTCGATGCACCATTGGAACTTCCTCAAAGCATTTTAAAAGCAATTAAAGAATTAGCATAATGCTAATGTAGTGACATCAGCTTATTTATTAATTTAATGAAGCATGAATACATACCTGTATCTTCCTTTATTATTATTATAGAAATCATTATTAGAGCCATTGACCAACTACTGTACTGAATGTTAGCTAAACATTTGCAATTTTACTGAATAACGAATCAATTAGTACAGGGGGAAAGAGAAGAATGGAAGCTCATTTTATAAGGGAAGGAGAAGTGTTAAAAGAATATATATTAAATGTTCAAAAGCATCAACTAATCAAAGGTATCAGCCAAATGGTTGTTTTAAAAACCACTGATGTGCCACATTGAAGAAACTTCAGTAGTCATTTGGTATTATTGATCCCATCTGGGGTGCCTTCTAAATTTTTTGGAATCTTCAGGATTGCTTATGTGAAAATAATTACCTTATGCAATTAGTTTGAATAGCACAAGTACCATATTTTTTTGGAGTATAAGATGCACCAGAGTATAAGACATACCAAGGTTTTGAAGAGGCAAATTAAAAAAAAAGTTAGGTAGGTAGGTAGAGGGATAGAGAGGGAGAGAAAGAGAAAGAAATACAGTAGGTAGGGAGAGAGAGAGAGAGATAGTAGGTAGGTAGGTAGGTAGGTAGGTAGATAGGTAGATGTTTCCAGGTGTATTTATCCATGTGCTGGAGAAGGAAATTGCTGACAATCTGCAGCACCTAAGACTTTGTTTCTGCTGGCACAGCACTTTATCAATGTAATTCTCATCAATCAGTTAAAGAGCTTTCCAAAAGGGGAAAAATAGTTTTTGCATTCTGTAAACCTTCCAAAAACGGTCCGTTTGTGGGGGCTTGCAGAGTGCTCTTGGGGGTGGGGGTGGGCACAAATGAGCAAAAAATGGCCCGTTTGTCGTGAAACAAATTGCATGCATAGCCTTATGGAGGCTTATAGAGTGCTGCTGGGGGCTCGGGGGGCAATAAGTCCCGTTTGTTGCTCATTTCTGCTCTCCCCAGCCCCCAGGAGCTTTCTGAAAGCCTCCATAAGGGTATGTACGGCCATTTTGGTGAAGGGGTGGGGCTTTGGGAGGCAAAAAATGCTGTATTCAGTGTATAAGATGCACCCAGATTTTCAGCCTCTTTTTTGAGGAAAAAAGGTGTGTCTTATACTCCAAAAAATACGGTAGCTTCTTCTCTGGAATTCCATCCCTTTCAGTTCCCAATAGAAAGGGCAGTTTCTTATCAATGACAATCATTGGATTGCTTTCCTCCCCCAATATAATATTTTCAGAATATTAACAGAAATAAAATATAGAAACACATCAAGGGTCTTAGCCCTGCATTGATCTAGTTATGAGGAATTCTGTTTTAAAACGTAATGTGATTTGGCTGCATATTACTAAAGAGTACAACATAGAACAATTTTCCCAGAAGACTACTGTAATTTTAATTTTAGTGGAAGTGCTGATTTTGCATGATTAAACTGACTGTGCCTGAAGGTCTCAGCTCAAGTAAGGTAATAAATAACACCACATTGAAAATCTCCATATGTTGCAGTTCCAATATAAACCGATATCATACTGAGTTGAATAGCAACAATTTAAATGAGACAATTTTAAGTCATGTTTTTGCTTTAATATTAGATTACAAGGCTAAAGAGTACAGGAACAAGCATGGATACATTGCAATGACTCCCAACTCTCCTTTTAAACTAAATATATATATAAGTGGTAACTTGGCTAGATATATGCTTTACTACTCAGATTAAACAATTCATGCTTCCTGGGCTTATTCAGTGGATCAGAATTGATTACAAGGAGATGTTTAAGAACACATGGGTAGATAAACATGTTGTCATTATAACACATTATAATTCATTAAAGACACTGGATCTGTTTACAACTTTTCATACAACTCCAACAAAATATTTTTCTTTTTCTTTTTTTTTATTGAAAAAGTTTTATACAAACAAATTTTCCCCCTTTTAACCCTCCCCACCATACAATGTAAGTCTCATACAGATACTATGCCCCCTCCCCTCCCCCCAACCCCCAAAAAATTTCTCATTCAAATATACTAAATACTTTACCCCCTCCCCCTGTCTTAAAATAGATTACTCATTCACATATTGTACCCCCTCACCTCCCAACAAACATAATATAAGTTTCTCTTAAAGTAACAATAGCCCATTAATCCCATCTTCTAAGTTAACTAAACATATATAAAACATAATATAAATTTCTCTTAAAATAACAATATTTCATTAATCCCATCTTCTAGTTTAATTATGCATATATATATGCATAATTAACCCACCCCCACCTCCCACTCAAGCCCCCCCGCCCCTGACTTCTGCTATACACCACTCTAACAATTCCAAGCATCCCATGTATTAGATTAAAATATTTTTCTAACATGTTTTATTGTATGCATCTTTCGATAAAGATGCATACCGGACCTATACGGAGGATTAAATCATTTTTTTCATTTTAAAATACATTGGCAACCTGTACAATGTTCTAGCAGGAACACTTGAGTTCTTCCAGGTGACTGAGTGTTGTACTAATTGAACTTTCTAGACACAAAGACAATCTCATCTAGGTAATATTATATTCATGACCTCTGGTAATTTCCAATGCCTGGTCAATTGTTTTAAGGTCATTTTTCCCATAAAGGAAAGAAATAGGCACATCAAGCAAAGCTGATTAAACCTGTCACTTGCTGTTGGAACAATCTGATAAATGAGAGAGTGATACAGATGAAGAACTATCTTGCAAACTGAATACCTCTTTTTTTTTCCCCCTTGGAAATCGTGATTACACTAAAAACTAAATAAAACAGCTCCCTCTTTATTTTATTAATAATGATAATAATAATGATAATAATAATAATGATAATAATAATAATAATAATAATAATAATAATAATAATAATAATAATAATAATAATAATTTAATTTAATTTGTTAGCCGCTCCCTCTCCACAAGGGACTCGGGGCGGCGTACAATTAAAAACATACATAAATACATATAAACATACACATACACACATACACATACATATACATACACGGAGGAGGTAACAATTACATATATCACAATAATAATAATAAAATTAACCATTAAAAATACCCCATAATAAAATTACAAATTCAAAAGGACTGTCAGGAGGAAAGGATAAACTACGGTTGAGCCAGGCCAGACAGTTGAAAGAGGTGGGTCTTGAGCTTTACACGGAAGGAGCGGAGATCGGAAGTAATCCTGATGTCACGGGGGAGGTCATTCCACAGGGCTGGGCCCATCACAGAGAAGGCCCTGCTCCTGGGTGTCGCCCCCCGACACTGTTTAGCGGACGGCACCCGGAGAAGTCCCTCTCTGTGTGAGCGGATTGGTCGTAGGGATGTATGGGGCAGGATGCGATCCCGCATGGTAACTCATTACTCATCCTATCCAGAGAAGCTACTTAGGTGTCATGAATATCCGGATAGTTTCTAAATATCTTATTATATCCTTCATTGATTTAATAGGGATTGAAAAGTATGCAAGTTATCATGGAACCATAAAATGCAGTATCTTCCATTTCAAAGAGCAAAATCTCTCCAAGCAAAATGATCTGAAATCTTTTTCACAGTAGAATCAATGCAAAGCAGTGCTTTCTATTTCCAAATTTCTCAAGTGATCTGGAAAGTGGCTGAGGCATTGAATGCTTCTAAGAGAACCAGGAAAAAAAAAAAACATTTTCTGCCTTTGAATTGTCCAAATATAAATTTAAGCAAATAAAAAATTACAGTTTCTGTGCATACGGTTCATTATACAGCAAAGCAAAAGCAAAGCACACTTGCAGTGTGGTTTCTAAATGGGTGGTAAATGCTTATAAATATTACAAAAGGGTCAGAGTGCATAGGAGGGGAAATTTAGAATTTAATCTACCAAATACAAAATTAATTACATTTCAAATTTCTCAAGTAGTAATGCCTGTGTAAATACCAAATATCTCCAATACATTATTTCATAAATTGTGCATATTACAAATGTATAATTCCAAAATATCTTTGATTTTTGATTCACAAACTGCATCACCCATTTCTGTTCTTTCCTTTTTTTTAAACTATTCTTTATTTCTTAATAAATATCACTGTAGCTGTAGGATAGGAAACCAATTTTCCCCTTGTGTGTTGGTATATAAATTGGTACTAATTATAGTTGAGAATGCTCATTTAGATTTTTCTTGTGCAGAAGATAGATTAATAGAGAAAAAAACAGATATACAAACGTATAGGTATACACATACATACATACATACATACCAGTGGTGGGTTTCAAAATTTTTTGGAACCTACTCTGTGGGTGTGGCCTCCTTTGTGGGAGTGGCTTGCCAGCCATGTGACCTGGTGGGAGTGGCTTGCCGGCCATGTGACCGGGTGGGAGTGGCTTGGCAGTCATGTGACCGGATGGGAGTGGCCAAGACAATGTCACTGAATTTTTTGCCCCAATGAATGATCTACAAAAAGAAGATATCAAAAAGGAAATTTATTATTTTGTGCACTTACTACTTAAATAAGATTAAAATAAGTACACAAAACAATAAAAGAGATACTTACAGAAGGTAAGTAGCTTACTACTTACTACTTGCATTTCAAAGGAAATAAATACATATTTAATTTTACACATGTTAACAGCTGTTGGAATTGTGTTTGCACAACAGTGGAAAAAACAAAGATATGAAAATGAATAAATATTAGAATGTGCAAGAATGAATAAATTGACAATTAAAACCAAGAAGGCTTTGAATACTTTTTCACGTGGAATTTGTTTTATCAATTGCTAACTAACAGAAACAGCAATTAGAAATCTAAAAGTATGAAAGAAAACACCAATTATGAAAGGAAAGGTCATTAAAATGTATAAGGAAATATTATTAGTACTTGATCATTATTAATGTGTAGATAACTGCAGGACATTACATACCCACAAACACAAACTATGACAGTGCCAGGAAAACACACACACAAACACACACACAAACAATTTCCCCCCAAAAGACTGCAGATGAAACCAGTTTTTTTCCCTAACCCTAAGAACAGGAAAGACAAAGCCACAGGAATAAAAACCATCAAGGCATTGTGGGAAATTATAAAGGACAGTGCCAGGAAGCTCACAGAACCAGCAACCACCAACCTGGCCTGCCCATAGAAAAGAAGCCACCTTGAGACACATACCATACACCAACCTGTACACTTAAAAGCAACATATTGCATCACAAATAAAACATTTGCAAAAAGGAATAACATTTCTTGTAATAAACATTCTATAAACAATAAATAAATAAAAATTCCCTAAAAATAATTAAAAACCACCAGGTTCAGAGAACACCAAAGGAACCCACAGTCCTCTCCCTCCTTATCTTTTTCCTTTTTGTCCTTCGACTTCTTCTCCTCCTCCTTTCCCCACAACCCCAACTGATGATGTTACCTAGTTTGGTAGTGAAATGTCTGTAAAAAAAACCACCAAGCTCAGAAAGCAGCAAGGATCCCACTTTCCCCCACCTCCTCCCTCTTTCTCCTTTTTGTCCCCCCCCCCCCCGCAAAGACTGCAAATGAAAACAGTGTTTTTTTTCCCCCTAACCCTAAGAACAGGAAAGACAAAGCCACAGGAATAAAAACCATCAAGGCATTGTGGGAAATTATAAAGACAGTGCCAGGAAGCTCACAGAACCAGCAACCACCTCACAATTACCTAAACAACCAGGTATCACATAGAAACACACAAAATCTGGCAAAGCTGCCTTGCACCAACCTGGCCTGCCCATAGAAAAGAAGCCACCTTGAGACACATACCATACACCAACCTGTACACTTAAAAGCAACATATTGCATCACAAATAAAACATTTGCAAAAAGGAATAACATTTCTTGTAGTAAATATATTTTATAAACAATTAAAACATAAAAATTCCCAAACAATAATTTTAAAAAGATATTCTATAAATAAAAAAAATCCTTAAAAACCATTGTTAAGTATTCCACCAGCAATAATTTATACTATAACTATTTTAAGGTATTGTACCAACTGTAACCATTATTCCACCAGCAATAATTTATACTGTACCATTTCAAACTACTCCACACACAATAATTTAAAATGAAACCATTAAAAACATTCAATACACAATAAATTACAATAAAACAATTTAAAACAATTCTATACACAATACATTTTAAAGTATTGAGTATAGAATATTTTAAAATGGTTTATTTTAATTTATTTTGGATAGAATCTTTTTTAAAATAGTCTGAGACAATTTAAAAAAAGAATCCATACACAATAAATTGAAGTAAACCATTTTAAAATATTCTACACTCAATACTTTTAAGTAAAAATATTTTAAAAAATTCTATGCACAATAAATAAAATATTATTTTAAAATACATTAAAAAAATAAAAGAAAAAAAACCAGGTTACTTACCAGCAGGCAGAATCAGCAGCTCTCCGATGCAACAGGCAGCAGACAGGCAGAGAGGCAGGAGGACAGGTAAGACTGTTTAAGACTCTTAGGGCTTAGCCAGCCAGGTGAGGCTGGAGAGGGGAGGGTGGGGGGCTTTTGGCCTAGCCTCGCGGAGGCTTGCCGCCCACGCCAGCCTGGTGCTTTGTCCCGGAAAGGCCCAGGGGCCTCTCCTGGGCTGAGCTAGCTTCCCGGCAGTCGCGCGTCCCACGCGACGCCGGTGCTTCGCCCCGGAAAGGCCCAGGGGCCTTTCCCGGGCGAGCTAGCTTCCCGGCGGTCGCGCGTTCCACGCGACGCCGGCGCTTTGTCCCGGAAAGGCCCAGCGGCCTTTCCTGGGCGGACCTAGCTTCCCGGCGGCCGCGCGTCCCACGCGACGCCGGCGCTTCGTCCCGGAAAGGCCCAGCGGCCTTTCCCGGGCGAAGCTAGCTTCCCGGCGGCCGCGCGTTCCACGCGACACCGGCGCTTCGTCCCGGAAAGGCCCAGCGGCCTTTCCCGGGCGAAGCTAGCTTCCCGGCGGCCGCGCGTTCCACGCGACCCCGGCGCTTCATCCCGGAAAGGCCCAGGGGCCTTTCCCGGGTGAAGCTAGCTGCCCACCGCCCGCACGGCCCACGCCAGCCCGCCGCTTCAGCGAGGGAAGGCCTAGAGGCCTTTCCTCGCCAAAGCTAGCCTCCCGCCCCCCCCCCCCGCGCTTAGTTGCTTACCTGAAGGAAGCAGCAAGCTCCCAGCGAAGAGAAGGGAGTTTTGAAATGGAGGACGACCCGCTTTTAAACGGGTCGCCTCCAGCCCGCTCACTGATTGGCTGAACTCCAGCCAATCAATGAGCGGCTAGCTGGGCTAGCTAGCTTAGTGCGGATGGGTGGGGGAGCGAGCGAGCTCCGTTGGGATGGCAAGGGGGATAAAGTGACAGGAGCGGTGCCGGTTCCCGGTTACTTCCGGGTCCGGTTACTTCCGGGTTCAGTCTTCAACCGGTTCGCGCGATCCGGTGCGAACCGGTAGGAACCCACCACTGATACATACATACATACATACATACCTCTTTCCATTAATTGAATTGGACTGACATTCCAAATCATGCTTTTTTCTATCCTTTGGCATATAAGTGTGGCCCCCTGTCCACAGATTCATAAGATTTAAGTTAAAACTAAAATTTAAATATATTATTATTATTATTATTATTATTATTATTATTATTATTATTATTATTATTATTATTATTATTATTAACAATAACAATAACAATAACAATAACAATAACAGAACATTCTGACTACAAAAAACCACCCTACTTGGAACAACTTAGATCCTCCAACGTTACCTTAACAGTTGCTAAGTCGAGCTGCTTAGGACTCGAGCTGTTGAGCTACCAACCAGCCCCAAAAGCTGTGAATCTCACCAAAGATTAACCAAATAACAACAACAACAACAACAACAACAACAACAATAATAATAATAATAATAATAATAATAATAATAAATAAAAACATCAACAAATTGCAGTTTCCTGCAATAACACCCGCAGAACTGCAAAAAACTGCGCTACTCAGAACATATTATATTTTAAGAAGGTACTTGGTTGATACCTAGGATGCTGACAGCAAACCGTATCAACCATTAGCACCAGTCAATGGTATTTGTAATGCATGTTTGAATGTTCAGTTGGCTGAGTTTCATGTTTAATGACTAAAGTATATAATAATAATAATAATAATAATAATAATAATAATAATAATAATAATAATAATAATAATAATAATAATAATAATAATAATAATAATAATAATAATAAATAGTATTTTTGCTAGAACTTCCTCTGAATTGCAAATAGTTTTTTTAGAAGTGCATTTTATCCAGAATGAATGAATGATGGAATGTATAATATGATTTGCTATAACATAACACTTATTACATAGCACTAAAAGTATCTGCATCTTTCTAACTTTCACCTATTTCCTTATTAACTCTCAGTTTATTACTGCTATTAAATATGTATTAATCTCATTAGGAATTGGTATGTGTATCTGGCTCTGTACATGTGTCAAAGGAAAGTGGTGTTTCCTGTACATAGACAAATTAGGGGTATTAGTAACAAGGATTCCGAAGGGTGATCTACCTGTTCATGGTAATCTACTAAATATATTTAGGTAGAATTTTGAGAATACAAGTCTATTAATAGAACATCACAGTTATTGGCAAAAGGTCTGGGTCATTAGAGAAAATAATCATATTTTTTGAGAATATAATTGATATATTTGCCTGAATACCTTTGTGCCCTTTTAGAAATAGAAATAACACTTATATACTACCCCATAGTACTTTACAGAACTCTCTGGATGGTTTACAAAGTCAGCATATTGCCCCCAACAGGATTCTCATTTTACTGATCTTGGAAGGAAGGAGGGCCAAGTCAACCTTGAGCCCCAGACTGGAACTTCAGTCTATAGGCAGAGTTTACTTTTGGTAGTGCATTCTAACCACTGCCTATAAGGGTTCTTTATTCCTTGTTCAGCAAGATAAAGTATCATAAGTACAAATTGAGCACTTAGCACTATTTTATCTCTACAAACGTTGTAACAGATAATATATCATGGTTTATGCTAAACTGCTTTCCACCAACTCTCCAACTTACTCAAAATAACTCAATGAAAATCAAGTCTTACCAATAAGTTTCAAATTATTATAGTTGAACTATTATAATTATGTGAGAACAATATTGTTTTACTTATTATAAATAAAAGTATACAATACAATCCATACTACGAGCTTATAACTTGGAATCTTGATTGTAAGATTCAAGTTGAACAAATATCTAAAAATGCAAAATAAAAATCTTGTTTGACTAAACAAAGTATACATGCGGATTATAACTTAAGCAATGATATTTGCTTAATGCTGGTTGAATCAGTGATTCGCTACAGAACATCTGATACATGATCTATTCTATTGACATCTTATCTTTATAGAACTGATTATAACTTATGACTTAATTTTTCTGTGATGGATGTTTAAATGGCAATAGAAAAGGGAACTGTTTTTCTCTTGTTCTTTGTTTTAAATAACAGTGTGTTGGTAAAGAAGGAATGGAAGATGGGGCAGGTCTAGTCTCCTTCCATTGTGTCCCAGATCTGCAGAAGTATGGTGCCTTCAAGTGAAACAAGTAAATGGCTGTGAACTTTCATATTGTAACTGATGTACCAACAAGCAGCTGTTGGTCTTCCCATTCCTCAACTTTTTCTTTTTGAAGAAAAAGTCTAGATCACTGCAATAGAGGATAATGTTGTGAACTATCTTTTTTTCATGCAATAGAGTCAGTACATTTTAAATTAGTGATTTTTTTAAAAAAAATATTACTTAATTTTTTTATTTGCTGAAATAATAACTCCACTTATTGAAATGTGAGCTTTTCAAGTACATGCGTCATTGGAAACAATCTATATCTTTGATTACATCCTTAGGCTATAACAATGACAACCAAGAAGCTTGCAGTAATCCAACTATCTCTGTATATTCATCTGCCTTCTATAGTACTTGCTAAAAATTTAAAGTATATCTTGAAATTCAACCTTTTGTTTCTCATCTAAACAAGTCATATATTTGCCTCAAAGGTCATTCCTTTCAAAGGTCCATTCTATTTCTGCTCTTAAAAGTTTTTCAAAACCATACTTACATCTCCAATATTTTGTGATGAAAGGCACATTTTGCATTTTGAAATATGTTATAGATACCACCATCATAAGTTCAAATAGTAGCAAACACTAATTTCACAGACAGATGCAATCAATAAAACTAAATGATATGTAACTTTCCCAATGCATGGCAGATATATAGAGAGAGCACCAAAATCAAAGTCATAATTATGTCATTCAGGATATGCATGCACATGCATTTATACACAGAAAAAGAGAGCTATTATCACACTCTCTCACTGCACAGCATCCATTAATCATTATCTATTCTCCATTTTTATCTTTTCTTCAGGTTCATTCATGAATATACAGAGCCCCACATATAGCAAAGAAATAAATAAGACTTTTCCTTGCTTTCTCTCTATCAACATAATTATCTGGACTAATATGGGTAGTACCCCTCATTGCTGTTTATCAGCATCTCCACTGGAGTTCTGCTTGTTTAGTTTCTATTCTTAACATGTTAACATGTCACATATTCTTGCCCTTTCATTCCTAATAGATAGTGGCCATGAAATCTTTATGGCCCTCTTTAAAACTTTTTTCCCCAATCCACAGACAATGCTTCAGAACCAAGCACCGACTTTCAGATATTTGCATTCTGTAATTACTTGGAATTTATTGGATCCCAAGAAGATAAGAATACTATGGAAAACATAGTTAAATAATGCAAGTTCCAGGATTTGCCCTTTTATCTGATTCCCGATCATCAAACTTAAGTAATTAATCAAGCACAAATAGCTTTAGTACACCTTGTAGGCACAAAGATATCTGCATAAGATGGTATTTGTGGGCATTATACCATTCTCTTATTGGTATTATTATGGTTATTATTACTCTGTTGTTTTGCGTGTACACGGAGAGCTTCTGCAGCAGAGGCAAATTCTTTGTGTATGTTATCACCTTTGGCCAAATAAAATATTCTATATGTCAAAAACATGTGGGGGGGGGGGGGAGGTATGCATTTAATAGCTTTTATTTTTATATATAAATATCCAAAAGCTTTTAAAACCTCTTAGATATATTATTTTATTTTATTTTTAATTGCAAATTTTCTATGGGGAGTGATTGTTTCTTACTAAGTTTCATGAACTTTTAACAGATAATGGATAAGTGCCCAACATCTTCGATCAGAAAATCTACAACATAGGTTTTCAAGGCCTTGGAACCAGTTACCTTAAAAAGAAACTCTGAACTTCTGATCAAGACACAAAGCAGTGAATTATCATAAGTCTTGGAAGCTGGACTTCTAATTGGCAGCTAACAGCCCCTCCCTCATTTCTATTTCCAGTGTACCTTTTAAAAAATCATTATGGAAGCTATATCACTGGCTATTTTATTAGCTGCATTTAACTGAAGAGTTTGTTTTGTTGTTTTTTATTCCCTTAGACAAGCCTATGAAGTTCTCATAGAACTTTTAACTTCAATGAAATGTAGTTGCAAATCCCTCCTTTAGATTAGGAGGACTAAGCAAGAGGGATGCTTTTGTGCTTTATAGCCCCAATCATGTGCCCCTGCCCATGGGAAAACTTCCTGCTGTTTTGGGAGTTCAGAAATGATGAAACGTTATGGACAACACATGCTCTTGAATCTGTTTTTTCCCTGTACTACTGCAGCCAGAAAACAACCCAGAGCCCATGCCAGCTTTGCTAGTGAATTACATGATGGGCTCTATCCACATTTTTTTCTGCCTGATCTGCCATTCAGGAGAAAGCCTGGAAATGTGTACATAAAGCAAGAACATTCACAATATTTTCAATTATGAAAAAATAAAATCAAAAAGGTTATTTTATCATTATTATTCAAATAACCTTTAATAAGACTATTTTGAGCATATTGAAAATGTAGTTTTATTAAGAATATTAATTATATTAAATTTATGCAAAATGAAATTTTAAATAAATTCTATAATTAGATAACTGAAGGGTAAAATATCTACACGGCATCAAAATTGTGGAAGGATGGAATAATCCATGACTGGATAAATCTTTCAGTTGTCTCTTTCCTCTACCAAATTTTGTGACTTTTGAGCATTTCTAGAAGCAAAAATTCCCAAAGCCATTTTGACTTTACAATACATAATAAATACACTGTCTTGTGTATACTAAAAACCACTAGACAGTTCATTTAAATTGCATGGCAGAGTTCAGTGAATTATCTTTTCCTCCATTGCAAATTGAATTTGCTCATGAAATTTAAATAATGAAATAGTCTTAGATTTGTCTATTTAAATGGGAGAAGGTGAAAAAATGTCAGAAGATTGTCTGTAAACAGAGAATAAAAACAGGTATCTAAAGTGATATAAATAAAAATGTTGCTGTAGAACATAATTTGGTGAATACCATTAGCAAATAATCTGGAATGTAACTGTAAAAATCAATTCTCTCTTTTTAGATAAGTAATAGTGCCTTGGTAAATTTAAAGTGCCATATATCAAGATCAAGCCTATGTTGTATATGAAATTGAGCTTCCATAACAATAGTAGAGTGCACTATGAAGTTGATGCTTATGTAAATTGAAAGGTATGTCTTAATGTGTTTTTGTTTGCAAATCTGGTCAGTGACCATAATAAAAATATTCATTCATTCACGGCTGTGGAGCATCTCACAGATGAAAGTTCATGAGAAAAGGTTTGTAGATGAAAGCAATGAAATGTTAAATTATTTTGATAGTTCACATATTAGTGAGACAATTGGAGAAAATTCGTAACTTCGTTTGAATTGTTCTGTGGGTTGTTTTTGCTTGCTTTAAAATAAAATAAGAGAACTTTACCTTAGGAAAAGCAGTTAATCACCTCAGCAGTCTTTTTTCCAAGGCAGCATTTATAATATCTTAATTAATTTCAATCAAAGTCATGCACATTTTCCCCTTCTTTCCAGGTATGTCAACAAGGGCAGAGAATATTGCCTGAACAAGGCAATCCGTGTTAAGGCAATATTGTGTGATGGTGATCACTGGCAAAGCAGTTAGTGGCCTTTCAGTTGTTTTCATGAAAAAGTCCCTCAATTATAAAGACAAAAATAACACAAACGGATGAACTATTATGCTTTAAAAATAGTCATTAGTAGGTAGATAACAAATTTGGAAATTTATTCATATTTTTTCATCTCTGAATATTATTTATAAATCCAATGATTGCAAAATTATCTGAGTTCATTTATTAACAAGAACAAAGTAAATGTTGTGTGGTTGGATTTCATTCACTTTAAATACAGCAATTGGAATTTTAACTTGTTTGAGAATTAATAAGCAGCCGAGTTGCCTTTAAAGGCAGTAAGGAAGGAAAGTGCACTTTGTAAAGAGTAAGAAATGTAAGGAAAAAGGAAATCTTGAAAATTTTGCCTTTTTGTGTGTGTATCAGTTGCTATTTTGCAGATTTGATTGTCTTTGACCTTTAAATCAGAGACTTACGTAATAAGCTAAAAATTGAAGTACTATGGTAATTTCATAATGTTCTAACAATGGTCTAGAACTATCCTTAACTATATGTGCAAAATAAATGACTTCAGCTACTTTTTTAAACATTGCTTTATTTGTATATGCTGTTACAATGGTAATCAGCAGCACCAAGTGGTTCTATTAGGACCCAGAGGCAATAAGCATACCTAGGGAGTGCAACAATCAACCAATGAAATAGCTTGCCTTCAGAGGTTGTGGGAGCTACATTGGAGGCTTTTTAGAAAAAGATTGGACTGCCATTCATCAGAAATGGTGTAAGGTCTCCTACTTGGGTGGGGGATTGGACTAAATGACCTACAAGGTCCCTTCCAACTCATCTAATCTAATCTAATCTAATCTAATCTAATCTATCAACTGTTTATTTGCTACAAAAATTTAAACACAGACAGAAGTATAAAGGAAATATTACCCAAATCCATATGTATTCTGTTACCAGAACCTCCTGAAAGACAATGGAAGACACTCCCAAATAGTCAAATGGAGCATATGTTTTCCAAAAATATACACACAAGTCCCCAAAGTCATCATCTGTCATTTATATTTTACATTGCACTTGCTTTTATCAATAAGTTTGTCCTTGGGCAAAGGGCCAGGGACATTCTTCTCTAGATATGCTTGAGCCTTTGCAGGTTTCCTATTAGAAAGATAGACTAGGTAGAAGATTCCTTTACACAGATTTGTGTCCATTTTCTATATTAGAGGCAAATTCAAGTACAAATAGAGAAAGCAGGAAACATAGTAAATTGTTTTAACTTGTTCATATGAGTTAAAAAAAATATGACAGCCCTGGCAATATATATGTGCAGATATGCAGCTGTTGAAAGAATATGTATTTTAGTATTGCCAGTAGTAGATAATTAAAGCTTAGGGGTTGAGCTGTGCAGTCCTTGGTGCTCTTTCAGCTTGTTTGCTTGCAGACATTTCATTACCCAATTAGGTAATATCATCACTAGCACTGATGGTATTACTTAGTCAGTTAATGAAATGTCTGGAAGCAAAGTAACCAAGCTCAGAGAGAACTGAGTATTCCGCATTAAAGTATCAGGACAGATAGGGAGATTTTTGCCTAAGGACATTAACTTCATTGGTCCAACTCTGCTGGGAGGAAGAAAACTTCTATTTCATATATTTTAATTGTCATTAAAACATCTAAAAAAGTAATGCTGATAATAATTAATATAATTGTGATCTCAGATAATGTTTCAATTAATATTTCATTTTAAGGATTCTCAATTAATGGTAAATAGTATTTTTGAAAAGGCTGAGATTTTTTTTATACACTAATAAAAATGATGTTAGATTTTCCTTTGGTATAGATTTTATTTAATATTTTCCAAGAACAATTTTATATATGATACATGATATTTATTTACTTTCCATGCTTATAAATTTTATAAATAACTCAAGATGGGTGTCTATGGAGATTCTCATCCAGGTCATGGTTGTCCCAAAGGTACTTTTTCAAGAGGCAACTGGACTTTCTGGTTTTTCTTTGAAAACATTTCGCTTTTCACCCAAGAAGTTTCTTCAGCTCTCAGAGCTTCAGTTCAGTATTACCACTTTTTGTTTGTTTATTATAGTGTTTTTTTTAATTACAGCATTAGGCATAGAATCACCACAAGATTCTCTTGCAATAATATTATTCTTCAGTTCAGCTGACTAATTTAACTTCCTTTAATCTTCTCTCCTCTTCCTCTCCAGATCTCCTCTCTCTCTCATTTTACTTCTTTTGTCCTCAATATACTCTTGCCTTTAACTCAAGAATTCATTTCTGTTGAGATAGCAAGGTCTACTTTTTACACTTAAAAGAAAATCTTGCAAGGATAATGATTCAATTTGGACATTACTTAAGTCTATTTATAAAACAGTGAAGAAGCAAAATTTCTAGTTTGCACAATTTGCACTTACTTAAGTGTTTGAAGAGTTGCAATGGCAATATGCAGTTAAATGTTTCTCATCAGACCCTTATTCTGCCATTCTTAGTATTTTCTATTTATTTTCTTTAGGAATCTATAGCTATTAGCTTGGGTTTCTAAATGTATGTTGAAAGGCTGAATAGGTACATTACTTGCCCTAGAATATATCAAATTGTGGAACACAGTTTAGAATGGTGCTAAAGCACACACACATACAGACACACTTCAGAATGAATGCAACAAAAGTCAATATTAAAAATAATAATAATAATACAAATGGACAAAATACTAGCGCATAACACACCAGACATCACACTGGTTGAGAAAAAGAAGGTTACAATCATAGACATCGCAATACCAGGTGATAGCAGGGTTGAGGAGAAGGAACATGAAAAAGTCGCGAAATACCAGGACTTAAAAATTGAAATCCAACGATTATGGCACAAACCAGCAGTGGTAATTCCAGTGGTAATCGGCACACTGGGTGCTATTCCAAAAGCACTGGAATTACATTTAAAACAGTTAAAACCTGACAAAATCACCATCAGTTAAATGCAAAAAGCTGCACTGCTTGGATCTGCACGTATATTACGAAAATACGTTATGACGTCCTAGGCCCCTGGGTGGGGCCCGACTAGTAATCAATGCCAAATCCGGCGAATCAACTGGCCGCTGTGATACAATCGTATAGTAGTAGTAGTAGTAGTAGTAGTAGTAGTAGTAGTAGTAGTAGTAATAATAATAATAATAATAATAATAATAATAATAATAATAATAATAATAATAATTTCCAGTGGTAATCGGCACATGGTGCTATTCCAAAAGCACTGGAATTACATTTAAAACAGTTAAAAATTGACAAAATCACCATCAGACAAATGCAACAGGCCGCACTGCTTGGATCCGCACACATATTACGAAAATACGTTACGATGTCCTAGGCCCTTGGGTGGGGCCCGACTAGTAATTAATGCCAAATCCGGCGAAACAACTGGCCGCTGTGATACAATAGAATAATAATAATAATAATAATAATAATAATAATAATAATAATAATAATAATAATAATTTCTTTCAACATTTAAATAACAAGAAAATAGTCAAGGAAACAGTTGGTCCACTAAAGATAGCAAGGAAGTAATAGGCAGTAGAGAGAAAGCAGAGCTGCTTAACACATTCTTTGCATCAGTCTTCACACAAAAAGAAACTATAAACCAACCTACCAAAAACATAGCTGTAAAAGACAGACTAGAAATAAAAAAATAAATTAAGCAAGAATATGGTAAGACAACACCTGACTTTGATTAATATAAATCACTGGGACCTGATGGATTATATCCCAGAGTTTTGAAGGAGCTGGCAGATATTATCTCAGAACCATTGTATCATATCATTAAAAAATCTTGAAGCCCTGGGGAACTACCAGAGGATTGGAAAAGAACTGTTGTGGTTCCCATCTTCAAAAAAAAAAAAAAAGGAGTGGGGGAAACAGACCCAGGAAACTGCAGACCAATGAACCTAACATCAATACCTGGGAAGATACTGGAAGAAATAATCACAAAAGAGATCTGTTAACATATAGAAACAAATAAAGTTATAACCTGTAGCCAACATGGGTTTATTAAAAACAGATCATGCCAAATCAATCTTATTTCATTCTTTGACAAACTAACTAAATTAGTAGACCAGCGAAATGCTGTGGACATAGTATATTTAGACTTCAGCAAGGCATTTGGCAAAGTAGACCACAACCTACTTCTTGGTGACCTAGAAAAATGTGGGATAGACAACATCACCACCAGATGGATTTGTAAGTGGCTGACAAACTGAACTCAAAGTGTAGTCCTTAATGGTACTACATGGAGGGAAGTAAACAGTGGGGTACCACAAGGTTCTGTCTTAGGCCCAGTGCTCTTCAATATCTTTATAAATGACTTAAATGAGGGAATAGTAGGGGAACTCATCAAATTTGCAGATGGCACTAAGCTGGCAGGGATAGCCAACACCCCAGAAGACAAGCTCAGGATCCAAAAAGATATTGACAGACTTGAACAATGGGCCTATCCAACAAAATGAAATTTAATGTGGAGAAAAGCAAGGTTTTACCCCTAGGTAGGCAAAACCAAAGATACAAGTACAGATTAGGTGAAACCTGGCTCAAAAACAATAACTGTGAAAGGGATCTTGGAGTCTTAGCAGACAATCACTTAAATATGAATCAGTGTGTGGCGGCAGTCAAAAAAGCTAATACAATCTTTGATTTTATAACCAAGGGATAGAATCAAAATCACGTGAAGTATTAATGCTGTAATTGTTAACACACAATTCACAGGATTGAAACATGGTTTTTCTGAATCATACCTTATGCTAAGTCATAATTTATGGTTTACAAACCACAATTGCTGGGTTTATACATCTTAAAACAGATTTTCTCAAATTTTCTAGTACAATGATCCCCTAAAATGGTAAATTTCTGCAACCCCTACACAAATAAATTTAGGAACAAATCAAGGAATAAATTGCTGCAATTGGTGGGTGGTTTCAACAGATCTGTCTATGTATTATTCAAAACTCTGAGCTTGCTGTCTATTGATTTGGGCAAGCCTGCTATAGATTTACCCAAACAAGGGAGGGTGAATTTTTACAGTTCTTCTTTGCCAGTGAAAAAAGAAAGCCTCAAGGTCGAGTCACCATTATACCTTCTTGAAACTTAAATCAAATCATATTTCAGCGTGATATGATATGTTATCAGGTATTCATATCTGCTGGGTACATATATGCATACACATTTTATGGCAATATTTTTTAACCTCATCAACCATAAAATATGGGGACTTTAACTCCCTGAATTCTACAGCCAGAAGGGTGGGAGTTAAAGTTCATATATCCCAAAGTTGCTGAAGTTGAGAAACAGTGTTCTATAATCAATAAATATGCCCCCAGCTACTGGATTTACAAGAATGAAGCTTAATGGAATATATCCGCTGCATATTTTATATTATACACTAACATGCCAGATGCATTTGATATTTTTTCTTTATTTCAGATATACTTGAATGTTCTTTGCTACTTCTTAGATATGATTTAAATTATATCTTGACACCCATTATATACTTCAAATACAAATGATTCTTTAGATCCAAAGAGCTTTTATATAATAAAAAAGAGAAAAGAAAAAAAAAACATATTTTTCAAATGCTAATTTTTCAGAGACACTTGCTAAGTCAAACTTACTTTGTATCTCCCTTGTAAATGGATGTCTGGTACACTCTACATTTCTACTGTGTAGTCTAAGAGTTTATTTACCAGAGAAGCAGGTGTTATTTTGTTTGTTTCAGCAAAATTGCAGCAACTTAAGCAATGGTATACATATTACATTGGAGTATGAACAGGTGCATGGCCCCCTAATGTTATGGATATTATTAGGATGTGTATTTGCATATTAATATTTATGTCTCAGTTATGCAGTTTAGTGTCACTCGTGAGCAGCTGTTTCAGGATAGAAAACTTCTGGTAAATTAGAAGAAGGGTTTCGAAGGGTGTTAAAAGATGCAACTTCTTGTAGGACTTTTTTTCGCCCCCCCGGAAAACTTGAAGTACATTTCTGAGCCAGATTTATAGCAGATTGTTGCATCTGTTAACTTGTATAAGCTTCTTATTTATGCTTGAAGAGGGGGGTTTGTGCTTAACTTCTGGTGAAACATTACACTTATGAAGAACAATAAAACTGTGTGCTGATGATGACAATATAGTTGCTATATAATATTGAAACTATTAGATTCCTAAGATCTAATATTTAGTTTATATAAAGGGATTATCTCTAAATAGGGTTTTTCCCATATCCAAAGCATATATAGTTTTTTATTTATTTCTCTTATAAACTGTGATTAGGGGAGCAAACCACCTAATTTTATAATTTGTATATCCTTTCTATTTTATGTGGATGCCAACAAACTATCCAATTTTCTAGTTGTCAAATCTCTTTACCTATGGATTTGGAAACCGTTCTGTTTTTCCTACATGAAGAATTCTATTTGGCGTAGATTTACTGTCCACAGAGAAACTTCCCAAAAATTGAAAGTTTATTAGTTTATATTTCTCTAAAATATTACCTATTATGCAAATTCTAAATACTCAAGTTAAGAGAACATTGTCTCTCAATGATCTTCTGTCCTTAAGACATCAATTCTTTGGACTGGTTTTCTATGTTTACATATATATTTAACATCTGCTCAATTATTTTAACACTCCAGAGGAAAGGCTCATAGTACTAATTTAAATGAGATTAAAAACCATCAACACAATAGCCAGTTTATCAAGCCCTTTAGTTTTCTTTTGCTTTCTTAGGGGAATGGAGTTTTAATGTTAAAAGTTATTTTTCATAGAAAGATTACTAATATAGTAAATATAACATCAGTCCCCATGAAAGCATTGCGACCAAGCTAGTTAGTATTTTGTACTGGGTTTAGAAAACATAGACAACACTTTGGGGGACATAGGTAGAAGACCATCCCACTGTACTTGTTGGATATTAATTTTAAATATGCACAGGGTTGCAGTTGAAAATATATGCGTACGGCACAATGACCTAAATATCAGAATATAGTTACAGTTTGCAATATCTGAATCAAGTCGGAATAGGACATTGCTCAGAACTGGAGAACAATAAAAAACAACCGTGGAAGAGCAGGCTACATAGATATAATGCAAGTATCCCTACTGCTTTCCTCCCTTCCCATTTGATCTTTTTCCCAGTGATAGCCCTGCAGTGTTACCAAAAAATTAGCAACATTGACACAGATACGGGAGCCTCAAAAACAACCAAATAATATAAGGTGTTTTTGCTTGAAAGGTAGTGGATGTTTCAGGAGAAGTTTAGAGGCACAGCAGAGAAAAGCAGAATGTGGAAAGGTGCAAGTGCTGTACATCTTGGGCATTAACAGAGAAAATAAAAGCAGAAGAAATCCCAGAATGGAATTAAAACAGAAGGCAGAATTGTGAGAAGAAAACATGTCTCTGTAATACTATAGAACAGGGATTTCAAACTCACGTTTTCATGGTGGCATCACGTGACATATCGGGACTTTTTTTCCCTTTGTTAAACCGGGTGAGGGTGTGACATTGTGTGACACACCCGGCCCATGGGCCGGGTGTTTGACAGCCCTTCTATAGAATGTAGTTCAGCAGTAGTAAAGAAAAAAAAATAGAATAGTTATACTATAGAGTATAGTGGAGAAAACGTTGCATTATTTATTTATTCATTCATTTATTTAGAACATTATATAGCCATTTAGCTAATGTTGACTCCAGGTGGCTTATAGAATGAAAACCTCAAATACAAAATCCAATAAACTCTTACATACACAGTTATCGGTTGAATATGCCAGACCAATTCTCGAATACAGCTTGTCTGCCTGGAATCCACACTGTATATCGGACATTAATACAATTGAGCAAGTCCAGAGGTATTTCACGAGAACAGTACTCCACTCCTCTGCTCACAATAGAATCCCTTATGCCACCAGGCTCAAAATTGTGAGCTTGGACAACCTGGAACTAGGCCACCTATGGTCTGACCTATGCATTGTACACAAAATTGTCTGCTACAATGTCTTACCTGTCAATGACTACTTCAGCTTCAACCTCAATAATACATGGGCAAACAATAGATACAAACTCAAGGTAAACTGCTCCAAATTCAATTGCAGAAAATACGACTTCAGCAACAGAGTGGTAAATGCCTGGAATACACTACCTGACTCCATTGTTACATCCTCAACCACCACCCCCCCACAGCTTCACCTTAAACAGTCTACCATGGACTTCACCCCATTCCTAAGATATCTGTAAAGGGGGCATACATAAGCACACTAGCATGTATACCATCTCTGTCCTACTGTTCCCATTTATTTGTACTCATTTCCTTCTTTCATGTCCATGTTTATACTTATACCTGTTATATTGTACATGTTTGACAAACTAAATAAATAAAATAAATAAATAAATAAATAAATAAATAGCAATAAAAAAAAGCAAGAGACAATGGAATGTACTCATATATCACTTTTTTATCCTGCTTTTTTGAAAATATTTCCCAATCCTTAGATCAAGATTTTAAAAAGTATCTGTCAAGGGTTCAGTTTTTAAGTGTCTGTTCTGAGTTCAGGTAAATCTAACTGGGTAAAAAAAATATCTGGCAGCTCTATTTTTAAAGAAATGCATGATTTAATTATTATTTCCTAAAAGGCAGCTGCTGAGTCAACCAAAACCCTGAAGGAAAATTAGACTCATAGAGAAAGTGGTTATTGTCTAATGACTACGTTTTATTTTATTTTTGCAACGTTAGATAGCAAAGCTACACCTCTAACAAAATTTTTAGCTATATTTTAATCATATTTTTAAAATTATTATTTTTGCCATTTTATGTATGTATTTTATGCATATACAATTCACAAATGGATAAAATGGATAACTAATATAATGGATAACTAATATATTACGAAAGGCCATTTCATATGACATTTCAAAGGTACTATGTACTCCTTGCATAACAATGTTTAAAAGAGATTTTTGGAATGCCTAGATCCAGTTATTTAATCACTTTGGTGTAGTTGCCCTGGGGGACACGGAGCAGGATAAGATTTTTGAAACAGAGAATCATGCTCAATCTTTAAGTAACCTTCCACTGAACAAGAAAAATCAAACACTAAATTGAATTACTTTTTATTTTGTACAAAAACTATGTTAAATTTAATATGTATGATTATTTTTCAGTAATATTCATTTTTAGGATTTGATCTCTTCTTCCCATTTAAAATTACAATATTGAATTGAATTGTAATGTATCCTACCCAAAGTTACAACTATTTGTTGTTGCCTCCTAGAGTCATTTTTGTGAAATGGGCATGATATAAATCTGATAAATAAACTTTTGAAGAAGCTCTGAAGACATTCATCTTGTGCACCCCAATTGATATAAAGAGTTTCTAATAACATTTTTTTAAAATATCAGGGAATCTCCATTACTGTCTCATATGATGTAGTTTGTGCTTGATGAAATTTGTAATGTTGAAAGAGCTGTAAAAGGCACAAAGACAGCTTATATTTACAATCCCCCACAAAAATAAATGATATTGTGTTAGTTTAGCATAGTTGACATTGAAAACAATGTAGTAGTTGAAGCATTGATTATACTTCCTTTTTGCTCTAGGTGTTCAGTTATATAACAATCCTCCATTTTTTTCTCCAAAACAACACCCTTGTGAAGTATATTGGTTTGAGAGCAAGTTTGGTCCAAAGATACCTAGTAAGCTTCTACATCTTGAACATGGATTTGAAATTGGATTAGAACAGGGCTGTCAAACTCCTGGCTTGCGGGCAGGATGCATCATGTGCTGGCCACGCCCATGCCTGTTTTAGTGACGGGGGGAAAAAGTCCTGATATGTCACATGATGCCGCCGTGATGACGTGAGTTTTGACCCACCATAAGGCCGTAAAACAATAATTTAATCATTATATCACATACAAATTATATTCTCAGCTCTATTAATAATACCAAACGTATGGATTTTCTAGTTTTTGGTATATTTTCTGGATGTAAGACTGATGCTTAAACTTCTATAACTTATACATTGTACAACATTTTATGTTATCCCAGTACAATATTAAAGTAAAATGAACTGTACAATTCTCAGAATTTAGTAACTGGTAGATACCTTTCTTTTTGTATAGTTTATAGATCAGAGGTGGTGTTCAGCACATTCTGACCATTTCTGGAGAACCGGTAATGGAAGTTTTGAGTAGTTCGGAGAACCAGTAAATACCACCTCTGACTGGCCCCATCTATTCTTTGCCTCCCAAGTCCCAGCTGATCAGGAGGGAATGATGATTTTGCAGTAACCTTCCCCTGGAGTGGGAAGGGAAGGGAGATTTTACAGTATCCTTCCCCTGGAGTGGGGATGGAATGGATATTTTACAGTATCCTTCCCCTACCACACTTACCAAGCCATGCCCACCAAGACACGCCCACAGAACTGGTAGGAAAAAAATTGAATCCCACCATTATTATAGATCATTCCTAGATGCACCCATTCAACATGGATCCAGCTTCTTTAGCCAACTATCGTCCGGTCTCCAACCTTCGCTTTGTAGCAAAAGTTGTTGAGAGTGTGGTAGCATGTCAGCTTCCCCAGTACTTAGATGAAGCTGTCTACCTGGATCCATTTCAGTCGGGTTTCAGGCCCGGGTACAGCATGGAGACAGCATTGGTCACATTGGTCGATGATATCTGGCGGGCCCAGGCCAGGGGCTGCTCCTCTGTCCTGGTCCTATTAGGCCTCTTGGCGGCTTTTGATACCATCGACCATGGTATCCTACTGCAATGACTTGGGGGATTGGGAGTAGGGGGCACCGCTTTATGGTGGTTCTCCTCCTACCTGTCAGTTCGGTCGCAGTTCGTGTTGACTGGAGGCAAGGATCGACCCCGAGGCACATCACTTGTGGGGTGCCCCAGGGGTTGGTTCTCTCACCCCTCCTGTTCAACATATATATGAAACTGCTGGGTGAGATCATCCGTGGTTTTGGGGTATGGTATCATCAATACGCTGATGATACCCAACTTTTCATTTCTACCCCAAACCACCCAAACAACGCCCTCAACGTGATGTCCTGATGCCTGGAGGCTGTGCGGATCTGGATGGGGAGGAACAGGCTCAAGCTCAATCCCTCCAAGACTGAGTGGCTGTGGTTTCCGTCATCCTGATTTGTGCATCTTGTTCCATCTTTGATGATAGGGGGAGGAATTTTAGCTGCCTCAGAGAGGGCCCGCAATCTGGGAATCCTCCTGGACACGCGGCTTAGTTTAGAAGAACAGCTGGCAGCCGTGACCAGGGGGGCCTTTTGCCAGGTTCGCCTGGTACATCAGTTGCGCCCCTTCCTGGATCAGGATGCTCTATGCACAGTCACTCATGCCCTCGTCCTTTCTCACCTGGACCACTGCAATGCTCTCTACATGGGGCTGCCCTTGAAGAGCACCCGGAGGCTTCAGCTGGTCCAGAATGCGGCCACGTGGGTTATCATGGGGATACCTAGGTGCTCCCATGTTACAGCCCTTTTAGGCGGCCTGCACTGGTTGCCAGTTGTTTTCCGGGTGCGATTCAAGGTACTAATTATGACCTTTAAAGCGCTCCATGGCTTAGGCCCAGGGTACCTGCGAGACCACCTAATGCCACCAGTAACCTCTCACCATCCAGGGCGATCCCACAGAGTTGGCCTCCTCAGGGTGCCATCGGCCAAACAGTGTTGGCTAGCGACCCCCAGGGGGATTCTCTGTGGGAGAGCCTTCCCTCTGGAATGAGGTGCCCCCGGAGCTTCGCATAATCCCCGACTCCGGTCCTTCCGACGCGCCCTAAAAAGTTGGCTTTTCCAGCAAGCCAGCCTGGCCTGTTAATTTTATCTAATTTTTAAAATGTTAATGTTATATTAATTGGGTTTGTTTTTTAGATTGTTTCTAATTTCCTTTTAACTTTTGTAATATGTGTTTTTTAATGCTGTACGCCGCCCTGAGTCCTTTGGGAGAAGGGCAGCATATAAATCCAATAAAACAAACAAACAAACAACATGGGTTTCACTGAATTTATTGAGAGTAATGTTAAAAAGGAAAATATGAATTTATAAGCCTAGTGAATAGCAAGGAAGTCAATTTGGGTGAGCCATACATTTCAGGGGATTAAAATAAAACTCATCACTGAAGAGTCCAAGGAGAAAATTATCTGATGTCCCTACTTGAAGCTGAGCATTCTTTTACATGGAGAGGGAAAGAGATAATAATGGGCAAGCTGTGACATTTAAGAGATGAGGCAATTCCATGCTACAAAGTTAATGAGGGAAAAAATTATACAGTTGAACTTTTGCACTTTAATTACCATGTTTTGACCTTTTCTTTTCTGGTTCTTTTTTCTACTCTTTCATTCTCTTTGATTCCTTTGTTTCTCTGCATTTCTTCACTTTTCAAAAACTTATTAACTCAATATTCTTTTTGAGGTATCCATTTTCTCTTTCTCTCAGGGAAGGAAATGCTTCAGAATCATCTGCAGAGCTTCTACTTCTCATTCAATATCGTGTCATGTTCATCATTCTTGACTAGAAAAATTGATATTTGAGGAAGGATGGAGAGGCCTGCACTGGTCTCCTAATACCACATTTCTTCTAACATAGTATTTTTGTAGTATGTGGAGGAAGAAAACAGGATAACCACTATATAAGACTGAGTAGTAGACGAACGGCCCTTAAGGCCGCTTCCTATCATAATCTGAAGAATTGAATCGCAACTCTACTAGTCTGCTAGAGGAAATTACTAAAATGGCAGAATTATAATCAAAATCCAAAAAAAACCCAGCTAACTGATTAGAGCCTAACATGATTAGAGATTTTAGTATCTCAATTATCTTTCCAACTGCACAGTAAGCTGCTTTTGGGGGGGGGGGGAGTAAAATAGCATTCACTTAAATATGTACAGTACACACATTGTGTAGAATGTTGTAGTGGCTGACACTACAGCATCCTCTCTTTTCCTTTAACACCTTGCTTTGAAATTATGTCTCTTGAATATTTTTTTCCTTCTAAACAGCGAAAGTACGGATAGCTTTACATGGCAGTTCATTGCTAATACATTAATATATTCATATTTGAGTCAATGAAGCCACTTCTGAATAAACATTCTGATGTCATCAGCCTGCATGATTGAGGCTTAGTCATTCTGCCATAGTAAGGTTAGTGTATAATGGGCCCTAAAAAAATGAGACTCCAAATGTCTGGCAATTTAGAACTTCAAAATATGAATCACTTTTGCTAGCATCATTCATATTTGCTTTTTTATTCTCAATCTGCACATTTGCCTCTTTGCTGCATATACAGAATTTTCCATTATAAAAAATAAACGTACTGTAAGTACTTCGCTCTAATCCCCAGAGCAAACTGTCTCTTTATCAAGTTCAGTAGGGATCTGAAAAACCAAATACATTTTGCTAAACTTCCAAATTTTTGCATACCTTAATACAAGCATTTGTCTGTGCATCAAAGTATATGTTTATTTGAACTTAGCAATACATCTGATGACTTGTACTGCACTACTATCTAAAGGAAAATCCATAATATTTTTTCTTTGAAAATATCTAGAAATTTAGTATGGCCAGAAAATAAGAGATAGTTGATGTTATTCATAGTACGACCAAGGATATTTTTGCAATATTTTGCTACCTGCAAAAAAATAAGGTGTCCCTTTTCTCTTCCCATCACAAAAAATAATCATACATTGTATGAAAAGCCAACCAAAGTATTATAATATATAATGCAAAAAATCTCAGAGGCATACAGTTTTTTGTCAGTAAAAGAAAAAAAAGTATATTGATATGCAATATTTTGTCTTCCATGGTTTCAAAATTCCGCTGTTTGAGGTATTAACTCACTCTACTTAGTAGAGTTTGAACTAAATTGGAACAGAATAGGATTATTTATACATGGTAGGAAAGTTCTTGAATGTTCTTACTCTGTCTTAATCATGACAGAACTGTTATATTTAGCTATTTCCAAATATAAAATGTGCATTTAAAACATAAGATGTTTAAAACCAGTAAAATCTTATATTTTGTCTAAAATTCTTTTTATTACTCATCATTCAAGGTTACATGCTAGTTTTAAGTTATCTAAAATATGAGAAATTACAATATTAGGGTTATATCAGCCCTGGTTTATTCAGTCATATCTGACTCGGACCAGAATATTAACTTCCAAAACAGTAAGAAGATTAAAAAGTAAAACATGACAACACAAACCTAACAATATATAATATAAGCAATAACATGCTAAGGACTATGTCTCCAGTGTACTGGGAGAGGCTAGGACACACACAGAGTATTTGTTGCAGAATGCTGAAAAATTAACTTTGGTCCCACAAAGCTTTTCGGAAGTCCTAAAGCTTATGCTCAAATCATGCTTCTTTGTGGTGCTGAGTTAGGTACCTTAAGACTATTGCAACTCTGGAGTACTTGCAATCAAAACGCAAGTAAGATATCTCCCAATTGCCCCAAATTTGATTGTGTGTCAAGAACAAGGTATAATAAAAAACTGTAATGTGGATTACTGTTTAAGTTATTTTCACTTAAATTATTTCATTTATTTATTTCTCCCATCTTTATTATTTTTACAAATAGCTCAAAGTGGTATATATATGCTGGTTTTGTTGTATTTGGGTCTTTTCCCATGTAGGATTGAGATTGTCTTGGCAACGTTTTGGCAAGATCTCACTTGCCATCTTCAGGTTTGGGCTTAAAATGCGATTGGAGCTGCCGTCTTTCTGTAAATCTTGGTGGGAGGGGATGGGGTGCTGGCTTTGTTTCAGTAAGTGGAATGATTGGTTGTGTGGTTGTATCATGATTGGTAGATTGGTGCTGGCTGTGTGTGCATTGTTGTTTTGTATTGTAACGGCCTGGGTGGTGGGTGGTGTTCATTTGTTGACTAGGGCTGGTTCCCAGATGTTTGGTAGGCGGGAGGTATCATCACGTTTATTCATGTTGTGGGGGTGTTTCTCTATTTCGATGGCTTCCATAATTATTCTCTTGTTGAGGTGTTCTGTTTTGGAGATTAACCTGGCTCCTTCAAAGTTGATTTCATGTCCTGTAGCTTTAAGGTGCTGGAAAAGGGAGGAAGTTTTTTTCTTTTTTTCTTACTGCGTTCCTGTGTTCTGTGATGCATGCATTTATTCTCCTGTTTGTTTGTCCTATATATGTTGCCGGGCAGATTTTGCATGGTATTTTGTAGACTCCTTGGTTTTCTAGCTGAATTTTGTCTTTGGGCTTTCTTAACATGTTGGCTATTTTTTAGTCAGTGGTGAAGGCTGTCTTGATATTGTGCTTGTGGAGAATTTTGCTGATAATATATATCTTTGAATAATTTCATTTCTAAAGATTCAGATTCATTTTATCTTCAATATTCACTGAATAATGAGGATGGCACAGTAGCTATGGAGATTTCTTGGAAATCTTTTATTGAAATATTTGCCAGGTCGGAGGACCCTGCTTAGCTTTTGAAATTTGCCAAGTTTGACTTGGTGCTTGGCTTGGTTAAATGAATCAGTTCCCAGGAATCTAACTAAGCATTTCTTCCAAATCAGTGTGTTCATGTCTTCAGATTGTATAAGTCTTTTCCAAATGTGTGTCCTTTGCATTTTAAATAACAATAGTGATTTATTAATTCTTCATAGGTTTTAAAATATAATGTACAAATAGGAGGAAATCAAGAAATAAAAAAAATTGTTTGCATTAGCGTTGAACTTACTGAATTATCTTCTCCAAATAAGTTTGACTTGGAACTATTTTGTGATGCTCTGTTATCAGATGAAATGTTTTAATTCAATCAGATATTAGTTGAATTAGGTGTTCGATTCGATTCGTTGGGGGGAATGACATTCTATTTCTGTTATAAGATTATAGTAAAAAAAAAAAAAATCCCCGCTGTACATTCCCCTGAAATCCTAAGTAGCATGACAGGCTATTTTAAACAAACATTGAATTGTCCTTTTAGAGCTATTTTGTAGATTTTAGAGAAAATTATTTTATATTAGAGATGCTTGGTAATTTGGCTTAGTACATTCAAAATGTGATGTGTTCTATATTTCTGTGTTCTATAGAACAAGATATAAAATACCATGAATAAATCAGCTATTTAGAGAGACCGAGGGATAACAACCAGCTGAAAGGGAGCCAGTGAGTTTTCATGTTTGAATATGGATTTGACCCTGGGTCTCAACAGTCTTAGTCTAAAAACTTAACTTCAACACCACATTGGAATGTGAAAAACAAAAATACCTGGAAGAAGCCTGACAGGTCACCTTATCAATCACTCTGATCTGAGTGTTTTCTGAATAGTATTCTTCTATACCGTAATGACAGTGCATTATAGCATTTCAGACATTACACTTAAAAACAAAATTCAGTAAAATACTGTAATTTAGAAAATGGTGTAAATTGGCAATATATTAAGGGTCAGATACTCTGTCCATGAACCCTTCATTTCATCTTCCTCTGTGGAGTTATACTGAGAAATGTCAGGTTGTTCAAGAGTTTGCCACTTGGGAATCTCTAAAGTGTGATATCAGGACTATGACACTTGTAAAGGGAATATATTATTAAACCCTTGAACTCACATAATGCAATGTGATGATTGCTCAGATCAGGATCATTGAGGTCGGGCAGAAGGCAAACGGTATCCAAAGCACTTAGAGTTTGTCGAGACATGAAAAACAGACATTCTCTGAGTTTTCTTCACTTACTGTAATATGGCTCAAATCTGAACCAGCATCATTTGCATTTCAAGACAGTGGGCAGGTCTAGAGAAGCCACTTAGTGTCTGCCAATTGCAGGGAGAATTTTCTGTCAGTGCTGGTAATGAATCCTGACCCTAACCCTAACCCTAACCCTAACCCTTTTTTTATTTTTTTAATTTTTTCCTCAGAAAAATAAACATCTTTATTGCACAACAAAGGGGGTGGTAGAGAACCAGAAGGCTTGGGGGAGGGGATAAAGGGCACTGGAAATTTTACTGGAAATTTTAAAAAATACTTTTTTTTCGTCAAATGTATTTTCTCACTTGCTAAATATGACCATTGTTGGACTTCTCTCTTTAGTTTTCAATGAAAATACCATTTTAAAAAAGCAGCAACTTTTTTTATCTTTTGCAGTTCTGATAACGGCATCTAACCATTTCAAGAATGATACTTTTTAATACTAATATATTTGATGATATTCAGTATCTACAGTTAAAGTCAGTTGATTTGCTTTCTATATGGCATTCCATATAGAAGCAAAGGAAATGGCAGGCAGTATATCATTCAGATAATTGGCATAGTACTTGGGTCTCATAGATGTCAAAAACCCACAAGCATAAAATTTCAAGCATTCATATTTTTGTAATATAATTTTTCCATGCAAATACACTATATTGCCAAAAGTATTCGCTCACAACTGAATATTTGGATGGGTGAGGAATACTTTTGGCAATATAATGTATCTTGACTTTAGCTTCTGCTAATATTGTCTTACTTTAATTTCTATACATTATATAGTACAAAATATGTCCACTTTACTAAAATTGTCTGTATATTAATCTGGGGATAGACAACATTATATAAAGTACATAAGAGCTAGCCCAAATAAAATACAACATGAGATAAGAAAAGGAAATACAGCTCAATCTATTGTATCCTCACCATTTGTTGTTTCTAACTCTACCTCTCTATCCTTTCAAACCACCCTTCTAGTAGTCTGTAGATTCATATATTTTTCTTCATTCTTTAAATGTCCACCACTCTTCCTCTGTTCCATTCGATCACAGTTTATCTTCTGCTTGTTCATATGCAATGCTTATTATTTGCATTGTATTTGCATACTGTTATTTCTACAATGAGTCCTGGCAGTTGACGAAAAGCTTTCCACGAACGCATTAAAATATCCAGAAAACATCTGACAATTTCTTAATTAGGTTGAATAAACTCTTAATATATTTGTTTTATTTACCTTCATTTAGTCTCTCTATGCCACCAAATGTCTTCAACATATTTCTTTCAAACCTAAAATTTATGTATGGATTAATCTATTCTTATTCAGCATCCCTTCATTTTGGCCATATCTTTATTTACACTTAAGTAATCCATTCTTGTTGCACTGAACCTTTATGTTTCCCATGAACAACACAACTCTTACTTCCAAAGAAGTTATTGGAAGAATTATTTTAGGCAGGCATCCATACCACATTGAGATTACATTATTAAATATTACCTAACCTCTATCATCCTCTGCATCGTCATTAAAATGAGCAGAAGGATTATTTGAATATACTGCAATGGAATATACAACATAACCTACTATCTCTTATCTTTGCATGTTATATGTATATTCATGTTATGTACATTTATTCTCCCTCATTACCAGCAATTGCACTGATTGGTTGATAATTGCTATACAGAAGACAATGAAATCCATCATGTATTTTTGTTGTGTTTTAGATCAGATCTCCTTCACAGGTACAAAATGTCTCCAGGAAATTGCCAGGGTATTATTAGTATCTAGCTTAATTCAGAAGTATAGGACAATAATTATATAGACTTGAAAAACTTCATATTTGAAAAAATTAAACTTTTTGTTGCTGTTTATTATATTGAATAATTTTGTAATAGCAGGAATAGGATTCCAGACATGCTTGTTAAGGAAATGTCTGCTCCTAGATTTAAGTATTGAGCAGATGTATTAAGAAGGGAGCTAAAGTAACAACATAGAAGTTCCAAAAAATCATCTACTTCATATTAGAATAGGAAAGTAGCTAAGTAACAAAGAGCAGGTTTATCTCTGATGAGGAAGGACAGGTTGCACCTTCTAATTGTTGAACTTGAAATAATGCTGTTAACGTTAGAAAATGATTTTTTTTGTTCTTCATTCTGTAGAAAGTATGCATAACATGGTGTATACATTGTATTAATTAGTAAAATTTTCCAGAAGTGATAATATCAGACTCCTTTGGGCATGCCAGTAACATTTTATGGAAATATTATATCTTCTCATATAGTTAATTAATATCATAAATCTTAATGTTGCTGCAGTTATAGAAAACCAAGAGCTTATTTCTGTTCCCCACCCCCCAAGGGAGAGAGCTACTATTTTTAATAGCAGATATATAGTACAACAGCAAGGACAGTAAGGTTCTTCAGTTTTTCTTTATACTAGAAAAGCTTTATATGAAATCTTAATCGTAGATACCATCATAAAAATTGTTGGTGTAAACCAGGGGTGTCAAACTGGAGCCCACGGGCCAGATGTGTCATGCACAGGCCACACCCACCTAGCTCTGCAAATGGGGAAAATGATGTGGAAACGTCACATGATGGCAACATGGCATAGCAAGTTTGTCACCTGTGGTGTAAATTATACTTAACTCTGTGTCACTTTATACTAAAGAACTGTTATATATTGGTCAAATAGTCCTAAAAGTTACATCGCATAATGCTGGGTCTAGGATCAAGACTCATGTAACACTACTAATTAAAACACTGAGACTCTATTGAACTGATCAGATCCAAATAAATTGTCAACTGTATTAGTCCCTTCTACAACATTCTATATGATTCCTGCCACTACTTTATATTTGATATACTATATATCAAACTAATATATCACAACATGGGCTAAGATCGATTTCAGTCTGCAGCATTTGGAGAAGCTGAGAACCACAGGAAATGTAGTTCCCATAGCCCACTTCATCATACTAAAAACATAGGAAATATAATAGCAGCAACAGGTAGGAGTTCAAGATTGAAACACACCTGACTCTAATTTTTCCTTCAAATGATGGGAATGAGAGAGGTTCACATACTTTTGTCACATACAAATACAGTAAGTGGCTGTGGATCATTTTCTTCAACAAATAAGTGAACGAATGCAGTATATATGGCTTGTTTGTTTAAATGGATTCTCTTTATCTAATTTTAGGATTTGCGTGGATAATAGATTACATTGTAAGTCATATTTTTTGTGGAACTACTGAAAATTCAAAAAGGTCCACAAATTTTTAAAGCATCATTGTATGTGCAGTCTTTAAAATATCAGCTTTCTGTTATGATAATAAGCCAGAGGCAAGTTACTTTACAAAATCTTTTAAATGAATGTTGGCTAGGAATTGGCATCGAATCAAAGTATGATTGAGTTATATGTACTGTTGCAATTCCAATTAAAGAGGTTCCTGTTGCCCTTCTTATACTTCTATTGACACTTTATTGTATGCACCCTGAAGAGTGCTGCTGAGATTCCCAGTTTCCATGGCAACTGGAAAGCCTATCATTTGGAAGAAGACTTCAGAAATCAATGTCTTCCTCTTGGAGGGAATAGAGGGAGGGGTGCAGAAAGGTGATGACAGGGGAAAAAAGGGAGGCTGCTGCTTATTTGAGAGGACACATTTTCAAATGCCAGTATCCTATTAGTTTTTGTAACATAAGACTATTTAGAGGTATCCATGTTAGGTTTTACTTTTTCTGAAACATAAACTAAAGAAGATTAGAGTAGATTTAGAGAGAGAAAGGAAGGAGGATAGATTTCCAGAACATGACAAAAAGAAAAAACAACAACAACGCTCCATCTCTGGCCAGTCTGGCCATATCTAAACTGTAACAAAATATATTTGCAATAGAGCTGTGATAATGAACCTATGGCACATGTGCCAGAGAGGACACGCATTGCCCTCTCTGATAGCATGTGAGCCATCATCCCAGTTCAGCTCCACCGTGCATGCATGCTGCTTCCCACCAGCCAGCTGATCTTCAGGTCTCTGCCGCACATGCGTAGGGGAGCTTGCGGGGGCATGCATACATATGCAAGTGTGGGGTGCATGTGGGGGGCTTCACACACATGCAGGGGAGGCAGGGGAATGTAGAAGGGACATGCACACATGTGCGGAGGGTGGGGCACATGCAAGGGATGCACGTGCATTGTATTTGAGGGTTTGGGGCACGTGCACATGCACATTAAGGTGCACACACACACACTTTGGGCACTCGCTCCACAAAAGGTTAGCCATCGTTGCAATAGAGGCTTGTATTCCCAAATTCAGGATAGAATAACAAGATCCTGTTATGATATTCACAGAACTTCAGGGCTATCATATATGGGCTATGAAAATCTGGCTGGCCGTTTGAGTTTCATAACAGGGGCTGGAGAGTCAAGTGCCAAGTAAAATTACACAATCCACAGCCCCTCACAAAGGGAGATGAGCAGTTAAAAGTTTGATAGGTATATCAATTCTGGGTAGCCAACAATATAATTTGAAAATAAGACCCCCCCAAAGCATCCAACATCTGAATTGTTAAAAAAAATCCTGGGTCTGAGTCAATTATCTGTAGCAAAGGGGTTATGATTTCAATGTTTCCTTGTTGCTTCTGATATAGTATAGCCTTAGAGTGATGCTATCAATGGCGTCAACAATAACTCTCAAGCCTTAATTATCATGAGGAGGTTAACTGGACAAAATTGCGCATTGTAAGGCAACGATTTTTGAACTTACCTCAAATGAGCTATGTGTTCAAAATCCAGAATCAATGACTCCCAGAAGAATGGAATTTGTGGAAGTTGTGTTGCTTCAGTGCTATTGGTTGCTTCTCAGCTGCTGCTGTGGTCCATCATCTTCATTTTCAATGTTCCCTGAAAGTTTCCCAACCAGTTTCACAATCCCTTGCTTCCTTCTCCATCCAGCAACATCTACATATCTGACTGCTGGGAAAGGAAGGAAATGGGGAACATAAAGATAGAATGACAGAAAGGGAGGAAGGGGGGGGGAGGAAGAGATCTTGCACATTCATGCAATCTTCTTTCATTCTTCTTGACTCATACTAATCCTTTATGCACTCCACCTACATAGCACCACTTATATACTCCCATGACCCTGCCCCTCCCCACACTTCCTGATCCACACCACTGCCACCTTACATGCCCTATGCCACCTATACAAACCTCTCATGCACCTCTAGGCACCCTTCGCAACATATGCCAACAACCACATGACCTCCCTGACCTGCATGGCATCTCTGTCACACAGTCTTCCCAAACCATGGCATCTCTTGTGCAACCCTAGGTACCTCCTGACACCACCACCACCTTGTGCACCCTCCCCAATCCCACTTACTGCCTGTTGGTCATGTACTGGCAAATTCCTGCTGGCTTCTCCATTGACCACTTTCCATGAGTAAAATAAATAGGGAAGCCAGAGGAATTCAAGGGAGGGATGGAGGAAGGGAGAGATGGATGGAGGAAGGAAGGAAGGAATATTTCAGAGATTTTTTGCCAGTTTACCACAAGGAAACTCAATGGGAAAATCACCAGGAAGTGAGTAATTGCTCCCTCTCCAACTGCTTTTTTTGCCCATCTTTCTTTGTGTTTCTTTGTTTAAGTAAAGAGATATCTCTGAAATGAGGACTCAGTAGGGCATGAGTTGTTTAGTAATATCTAAATCTGAATGCAGCATCATTATGTCATCATATATACAGCATGGATATGTATTAACAATCTCACAGAACTGTGTGTGTGTGTTTGTTTGTTTGTTTGTTTGTTTGTTTGTTTATGGATTATTCTCAAGGCTGGCTTGGGTTATTTGTTTTGTTTTGTTCTGTTTTATTTTGTTTTAATGGCAGAATATTTAAAGAGGGACAAAGAAAGCATTCATAGCCTTGAACGTATAAACTTAAATCCCCAAAGTAAAGGGAACTCCATTATGCATTAATGCATTTCCATTGTCAGTAACTATAGTAATATAATTTCTTTGTTGCTTTTCCCCCTTCAGAATATGTATGTATGTATGTATGTATGTATGTATGTATGTATGTATGTATGTATCCATATCTGGGCATTATAATATTGTCTGTGTGATGAATATCAAGCAAGGATGATAATAAGCAATTAAAAGGTTTTATCAAAGATAGATCATAAGATAAAAACTGCATCCTGATTGAAGTTATTAGAACTTTTATTAAAGTTACACTTTTTTTCATTTTTCACTGTCATCCAGTTCATTTTTCCCATAAAATATCAGCTTAAATGGGAAAACAGAAAATTAAAAATAATTTCCAATTGGGTAATGTGAATCTCTTTCTTTGAGAATGTAGTTCTTCTACAAGTCAGTAGCAGAACACAACCTTCTGTTGTTGTTATTGTTCCTTCCCACACAGACTCCATAAGAAAACATTACTTTTTATTATTCATAATTATTTTTCTGATGTATTAGAATTCTTATTATTTATATTTATAACTAAATTATAATTTTATATATATATAACAATTTGCTGAAGGAGATCAGCTTGAGCCAGTATGGAACTTTACCTGAAACTTAAACTGGCTTTTTAATATTCTGAGTGCTTTGTTGCTACTTTCTGATATAAAATTGTGTTTGTAGTCCCTGTTCTTCATTCAATTAAACTTTTTCATTTCAATCCAACAATAATCTCTATAACTTCTTAATATTAAGAGCAAGATATTTCCACTGTGGAATTTGAGATAAAGTGTGGATGAAATAATCAACATGGAATTTACACACATTCATTATGTTTAGATGTGTGCATGGTAGAATATGCTAAGTCAACTATTTCCAGTTTATATTAATGTCTAGGATAAAACAAATTGTAAGATGGTACATGAACAGAATAATTATGGAAAGCCTGGCTATAATGTTAGTGCAAGTTTCTCTCTTTCATTAATCTCTGTGAAAAAATAAAATATTGGGAAAACTTGTAGTGAATTTATCCTTGAAAATGTATCCTTGTATATATATACAGATTCTATTAGAGACAGATTTAATTCTATCAGTAGCTGATTTAATGACATGGGGTTGAAAAGTTGGAATTCACTCTTTATGTGATGCTGTTGTTAAAAAAAACAAGGACAACCTTAAGAATAAGAGTGCAGCCTGAAAAATGATTATATAGAGGTAATTAGATCTCTACAGGCATGGAAAAGTCAGCAGTATTCCATGATGCCACTGCAGCAAAGCATGAAAATATATTTTCAATTGGACTGGAAATGAAGGCTCACTGCAAGGCCACTGACGCTGCTTCTTTTAGCTAAAATAAATTTACTAGGATTGGCCTTGTATTGGAGAAGATTATATTACAGTATCCCAGGACATCATTCATTGATGACAACTGGTCATGCTCTCTAGGAGCACTTCCCAAAGACTTTTCTTTTTTGTTCTTCCAACTCATCTAAATCAAGTTCAAAATTATTGTCAAAATTGTGTGCTATTACTTAGGCTATTTTCAGCTCCATTACAACAACAGAACACACAATATATTTACATATCTCAAGTCTATAAACTGACTGAATGCCATGAGACAACCTTCACTTGTCCTTTCTTGGCAGTAGCTGAGCAGACAACTAAGGAAGTCAGCATTTGCTTTCTAAATATCTCCTTCTGACCTCTCAAGTTTTTCCTTAAATATGTATGACTTACCTTCTTTGCTTGTGGTTTGGCGTTGATCACAGCAAACTACTATCGCCCTCAAAATTCCTACAACTGACAGTTCTGCCCTTAGGCCCATTCTCCAACTATATGAGCATGCTCTTATGACATAGTCCAAGAAGTGAGATGTGATGAACCAAGAATTTGTTCCAAGAGCAAGAACATTCAAATACAAGAACATTCATTCAAGAACAAGACAAATACAATGCTCTTTTTGGGGGTTACCTTTGATACTTTGAAATGGCATTTCCTTGTCTTTTAAGCAAATGAAATCCCATGTTACTGTGGGTTCAAATCAATTTGAAAATAAAACCAATGTGAAAAGAAAATTAGTAGCTAGGGCTAAAGATCTGCATTTTGGATCTTGCTGATCAGTTGAAGCAAACTGATTTTTCCTTGCTGTAAAACCAAATTCAGCAAGGCTGAGGATTCAGGCAGTCCAAGAAATCAATTAACCGAAGGTGGTTCAACTCCTTTAAGATGCAGCTTCCTGCTTGGAACTACAATTGAAGTTGAACACAGTGGAGAATCTGACAATCTCTGGTCATTTGAAGGCTGATCAACTGCCTTAAGTCCTATGTGAGATAGGAATTTTGCTTCAGATGATTGAAAGAAGTTTCTCTTTGAGCTAAACAAAAGACTCATAAGTGAAGAGGGGAGAAAAGCTTTCCACATTTCTTGACTTGAGGACGAGCTATTGGTAGAAAAAAAGAGAGTGAATAATATTTTTTTTCCTCAAAGTAGATGCCTACTTTGAGCCAAGAGTATAGCTATTTTTTATAGTTCTTTCTTTGGAAACTGGTGGACAAACAACTTTGTTTATGAGCAGGACTTAAGAACAAAAAATGGCAATGCAAGCCCACATCTTTTGTATGTGCATGAACATAACATACATAATCAGAAGTGATGAGGCTTGTATCACAGTGTTCTATGATCTTGCCAAATTTGGCCCACCCTTTGTGGAAAAGTGGTGGGAGAATTGGGCCAGGTGACTGAGTTGTATTAATGATTTTTCCACTTGAACAAAAGAGTTGCTTAAAGCTCCAAGGTCATGGAATGTTTATCAGAAAGCTCTGGTCCCGATAACCCACCCTGCTTACATCTTTTATCAGATTCTTATTAACAAAGAAGGATCAATGAATCATTAAAAAGCATAACCTACTGTTCTGACTAATGAAAGGAATGCCCCACAAAAACTTCATGACTCTGGTAATATTTCCTTATGAGGCAAGCTTTTCCTTATGAGGCAATTCTTTTTTTTTTTTCAAGTTGGGTCTTTTACCAACTAGTCATGTCTCCTACGTTCCTTCTAGAGGAGCTAGTAGCATTGTTCTTAGTGTCTGCAGTCAGTCAATTTTGTTGGCTTTGTAGCTTGTATTCTAGTGTATATCTTCTCTATGTTGCCAAAAGTGGGTAAGAGAAATTATTGACTATCCATAACCGTAAAGGAAGCAGAGAATAATAATGATGTTAGGGTCAACCAGGGGGGGGGGGTTTGATATTGAGTCAATGGGGGGCGGGTGTACAGTTTGGTTGGCAGGACAAATCAGCCTGTTCTGCAACTTCAGTTAAATGTTCATTCAAAAAGATTGATCAGAGAAACAATGGCTAAGATTTATTTATTTATTTATTAAAAATATTTGCCACCCACCTCATTTTGAAGCAACTTTATGAAGCTGATCATCAGCTTTGAAGAGATAAAGTAAGGAAATATATTCAAATGCAATTAAAAACACCTGCAGAAAGATGTAGTCTTGGGAAACAATTGAAAAGGCAAATCCCTTATTAACTGACAATGCATATTAGTTTTCTTTTTCTGCACAACTTCTGAGAGGTTTAAATATCTTTTAAATTCAACAAATGACCATGATATTTTAGTGAACTTCAGGAGAGCTATGCATGAAGAACATTTAACTTAATTATTATTTGTTTAGAATATTCATTAAATAATTTAAAGTTAAACACATTTGTAGAAAATTTCCAGCAAATACCAACAAATGCTTTATAATAATATTAGCAGTAGTATGTACTTTTAGTCATAAATATAAACAAATAAACAAAAAAATGGGAATTGTTGTACAGCTGTAAACTGGCAGTTTTAAATTTGCAAACCAGTTTTTGCTCTTGAACAAGTCATTGAACTATGTATATTTCTGAGAAAGTTTATTGTAGGTAATTTGATTTAGACAATGCATATTATAAAGTGAACAAGATTAAATGGACTGTTTTGGACTGTTTTGCCTGAAAATTGAGTTCTAGGTTGTTTGCTGAATGCCATGATATACGGTAGAAATAAGGCATGCACCAAAATAACATTATTAGTGTAGGTTCAAGGAGCAGGGAATAAGACAATGATTTGCAATAACTTTTTATTGGCTGTTCAATGTATTTAAGAGAAAAACATATAAAGGTGTGCTTGTGGTGATAACAGAGATAATGTTGGTTGGGATGTGAATGCATGTTGATGATGCTATGTTATTGACCAATAATCAGAATGATTTGCAATTCATGTGGGATAGCTTCTATGCTATATTGAGAAGTATGGCCTCTGAAACTTGATATATCAAAGTAGATGGTAATTTTATTTCATGTTCTGCATCATTAGTTCTTCTCACATCTCAAGTCACAACATTCCTTATGTCATATGTCTATTGCTGTAGATATTATCCTCTGCCAGCTTTTATGGCTATGGATGGTCGATACTTTCCCTATCCCCCGCTCCTTTTGGCAATAGAGAGGAGATATACACTAGAATAAAAGCCTATTTGCTCCTGTGCTGCATGCAGAAATTTTTACTAATATAGAGATAGTAGTGGCTAATTAGGGCACATTTTAATCAATAAAGCATGAGTATCAAATCTTCCCTCCCCTATATTCCCACTTTTCTAGAAGATTGGATCTGCAATCCAAAGGCTGCCTTGCAAGACAATGTTGCCAACATTTTACCTACCAGGAGATATAAAGTAAAATGAGTATAATGAGAATGAGAATCCTGCAACCATCTGGGTATAGGGTGAAAATACATAGTCTATAATGATTGATCACAATCCTAGGTTTAATTTATATTTAAGAAATATGCACCTTTCTGTACTATCACCATGTATATACAGTACAATGTAAATGAAAGGGCAACATATACCATCTGTTTAAATTGGATGTAGAAGTTCTGATTCATAGACCAAAATTTGTACATACTCGAATGGTGTGGGAACGGATCTCCAGAAAAATTGCTTTACGCAGTTTCAAATAGGGTTCACATCCATTTGCCTTCAAGGGACCCTGAGGACACAGACAGACCTCCAAGTGACCTTAATAACAACTCTTTAAAAGAATGTAAATGATCAGTTGTCTGAGAGGAATATAAATCCTTCCAGTCCCCACCATCTAGTCCAGTGTTTCTCAATCTTGTCAACTTGAAGATGTCTGGACTTCAAGTCCCAGAATTCCTCAGCCAGGAGTTGGTCCAGACATCTTCAAGTTGGCAAGGTTGAGAAACACTGATTTAGTCAGAGCTGAAGAAGCTTCTTGCATGAGAAGTGAAATGTCTTCTAAGAAAAACAAGAAAGCCCAGTTGCCTCTTGAAAAAGCACCTTTGGGACAGTATTTGAAATGCATGTTTGAATTCACATGATTCCAATCCTACAACTATTTAACATTTCTAATTTATACCAGATTAGAATATTTGCCTGTTTATTCCAGGATTTCCTGTGCTGATAAAAGGTTCCCAGTCCCATCACCTCTAATCTGATAATGGAAACAATGTTTTTTTTTAAAACCACTAAGTTATAATAACTATTGTCCAAGAGTATGAGAAAAGCTCTTAGATTACATGATTACAATTAAAGGCCCTAGTAATCTAGTATCCTGTTTCCCACAGTGGCCAATCAGAAGACATTTCACTTGATTAATCCTAACCCTGCTGTTTTTAGAATGAGAATGACATTCTTTAACTGTTGCATATTTTATGAAGTAGTGGGTAAATAAAATATAATTGAGATATACAGAATAACAGACTTGGAAGGAACTTGGAGGTCTTCTAGGTCAATCCTCTGCTCAGGCAGGAACTCTATACCCCGGGATGGCGAACCTATGGCACGCGTGCCACAGTGGCACACAGAGCCATTTGTCAGGGTACGAGAGGTGTTGCCCTGTCAACTGAGTTCAGCCTTTTTAAAAGCCATTTTTCACCCTCCCCAGGCTCCAGAGACTTTATAGGAGCCTGGGGAGGGTGAAAAGAGCTCCCCCCCCCGGGAGGCCCTCCGGAGCACAAAAAAAATAGCCCTATGGGCAAAACGGAAGTTCGGGAATGGACTTCAGTTTGTTTGTAGGGTCGCTTTTAGCGCTCCGGAGGCTTCAGGGACCTTCAGGAGGTTTTGGAGGGCTTAAACTGGCCCTACGAGCAAAACGGAAGTGATGAGCAAACCGGAAGGCAGCCTAGGATTGTGTTGCCTTTTTGACAGCTGCTGCACACTGCTGGCTCATATATAAGTGATTGTCCACTAGGACTCCAAGATCTCCCTCACAATTGCTACTACTGAGCCAGATACCCTCTATACTACACCTGTGCATTTGCTTTTTCTTGCCTAAATGTAGAACCTTACTTTTTTTCACTACTAAATTTCATTTTGTTAAATAGGGCCCAATGTTCACATCTGTCAAGATTCTTCTGTATTTTAAGCCTATCTTGTGGAGTGCTGGCTTTTCTTTCCAGCTTGGTGTTGTCTGTAAATTTCATGAATTCCCCATCTATCACCTCATCTAAATCACTGATGAAGATATTGAAGAGAACTGGCCTAAGGCAGAACCTTGGGGTAGCCCCTGCATACTTTTCTCCATGTGGTATCAGTTCTATTGAGGACTACACACTGAGTGATGTTGATCAGACAATTGCAAACCCATTTGGTGGTGATTCTTTCTAACCCATGTTTTTCTATCTTATCAAGAAGTAGGTTATGGTCTACTTTATCAAGTGCCTTACTGAAGTCCAAGTAAATTATATCCAAAACATTTCTCTGGTCCACTAATTTTAAAAACTATGGGATATTTTGCCATAGTTCCCCCTTACTTGGAAGCATTTTTCTAATCTAGTTCCTGAAACACAGCGGGGGTTCCATTATGCAAAAAAAAAAAAAAAAACTTTTTGTAAACTGAAGCAATCTTTGGAGTGTTAGCAAAGGCTGTTTTCCTTTTGGAGAGATTCAAACACTATTTTCTTTCCTTGAGAGAGATTTGCTAGTACTTGCCCTAAAGCTAACACAGATAAATGAAGAGGTGAGACATTTCTTGTAAGTTAATGACAAAAAGTAAAATAGAAAATAAAGCTCAGATAAAGGCGGAGTTCACTTACTTAACTGAATAATTCACAATGGTCAATTTTTCACAAAACCATAATGCATAAATCATAGTTTACTATGATTTGAGTTGAGTTTGAATAACATATATGAAGCCAAGGTGAAAAGAAAATGCAATATGACCTAGCATAACATTTAATGAAGTAGACCACATCCTAGAAATTAAGAAATGTATTCAGTTAATAGAATAGTAATTATTATTTTAAACTTTAATAAGTATCCCAAGCTATGTAATCTTTTCTTTCAAATATAATAGGAGGAGTGAATACCAGAAAAGCAAAAGAGAAAATGCAGCAGTTGCTAAAATATATCTGATTTTGTAATTTATTGGGGGGGGGAGAGATGTTATCATATTATTTGTGAATGCAAAGTGTTTTTGCTACTGCAGTCATTATAGTAGGCATTTCCTTAATGTTGCAAGTCCAAGCCTTTGGGGCTATATGTCTAAACAACTGATGAATAATTACTATGGAGCTCTGAGGCAGAAAGCAAAGAAAAGGGGAAGCTGTTAGAAGAACTTTACTTGAGATATGAGCTAGAGCAGATTGCTATTATTATTTTTTGCTTTAGGGAATGACTGAAGTACACCACATTCTCTTAGAAAATAAAAGAAACAATATCATGCACCTTCTATGGGGTGAGCATTTTTATCACCTCTGTAATAGTCTTTAAGTCCTTTAAATCAAAGCTACCAATACAGACTGCTTTTTTTATGGACAAAGCAAAAGTTTACACACAAAAAGGTACACAAATAAACACACACATACACACACACACACACATGCCAACAGAGATTATGGGATAGATAAAGAGAAGCTTAGAGAAAGACCAATGCAATTAGAGAAAGAATCCCAATGACCCTTAAGCATCCCAATGCTTACCTAGGCCATGAGTAATTGGTTTTCTAGCTAACAGTTCTAGACAATTAACCTTGAATTGGTTGGCATTAGTTCCAAAGAAACTTAATTTTATCTGGGGTTAAACTAAGTAGCTCTAGTTAACCAACTACTCGTCATTCAAATTACTTTAAAAATAAAAGCTCCCTTAAGTTGAATTTAATGTGTTTAGTGATTTTATGGTCGTTACTAGGCAGCAATTCAAAAGTGGTTTGCATCACTTTTTTCTGAGATGCATGTGTGAAGAACTTTCAGAACCTATGGGAGTATTAGTTGAAACATTTCCTATCAATCTCAACTCTACAAGAAATCACAAATCATGTGATTGAAAGAGATGTACATATATATACACAGTCCATTACATTAACTGCAGTGACCTCTTCACCTCCACTCTTGTGTTATGAGAAATTGCTTCGGTATCTTGTCATTATCAGAGATTATTCTCAGAAATCCTTTCATACTAATGACAAATGCAGGGAAAACATCTTCATTGTTCTGGCCACCAATCTATAAAAAAGGTTCCCAAGAGTAGTGCATCTCATATGAATATTATCAGCTTATAAGAATCAGCACTTTAAAAAAAATCCTAGGACTTTCAAATATGTTTAATTCTTAAGGATTTATCTATTGTGTTGAATTTATTGTGTGTAAGATGATCGAAAATGATTCTTTAATTGGACTGCTTCTTGTCTGGATTTCTGAAATTTCCAGATATCATTATCTTTTATATATGTTCCAACAATGCATGGATACTTATAGGGGGGAAATTATAAAACATATCACAATTCAAACTCTGCAATTTTTGTACTTGTATTGTGACATCACCTGCAAGTATGTTAATACCAAAGCTTTCATTGTGATTTCAAAGCCTATTTTGTCATTAAAAATGAAAATGTATGCTACATTGAGCTTATTTTTATACAGTAGAACTTCCTAATATGCTTCATATATTAATAATACAGACTAACACAACGTTCAACAACTCTTTTAAACTAATAAATATATGCCCTAACCATATCTTAAGTGCATTAGAAAGAATATATCAATTATTGCTTCGATGTTCATGCTTAATAAAGCTATAACAAACTGTTGGAAAATCTTTAACTTAAAAAGACTTCCTTTTAATCAGCCTCTTCTTTAAAAGTATTTGCAACAATTATAAAACTAAATGATTAGTTTTTTTTATTTTTATTTTATTTTCTGAATCCGACATACAAATTACAAGTTATCCAATAGGCACTGGTGAAAAAAATGCCAATATTGATGCAGCAATTTTTCATTATTTTCTTCAAATGTTAACCTTGGCGTAATATTTTAATTATTTTCTCTATTGTATGCACATCAAGAGAACTTTAAAGGAATAATGTAATCACAGTAAGCATAACATGGATTACCTAAAAAAGGAAGAGGGTGTTGGAAAGAAATTTAAAATGCCTCTACCTTGACTGCCTTTAGTATATGAAGAACTGAAATGAAAATATCTTCAGCTTTCCAAAATTCTGCTATTGTATTGTATACTGTAAAATTTATGTTTTTCCATCTTAGAGGCAGAATTAGTCTATAGGGTTCCCTGAGAATCAGCCATTAAAGCCATGAAATATATTTGCAAATAAATCCAGTTGAATATATCTACTGTCTGACTCCCCACTTCTAATTTCTTTGGATTATTACTATTTAATTGTCAAGGGCAGGAGAGAGAAAAGGGGTATTAAAATTGTTTATTTTTCCAAGAATGTGTTGGGGAAGATGGCCAAGGAATATATATTCAGAGTTCATCTACGATCTTGCACTAGCAATATAAGTGAGATAAAAAAAATAGGATACTTATTTTCATTTTATCTAATATAAAATGAGTAATCAGTGTTTCCTGCAGGTACTCCAAAGCTTGCAGTCTTTGCATACCTATATAGAGTGGGTTGTTCCCTCAAAGAAATGTCTCTGTTATTGGGATACTGTTTTTATGGCCAAACTTTGGTTTGAAAGAGGGGTTAAGGAGGCCATCTATGTCAATATTTAACTGCCCTCAATCAAAAGATAGGGAGGGATACAAAATCATCAATCTCCAGTCCACAATACAGTCTTTTTAGCAGTTCCATGAAGGCTCCACACTATTTACACTACTCAGGTGACCCTGAGGACATGAATAAACCTCCAAGTGGCATTCTAAAAGATTACACTGTCTGCAACAAGTGTAAATCCTTCTATTCCCTACCATCCAGTCAGAGCTGAAGAAGCTTCTTGGATGAGAAGCAAAACATCTTCAAAGAAAAACAAGAAAGTCCAGTTGCCTCTTGAAAAAGCACCTTTGGCATAACTATGACCTGGATGACTGTGAATCTTCATAGACATTCCCCTCAGGACATTGCTATAGGGCACTGAATGCCAAAGCAATTAGACCAGGGAAAGGTTTTTTTCCCCCCTTCAGGTCATCACTCTGCTGAACACCTAATCCTCACAGTATAGTATTACATCCAGGGGTGGGGGTCAACCAGTTCGGACTGGTTCAGGCAAACCGGATGCTAATTTTACATTATGCCAAACCAGTAGTTAGAAAGACTAGCTGGACCCACCCCACACACCCCACACAACCTGTCCCTTCCTCCGAGGAGTCCCCACATGGCCCGTTCATCATGCCAGGTAAGTGCAGGGCTTGCACAGACGCTCTGGGAGGGCAAAAAACAGGCCTCCTAGAAGTTCCAGAATTCTAGAAATGGGCCAGTTCCTGGCCTCCAGGGGGCCTCCAGAGTCTAGGGGAGGCCATTTTCGCCCTCCCAGAGGCTTGAGAAAGCCTCCAAAAGTCTAGGGACAGCAAAAATGCCTTTGGAAGTTCTGGAAGTCCAGAACTGGGCCTGTTTCTGGCCTCCAGAGGGCCTCCAGAGTCCAGAGGAGGCTGCTTTCGCCTTCCTGCAGGTTCGAGGAAAGCCTCTGGAGCCTGGAGAGGATGAAAATCCCCCACACACACCATGGTGCAGGAGGCTGAGTAGATCACACCCCCATGGCCACGCCTACCCAGCAACCAGGCAGAGAACTGGTTGCTAATTTTTTTCAGTCTCATCCCTGATTACATCTAAGTATATTTACCCATATTGTATGGCTTTAATATTGTTATTATTATTCTCATTTTCTCTACTACTCCATTATTTCTATCATTATTAAAATGATTATTATTGTGTTGCTTGCATGTATACTGAGAGCTTCTGCAACAAAGACAATTCTTTGTGTGTCCAATCACTCTTGGCCAAATATTCTAATTCTAAATTTTAAGTTCATTTGTAAATTTGAATTATTGTAACTTTATGAACTGTATTGGGCTTTATAAATCAATATTTATGATTTTATATGTTAATGAAGCCACCTTCTAGTCATGTTACTCAATAAATCCAATTTAGCCATAATATCTGAACAGAATTTGAAAGTTAATTTAGGCCACTAAATTCAGCTCCTACCCAGTGTAAAATACCAGATTAAACCATTCCCAACGGATGTGAAGGCCAGCACTTTTCTGAATAATTGATGCCATTGTCAAAACACTCATTGTGATGAACTAGCTAGGAAGAACTACTGACACATTATCACAGGTGTTTTGAGGAATAAAACGCAGCAAGAGGAACTTTCAAATAGTTTTTTAGTATTTGTATTTATAAAACTTCAAATACAGCTTGATAAAAAATAGAGATTAATTGATTATTTGAATGGGTTATTACTCAAGAATATTAAATCAACGAAAATATCAGGGAAAATCCTGAGAAAGAATAAAGCTTATCTACCTCTGAAACTGGTAATTGATTCCATAAATCTGCTTTAGATTATTTCAACTGCAAAAAGAATCCACTTCAGACAGAATATTTTTACTTTTGAAGTCTGGGGTTAACATTTCAAAGCAACACAGGCTTTTATTTATTTATCTGTATATTCCTAGTTCTTTCCCTATGGGTGTATGTTTTGTTCAACATTCCTCATATTTTGTTTTATCATGTTTTTTTTTAAGATTCTTCCACTTGTCTCACTGATTTAATCAAATGAATATTAAACAAAGTGCCATAGTTTAAAGTTTTGTATGTAACCAATGTATAGTATACAGTATATAATGCGTAGGCTAGGGAACCAGAGTTAAGATCTTAGACCTGTTTTGTGATCTTGGACAAATCATTGTCATATTAAGGCATGATTTGTTTAACTCTATGGTTGTCAAATAAATCATTACAAGGTGAATACTTATGCAAGAACGAGCCATAATTCACAACCTACAAGATCTATTTTGCTGTAACCTATCAAAACAAATACAATAATTGCATTATGGTCCACATGAATTTGGTTTCAATCTACTTTGTCTGTCAAGGGGTTAGAACTTATAGGGCAATGTAATTCAGCAATTTGTAGAAATAATGGGTTGCAAAATAAATACTTTAAAAAATAATAGCAAGGACTAATATATAGTATAAATCATTTCTGGATTATTTTATAATGCCACCCCTACTTTTTCCTTAAAAGAAGAAGACTGGAGTCACATAGACTCAGTGTAGGAGGTAAGATGAGGCAAGAAGTGGAATGATTATGGTTAAAATCAATATACTAATTTTATCAGCTTTGTTTGCTACCATTGTGTTACATTGGGTTTAGGTTAATCACCTTTGATGGCTGAACAAGAAAGGAGAGTGTTTCTTATTGATAATAGGCTTTTGTTTTTAATCAATATCTAAATTTTGCATCAATATGCTGTTCTCTGGCAATTTGCTTTCTCTTGGTCAACACAGACAGTTTACTTACTGCATCTTATAGGAGCATTTGGACTAATCTGGTGAATGATGTGGAATCTAACCAGCCTAACTCTGATGATAGATAACCTGAGGGAGTCTCAAATGCTGAGAAGGAGTCCTTCACATCCAGTCTGCTTCAGCTTTCTGAATGTTGATCAACAGAATGAGCGTGGCATATGCTAGCACAATCAAACATGAAGCATTCACAGCTTTAGGAACTAGGAATCCAAACTAGGTGGTTTTGGAGAGAAAATTATCTTCACTGATTCCATGCATTGTTCTATTTGGCAGTTGTGGACTGAATTAAATATATATATATATATATATATTTTCACGTGTGTAGGTATGCTGGTTTTGTTGTATTCAGGTCTTTTCCCGTGTAAGATTAAGATTGTCTTTGCAACGTTTCGGCAGGATCTCACTTGCCATCTTCAAGCTTGGGCTTAAAATGGGAATGGAGGCAGCTCCATTCCCATTTTAAGCCCAAGCTTGAAGATGGCAGGTGAGATCCTGCCGAAATGTTGCAAAGACAATCTCAATCTTACACGGGAAAAGACCCGAATACAACAAAACCAGCATATATATATAGATAGATGATAGATAGATACAGAGATAGAGATAGAGATAGAGATAGAGATAGAGATAGATAGATAGAGAGAGAGAGAGAGAGAGAGAGAGAGAGGAGAGAGAGAGAGAATATTTAATTTATTTAGGATTTAGAAAACTTCTCGTGAGTAAAAAAAATTCTTAGGTCTCGAGAATTTTAGTAATTGACCACTAGCCATGTTGGTCCAGGATAATGGGGTCCAGGATAATGGGATCCATACCAATCTGGACAGATGTCAAATGTTAAAATTGTTTTTTTTTTTAAGTTTTCCCTAATGAAGTCACTACTTGGTAGTACTTCAGGAATCCTCTAAGGCAGGGCTGTCAAACTCCCATCCCATGGGCCGGATGCATCACGTGCTGGCCACACCCACACCCAGTATAGCAAAGGGGGCAAAAGTCATGTTACATCATGTGACACCACTGTGATGATGTGAGTTTGGCACCCCTGCTATGTGTAGTATTTGTCCTTTTCTCAAGTTACCCGTATAAATAGATAGTTATCTCTACTCTGTGGCTATAGCTCCAAGGCAAATAAAGATTAGGTAGCAAACTTCACACATCATATAATACACACTAATGTTCCAGATGCTACTCTTAAGCATCAGTAAAAAAAAACCAATTTTAATTAGTGTTACACACATAAGAGATATATTCCAACATCAGATGTTAACATCATGATATGATAGAACATAGAAACACAATCCTTTTCATGGGACTTGGTTCAAAGGATTTATTGGGGTTGGGAAGGATGGACATCTGAGAAACTGGATGTGAACCAAGTACCCATCCTTTTATTACAGGATAAATAAGCTGCATGCCTTACTTTGGTGTAATGGATGTGGAGATCATCCTCCAGGAGATATACCCAAATTCATTAACCACTTGATGACATCTGATTTCTAATCACCATCAACTAGTCAAGATTTTATAACTCTGCCATTTTTTGATCTGTAGATACCACCATATCAGTCAGTGTTATGTTTATAATACAGTATATGCATACCTAATAAATGGAAATGACTGAATGAGTGAACATACAATATCAGTCTGATCTACCTGATAAGTCTAACAGATTCTCACCTCCAACTGAAAAAAACTAATTTCAGAGCTGACTCCAGGTGTCAGAAGACTTTGACAAGTGTCTTCCTGTAGATCACTTCATATTGCAAAGCAGACCGAACTTTGTCCATTGAAGAATTATGTGTGTCTGCAAGGATGACAAGGGACAAATGACAAATTGCTGATCATATCATCATGCAAATGCCTTGATTTAGATACTTGTATGAGAAGTCATTATGCAAACACATAGTCATGTTATTTCTATGATGTCAGCCCATGCATATATTCATTTTGGTGTTAGCAAAGTTTGTTAACATTAGGGCATGAAGGAACTCCAGGACCAGGCTATGTTTCACAAAGTCCATATAACTTTCTTGCAATTCCCTAACTAACTAGGAGGCCAAAGGCAACTCGGGGTGGCTGTGGGGGGGGGGGGAGGATTTTCCATTATAGATCTAGAGAAAGCAATGGAAAATAAACTAATGAATGAGCAATGATTCTAATATACATTAATACATATGGAAAAAGAAATGAATCTATATAATGGATTTTGTGTGGAATGACCTCCCTCCGGATATTAGGAATACCTCTGACCTCCGCTCCTTTCGTGTAAAGCTCAAGACCCACCTTTTTCAAGTTGCTGGCCTGGCTCAACTTTGATCCAACTATATCGCTCCTGACGGGTTTTTTTATTTGGGGTATTTTAATTGCATTCAATTTATTTAGGGGTTTTTAAACATTGTGTTTTTACTTGTTTTTATCTATCACTTCACCTCCTCCTTGTATATGTCGTGTATATGTCTTGGTATATGTTTTGTTATATGTATGTCGATATATTTATTTCCTATGTTTTGTTGTACGCCGCCCCGAGTCCTTCGGGAGAGGGTGCGGCTAAGAAATAAATATTTATTATTATTATTATTATTATTATTATTATTATTATTATTATTATTATTATTATTATTATTATTATTATTATTTTGAGCCAACATCTTTTCCTAGCAACCAGCCCTCTTTATTGAACTGTTACAAGCTGCCAGATATTCAGTATCTTGCTCATAATTTTTGTAGAACTAATTAAGAAAAAAGAACAGTATGCAGTCTGAATTGAGAATTTTGAAAGGAATCTTATTCAATCATTGCAGTGTACCAACTCAGTCCACAGGGAAAAAAAACTCTTTTGTTTTAAAAAAAAAAACATCAATAAATACAAATGAGTAATGTCCTTAATGTGGCCTCTAAATGGCTTCCTCAGGGAAATGGAATGGAAATGGAATAATATTTTTTGTGTATGTGTGAGAGAGCTGAGCTCTCCTTACCCTTGGTACAGTTGTGGGATTCAAATAATTTAACAACTGGTTCTCTGCCCTAATGATCAGCTGGGTAAGCATAGCTTGGTGGTCATGTGACTTGCTGGGTGTGGCCAACTCAACGTCACTTAGAATTTAATAAGGGTTAACTGGAGAGGCAGTTTCTGTAAGCAGGGCAATAAAGATTAGGCTAAAAACAACACCAGTGTTAGATTGGGTAATGGATAGGCACACACAGGCTTAATGGTAACAACAGCTCTTTATTAAGTACAACAAGTAAGAACAATCCAGCGAAGGTTGAGTCTGACAGCAGCCCTTTTATAGGGAGATGTCAGACACTTCGACCAATAGGATTAAACCTCTGTTCCCACTGGAACAGAGGATCTTGGTGGAAACCACTGTAGTTAGAGCAAATATCTAACACCCCTCCCCTCCTGGATGGAACAATCCTATTTGTTACGTAGTCACGCAGGTAGGCGGGCTTTTGGGTAGTTCTGCCAGACCTGTGCAGTTCAGTAGGAGTGGTCTCCTTGGACAGGTCAGACGGACTTGCAGCTCTGCTTGGTGGAAGCTCCTGGAACCTTTCACAGGCCGCGGCTGGAGATTCTACAGCTGGTTCGCTCAGAGCTCGCTCCGGGCCTGCAACATAACAGGATAGGTTTCCCAGTACCTTTGGGCTTGAGCTGGCCGTGGAAGGAGTGAGTGTTTGCTCCATTTGGGTAGGGCTTTGGCTAACTCGTGCAGGAGTTACCTCTGGTTGTCTAAGAGTGGAGTTGGAGAGGCGGCCACGGAGTTGGTCAATATGCCTTCTCCAATTCCTTCCATCCTTGAGCTCTAGAAGGTAAGAGCGTGGGCCAGTAATGCCTATCAATGTGGCAGGAATCCACAGTTCCCCTGGCTTAGTTGTGAGCGTTTACCGAATCCCCTACGCTAAACGTCCAAATCTTGCTTGTGGAGTCTGGGGGTGATGAGGCAGAATAATTGGGGTGTAGCCAGTCTAAGTGGGACCTTAGCTGGTGACCCATGAGAAGCTCGAGGGGCTTCTCCCTATACAATAATACAATACAATAGTAGAGTTGGAAGGGACCTTGGAGGTCTTCTAGTCCAACCCCCTGCCTAGGCAGGAAACCCTATACCGTTTCAGACAAATAGCTATCCAACATCTTCTTAAAGACTTCCAGTGTTGGGGCATTCACAACTTCTGGAGGCAAGCTGTTCCACTGATTAATTGTTCTCACTGTCAGGAAATTTCTCCTCAGTTCTAAGTTGCTTCTCTCCTTGATTAGTTTCCACCCATTGCTTCTTGTTCTACCCTCAGGTGCTTTGGAGAATAGTTTGACTCCCTCTTCTTTGTGGCAACCTCTGAGATATTGGAATAATGCTATCATGTCTCCCCTAGTCCTTCTTTCTCTTAAGCTAAACATACCCAGTTCCTGCAACCGTTCTTCATATGTTTTAGTCTCCAGTCCCCTAATCATCTTTGTTGCTCTTCTCTGCACTCTTTCTAGAGTCTCCACATCTTTTTTACATCGTGGCGACCAGAACTGAATGCAGTATTCCAAGTGTGGCCTTACCAAGGCATTATAAAGTGGTATTAACACTTCACGTGATCTTGATTCTATCCCTCTGTTGATGCAGCTTAGAACTGTGTTGGCTTTTTTGGCAGCTGCTGCACACTGCTGGCTCATATTTAAATGGTTGTCCACTAGGACTCCAAGATCCCTTTCACAGTTACTACTACTGAGTAAGGTATCACCTATACTGTACCTGTGCATTCCGTTTTTGTTGCCTAAATGTAGAACCTTACTCTTTTCACCATTGAATTTCATTTTATTAGATAGTGCCCAATGTTCAAGTTTGTCAAGATCCTTCTGTATCTTAAGCCTATCTTCTGGAGTGTTGGCTATTCCTGCCAGCTTGGTATCATCTGCAAATTTGATGAGTTACCCATTTATTCCCTCATCCAAATCATTGATGAAGATGTTGAAGAGTACTGGGCCTAAAACAGAGCCTTGGGGTACTCCACTGCTATAGTGGCACTGGGTGTGATGTGCTGAATTAGCAAATAGTGGTCAACCCGTGTTTACCAATCTCCCAGGCCCATCCTAGAGAGGGCTTCTTTTGCAGATCTTACCATTCTCTCCACCTGACCATTGGAGTGAATTGGGGCCCGTTGTCAGAGACCAAGACGTCGGGCAGGCCATGTGTGGAAAAAAGTCTCCGTAGCACCTTGATGACCGCTTCTGCCATAGTGGAGGTTATCCGGACTACCTCTAGCCATTTCTAGTAGGAGTCCACAACTACGAGGAATGTCTGGACAGGGAAGTGTCATATGTCAGCACCAGTGGCAGGGTCTGGCTGTATTGTACCAGGAAGGAGTCCGCAGACAGAAGTCGTTTTACTGCGGCAAATGCTGCAGCCTCGGCTCTGCCCCAGGACCACTTCACGTTCTGAGCCAGGATACTGTGTAAGGGCTCAGCAACGGTGGCTTTCTGTTTAAGAAAAACGCTGTAGAAATTAAGGAGCCCAAGGAACGCGTGCAGCTCGGTTTGATTGTGAGGTGTCGGGGCATCCCGAATTGCTTTAATTTTTTGTGTGATCGGGTGAATCCCAGAGCCATTGATTAGGTACCCTAAGAATTCAACCCTTGGCACGTTAATTTGGCATTTGTCTTTTTTGAGACGGAGGCCTTTGTCTCTAATTCCAGCCAAAACTGTTCGTACACATTTGAAAAGTTGTGCCTCATTTGCAGCCGATACCAAGATGTCATCAAAATAGGAGACGACTCCTGGGATCCCCTGCAAAAGCCGTTCCATGAAGCTTTGGAACAGCCCAGGGGCGATACTAACGCAAATTGTAGACGGTGACATTTGAATGCACCCCTGTGCGTCACAATGGTTTGGGCCTCCGCCGTAGTGCCATCTACAGGCAATTGTTGGTATGCCTGCACCATGTCCAATTTTGTGAAAAGTTTTCCGGGGCCTAATGAATGAAGGAGGTGCTTTACAATGGGTATAGGGTAGGCACTTTGTTGTAGCACTTTATTTATTGTGCACCTGTAGTCCGTGCAGATGCGGGCAGACCCATCAGATTTGACAGGTGTCACTATAGGGGTCTCCCAGCATGTGTGATCGACCGGCTCTAGGATTCCCTGGCCTACGAGTTTGTCAATTTCCCTGTCAATTTTGGGGCGGAGAGCAAAAGGTACTCTTCTGGGTTTTAGCCTTCCTGGGGCTATGTTGGGGTCCAAACTAAAGGAAATTGGGGTCCCCACATACTTACCCAAACCGGTTCTTGAACTCCTTAAAGATGGCTTTAGCACCGTCATCTTTCAAGACGTTGATACCGGTCACCTCTAGGCCCAGGGCTTGGAACCAATCTGACCCTAGGAGGCTCTGCAGGTTGCTGCTGACCACTGTCACTGGGAGTATCCCGCTGAACTGCTTGAACTTCACTTGGAAGGTGTCTTGGCCCATGATGGGGACCCGGTTTCCCTGGTAATCTCATAGGTGGATGTCAGAAGTGTGAAGTTGCTGCTTCTTTAGGCTAGGAATAGCCTGCTTCAGGGTAGACCATGGCATGATGGTCAGTGATGACCCGGTGTTGATCTCCATCTCACATGGAAAGTCCTCAATGAGGACTGTGACCTTATTATTTATTTATTTATTTATTACTTGAACTTATTAGTCGCCCCCTCTCCCCACAGGGACTCGGGGCGACGTACAAAAGTATTATATAGCGTACAGAGGAGGTAAGAATAAATAAATAAGTTACAATACCTAAAAAAGTTAAAACCCCAGTGAAATTAACCCTTAAAAACTAAAATTACCAATTAAAAATGCCCTGGGCTGGAGAGATTGTAGTATTATGCAAGGTTAGCTAGTCGAAACAGGTAGGTTTTCAGCTTCATACGGAAGGAGCGAAGGTCGGTTGTTGTCCTGATGTCTGGGGGGAGGTCATTCCAAAGGGTGGGGCCCACTACAGAGAAGGCCCTACTCCTGGGCGTCGCCCTCTGGCACTCTCTGGAGGACAGCACCCGGAGTAGTCCCTCTCTGTGTGAGCGGACGGGTCGCAGGGATGTATGGGGCAGGACGCGATCCCGCAGGTAACTAGGCCCTGTGCCATGGAGCGCTTTGAAGGTGGTAACCAGCACCTTGAAGCGCACCCGGTAGGCCACAGGAAGCCAGTGCAGCTCGCGCAGGATGGGTGTTATATGGGAGAACCTTCAGCTTTTTTGGCTGCCTGGTGCGGACTTGGCCGATTGACGTATGGTAGGTGACTCTTTTGTCTCCCTTTAAGGGCCATGGTGGCTTTTGCCAGGCCCCTTGGTTGGGCCTCTGTTGGCAGTTTGGTGCACTCCTAGGCTGCCAGGCAGTGGCATGGAATTCACTCCGGCACACCTTGGGGATGTGCCCCTTTCGCTCGCAGCGTTGGCATGTTGCATCATGAAAACGACAAGCTGATCTGGCATGATTTCCTCCGCAGCTAGCGCAAGGCGGGAGACACGGTCAAAATTTGCGCACAGGCTTGGCACAGCTACTGCGCATGCGGCAGCTGTCATATTCCTCGTTTTATGAGCTCTTGGGCTCTGCAGCCTCGCGATGTACGCATGTACTCTTTCATATGTCTTGTGGAGCGCTTTGGCGCTGCAAAATCTCAGTAGATTTGACAGCTGATTCGGACGCCCTGGCCTCATCCAGTGCGATCTGCAGAATGAGGTTAGATTTAGTGAATAACTTCCTCTGTAGGTTAATGTCCCGCACACCACAAATTATGCGGTCCAGAATCAGCTCGTCCAGGTCTCAGAATTCGCAGGACGCTGCGGACTTGCGGAGCACCGCAATGTACTCGTTAATTGACTCACCCTCTTTCTGGTTTCTGATGTTAAACTCATGCCGGCGAACGTGCTTGGACAGCTTGGGTACATAGTGGGTCCTCAGCGTCTGCTGAAGCATGGACCAGGTGACTGATTGTAGCGGTGTCAGCTCAGAGAGGTCTTTCACCGTCTCGAACACTTCCCGGCCACAATATCCGAGGAACATGTTCTTCTTGCAGCCTTCAGAAAGGCCCATGAGGTCGTTTGCCTATAGGAAGCAGTCAAATTGTAGCATGTACGAGTCCCAGTGCTCAGTGACTGGGTCATAAGGAGTTGGTGGGGCGTGCATGGCCATTTTGTGTTCAGAGGATGTTTTGAGTTTGCCGCTCAAAAATGTCTGCTCGAAGCCACGCTGATGTACTTGCTGGATGTACTTGCTGGATTGCTACACTCTTTCAGTTTGCTTAGTTGCCTTCCAATCCCACCTTTGTCGCCAGTATTAGATTAGGTAATGAATAGGCACACACAGGCGTAACGGTAACAACAGTTCTTTATTAAGTAAAACAAGTGAGAACAATCCAGCGAAGGTTGAGTCTGACAGCAACCTTTTTATAGGGAGATGTCAAACCCTTCGACCAATAAGATTAAACCTCTGTTCCCGCCGGAACAGAGGACCTTGGTGGAAACCACTGTAGTTAGATCAAATATCTAACAACCAGAATGTTTCCTTCCTGCCTTCCTTACAGGATTAGCCTTGTAAAGTGGGGGAAAAAATGAGATTTCTTCCAACAACCGGTTTTCTGAACTGCTTAGAAAGTTCCAAATAGGTGTGAACTGGCTGAATCCCACCACAGCCTTAGTACCCTTTATACTAAGACACTTTACAGATGGGTCATTTCCTCAAAAAGAAGGAACTATCAGAAAATTCTCCCCTATGGTTTTGTTGTAATTTGAGAATATGTAACACTTAATTTTTTTTTTAAGATTCTGCTTTTTATTTTCTTTCACTTCTGTTTTTCCTGTGTTCTCATTTTTAACTGGCTGCTTAAAAAGAAAATTCATTTATTTAGATCATCTGGAGAAAATAAGCAGGCAGGCCTTTAATGATACTTGAACAGATGTGTGAATTCCATCACAGTTTGCTATATGCTGACAGAGAAACAAAAGCAGCGCTGAAGAAAAAAAAGTAATTGTTTAAAACCAATGAGTTTGTTTCTTATTATGATTGTATTCAAGTTTACAGTTAAACAAATAAAAACTGATACAAACCAATGAATTTAAAGGTACAATAAAGTAATTGGTTATTCCTCAGAAAATTTTCCATTTCATTTATAAGACTGAACTGACAGAACCTCTTTATAAATGCTAACTAAAGTTATCCTAGTTACATTAACTTGGTTGTTTGCATTGCTCAAAGTTTGAAAGAATAGTAGAAGCTCCCAAATTTAGATTACCAGATTATGTTGATAATGATATTTCAGAGTAACAGAGTTGGAAGGGACCTTGTAGGTCTTCTAGTCCAACACCCCTGCTCAAGCAGGAAATCCTATATCATTTTAGACAAATGATTGCCCAATCTCTTCTCAAAAAATGAATTAACATTGATTAAAATATGTTCTCTTGGGTTTGTTGAGAAATTAAAGTATGTCTGATAAAGGATATCATGGATCTGATTTTACACAGGTTTTAAACATTTGTGCTGGCATAAGCAAATAATTTCATATCTTGGCCCTAAAGGTGTATTTTGAATTCTCGTACTAACAATATGAGAACAATTATTTTATTGTAGAAATTAATTACTTTTAAAAAAGTGACTGAAGATCTAACAACGTCAGACCATAGGATCTGGCGGAGTTCAGTTTTTTATTGATTTTGATTTGATTGATTGATTGATTACAGTTCATATGTCACATACCAATAGAAGATAATAGTTGAAATGAGGGATCCTTGGTGCTCTGTGAGTTTGGTTGTTTTCTTGCAGATGTTTCATTATCCAAACTAGGTAACATCATCAGTGCTGTTAGGGAGTGGGGTTTGCTCTCATTTTATATTGTAAGACAGTGATGGCAAACCTTTTCGGCACCAAGTGCCCAAACCAGAACATGCATGCAGGAGCTGTGGCATAGTGCCAGTAAGCCAAAGACCAGCTGTCCGGTGTGTGCATGCCTGTTTATTAGCTCTTTTTGACCATTTTGGGGGTTTTTTCCAGGCTGTTTTTGGAAACGGTCCAGAAAATGGCCCAAAAGACCAGCCTGGTTTTGGCTATTTTCAGGCCGTTTTCTGACTCTCCGGCACCCGTAAAGACCAAGTGGCTGAGAAACCAGAGGAGAAGCTGGCAATGGTATATGTGCCCACAGAGAAGGCTCTGTGTGCCACCTCTGGCACACATGCCATAGGTTCGCCATCACGGTTGTAGGGGCTTGCCCTGTCAGTGTTGTGGTAGTGGGTCTTGGTGGTTCTTTGATTGCCCTGCTTACTGTCACTTAATCTAACAAGATTCAGAGCAGCTTACAATAGACAACAACAATAACAATATAAAACCATTATAAATAAAGCTAAGCCAATCTTTCCTGACTTGTTATTCTGTGTCTTGCATTCATGTACTCTATACTCCTATCATTACCCTCCCAAAAATATTTTCCAGAATTGGTTGGTGGGAAGCTGTCAAGGGACTCCTGCAGATGCACAAACTCATCACCACGGTTTTGTAACTGAAGTCAGGGAAAGATTTCTTCCAGGCAACAAAAAGCAATAAAATCTAGTTCATTGAAAGGAACATATATGATTCAAGCTGCTTTATGACTGAAATAGAAATAGCAAATATAATATCATTTGCCAGCTGTCTCACAATTGCTCATTTAACAACTGTCTAAACTCCTGATGTGACTTGAAATGGCTATATTAAATACAGTGCTGGGAGATTACTGGAATATCTGCTGTTTCCTTTTAGTTCTATAGAATTTATAGATATCCAATAGGCTTTCTTGCTTGCTTTATTCAGTTTGTATGGCTGCCCATTTCAACAAGTGATGCTGTCCCATGTAATCCTTTAATGTATGTTTGAGTGAGTGAGAGAGAGGGGGGGAGAGAGGGAGGGGGGAGAGAGGGGGGGCAGACAGACAGACAGACTCTTACACAAAGAAGGAATATATTGTGAAGCAAAACACCAACCTTATCATCTTTATTTTCAGGTTTGGTTCTGATCTGAAAATCTCCATATCAAGCTTTCTTAGCTTTCTTAGAAAATGAGAACAAGGAAAAATAGCAACGTGCTTGCTTAGAAAAAAAAAAAAAAGGACCAGGGATCATCTCTTCCTGTAGAAGAGAATGTTAATGTTGCAGTACATTTCACTAGTGTTAGGTAGCATTTTATTAAACTTAGGCAGTATACTATACATAGCATGCTTTCAAAATTCCAGTTGAATCACCAGCCCCAAAAGGAGACCACTGCAATAGTTTGAATGTTTTTCCTAGTGTTCTCTGATATCAAACAAATATTTCTATAGTGATCATTATAAAAGAGAGAGTGGAATGAATGGTCATTATATCATAAATATTTTTTTTTATCATTTCATCTCACAGGAGTTGTGCTTCTCATTTCCTAGGCTTGCCATAAATAAAAGTAGTTGGCCTGTTTGATTCATAGAAAGGCATCTATTGCCACTGCTACTGTGTTTCACATTATAGCTTCATTCACCATGACATAGGCAGTAGAGATTTTAGAACTAAATATAGTGATAAGATAGATACATCAACCATCTAGAGCTGTGACTGACCAAGAAATGTATTTCTGCATGCAAAAGTGTGCAGAAAATACATCATGCACATGCTTTCTTCATGTACCGAAGAAAACATTGATTGTGAATCATAAAAGTTAGTCACTCCTTGGATTAGGATGCACTTTGAAAGAGCCAAGTTTAATATTAGTACAGAAAGATAATAGATTAAGTGAAAGGAAGGATGACTGTTGTATTCCATGAGCTAACTATTAATGAACAAGGTGGTAGAATTTTTTTAAAATAATACACTGTGGCATTACAACACATAGAACCTTATTTTTATGCCTTAAAGGAATGGAAATCTACTACCAAAGAGATGTTCTATGAGTGCATAATACACTGGGATTCTGATTCAGAAGAAGTAACAGAAACCTGAACCATAAGAATTCAGAAAACAGAGTTGGAACAGACCATAGAGATGTTTTAGTCCAACCCCTGCTCATGCAGGAGACTCTATAGCATTTCAGACAAATAGCCACCCAATCTCTTCTTAAAAACATTCAGTGATGGAACACCTATAGTTTCTGAGGCAAAATAATTAATTATTGTATCTGTCAGGAAGTTTTTCCTTATTTCTAAGTTGGATCTCTCCTTGATTTAGTTTCCATTTATTGTTTCGTTTTTGTGGCAGCCTCTTAAGTATTGGAACACTACTGTCATATCAAGACTTGTCCTTCTAAGGAATGACATTCTGGATACTAACAGCATGTTAAAATAATTTTATAAAAGTATTAGCAAAGAATAAAAAGCGGCAATAGTCTCTTATTCATAATATAGATAGGACCATGTTTTGAAGATATTCCTCAATTTTCTCTGATTTTTTTTATAAAACACTCAATATAGGAAGTCTGTTTTTAATAGCTGCACATCATCATTTCTGCAATCTTCTATTAAATTTAAGATGGATTTCAAGAGCCTGTGGCTGAAGTCAGCTGCATTCCCCAATAATATGATATGCTACAGCAAATCATTATAACAGAGAGGCATTTCATTATATGAGAGAGTTTTGTGCTAACTTAAAATGAACAACACCTGAAAAATTTAGAAATCCATTATAAGTCCACTTATCATTGGTATAGGAAAATTCTTTATTGCTAAATGAGATGATGTAATCTCATACAAGTGATATTTTTATTTATAGCTAGCATGACCCTAAATAAAATGTAATATGTGTTTATTGCCAGTGAGGAAAAGAAAATTCAGTCCAATCCATATAGGATCAAAATGACCAAGAATATTCAAAATGTCTAAATAAACTGTAAAATGTCTTCTGAAAGATATTATTATTCCAAATCAAAATCCAAATTATGACATTAATCAGAAAAATCTGTTCAAAACTTTTGAAGTCCTATCTGTTCAGTCTTACATTTTCCCACGTTGATCTGTCTGATATCTATGGAAAATGAACAAGCATGGTATGAGTATATTATTATCTGTTGCTCATATTCCCTAATTTTTAGAGTCATAGTTATTTTTGAAGCTCAAATTATGTAACTATCAGTATTAATAATGATTAATATTTATCTCATCTCATGTCAAAGAAGTCATATTAGCCCCCATTTTGCCTGGTGATTTCCTGGCATTGTTTCTAAAGACAAACCCTACACATGATTTCTATTGTTTTGGTTTTTGGTTTTTTTTGCAAGATTTTATATATGTGTGAAGACTATAGGGGTTCTTTGTCAGAATTTTTGGCTACTTCAGTCCATCTCGTTTTATCCTCTTTTACTGAATAATGGGGGAAAGGGAATCTCAACCAAGATTTGGTTTCAATGTTTTGGAGGTTTGGAATTAGTGCAATCATAATTGTTGTTGTTTTTCTTTCAATAGTTTACTAGAAAGGGATATAAATGAAGAAAATTAATGTGAAAAGAAATAGATATTCTCATATCTTAGAATTAATGATAGACTTTCAATAAATGGACAATGAATAATAGAACAATCTTTTAGAAATTGGAGCTATTTTGTAATTTCTATCCTACAATGAACATATCAACTTTCCTTTATAAAAATATAATTTTTTGCTACACAAGGGAGGGAGGGAGAGAGGGAGAGGGAGAGGGAGAGGGAGAGAGGGAGAGAGGGAGAGAGGGAGAGAGGGAGAGAGAGAGAGAGAGAGAGAGAGAGAGAGAGAGAGAGAGAGAGAGAGAGAGAGAGAGAGAGAGAGAGAGCTCTTCTTGCTACCTCTCCCAAGGAAGTCAAATGGAAGATATGTTGGCAATAGTTCAGGTCAACAGCTTACTCCTGTCTCACCCACTGCTGACCAGCTGCTAAGGCTTGGTCCAAAACATGGATGACTCCATAATGATTAAAACTGTTGGAGAAGAGACTGTCTGAGCTAGGCAGAAAAGTCATATGGGGAATTAGTCTGGAATCTCTACATAGGTACAAGAAGGCAAGGTCCAGCCCCCCTTTCAACTCTGTTGAACCTTATCTAGTCTGGCCCAGGTGCAAACCACCAGTCTGAGAAGATTCCTATGTTATAGGCATGAACAATAAAATAACTATTTGAAATCATGTGCAAATCTGATTATTTGCACCTAACAATTACAATGCTGCTAGATGGCTCTGTACCATCAACTCTGCCAAGCTGCTATCTACCTCTCTGGGATCTAAGGTCTGAAGTTGAGTCACAGTGATGATTCTATGTGATCATTTCATCCCCAGAGAGCCATGAGGATTACCCCGGCTTCTCTTTAGCTCCATATATATGCAGAATAGAGAACTCTTGTCTAGAGACGTAATTTTATTTTAGATAGTCTTTCAGATAAGTGATGTGCCAAGCCGTGCATGAATGCTCTGTATGTTGTGCCATACATTCTTTGTTATCCTTTCTTCCAACCATTACTACTTGTTTTTAATAACCATTTGAGATCTCACTTCACCCAAATGTCTATGTGTATAATTTGTACTTGATTTGTTTATCCATTACTTTGAAGATGCAGAGTGCTTCAAAATGTCTTAACAACACGTAACTTTGTATAGCAATTATGACAACAGTAACAACAGTAACATTGCAATTTCACTCAATGTGAAGTAAATTGGCCTGCAGGCTTTGCTGAAGTATCCATAATTTATTTTAAAACTTATATACAAGTTTTCTTTAACCAAGCATCATCCACAAAACAGAATTAAGTAATAGTTAATATTTGTTTCAATTAGGAATAACCTTACTGAATACAAGAATTATTATGATTCTTGCATTAGGAAAAGAAAACTTAATTTATGTTATTGTTGCATTTTTCAATCTTGTATGTGCAAGAATCAATTAATTACAAAGATTTTCTCTTTTCTTGTTTATTTAGGAAAAGAAGAATATATTGCAACATTCAAAGGATCAGAGTATTTCTGCTATGACCTCTCCCAGAATCCTATCCAAAGCAGCAGCGATGAAATAACTCTGTCCTTTAAAACTCTACAGAGGAATGGACTAATGCTTCACACCGGGAAATCAGCTGATTATGTCAACCTTGCCCTGAAAAATGGAGCTGTCTCCTTAGTTATTAATTTGGGCTCAGGGGCCTTTGAAGCACTGGTGGAACCTGTGAATGGGAAATTTAATGACAATGCCTGGCATGATGTGAAAGTAACCAGGAATCTGCGTCAGGTAACAGTACAATGGTTACAGCAATAACTGACTTTGCTTCTGCTACAGCTAAGTGTGTGGTGATCTTGCAGTTAGAATTACATGCAGCTGAGTGTTTAACAGACCTCTGAACCCTAAGGTTCACTATGTTATGTAGAGATGTATAATTCTTTTTTATACATGAGCACAGGCACACCTAGAAAGTAATTTTTAACCAGGATTGCTTTGAACAATTATGCAAACACAGCCAGATGCTTAAAGTTGTTTATGTGTGAGAGGCAGGTGGACTGGGAAGAGTAGATCATTTTATCAAGAAGAGTAGACACTTGGATAATCAATTCTTTCCCAGGCTAATATTTCATACTTGTAATTTTCCAGAAGCTCCTACTTTTCTATTGCTGAAACAAAGCTGAATGTTTCTTTGTTTTTATCTACTGGGTCCCTCAACTATATTTTAAGAAATAAAAAACTGATTATAAAGATGAATAAATACCTAAAAATACATTTATAACAGAGCATTTCCTCAAAGAAACATGTCCTGCCAATGAACTTATGCATAGCATTTATATCCCTAGGTTGCACTTCTGTATATAAGTTACTGCAAGAATTCCAATGAAATTGCTGAGAGTTATCCATGCAAAAATGGTGGTAGGATCATATCCTAAATAGTTCATTCTATTCTATTTCATTCAAATAGTTGTGAACAATTTTGCTTTGATTGTCAAGTTAAAAAAAGATTGTGATATTTTAGTGGTTATACTTGCTTTCAGATCAAACCTTTGCTTTGCTATAAAACCAAACTTAGTGAGAGGGAACTACATTAATAGTGAGACACTAATATCTTGTGAAGCTATGACTGAAATGGGATACAGACAGTAAGCCTAAATGTAAACATTTCAATTCTCCATTGTGGCAACAATATATCACACTTAACTCTGTGTGGGATTTGACTCTTACTACCAGTTACCAGGAAGCTTCTGCTGATTCTGGACAATTTGCTGATTTTAATCCAATGTAGACATCTCTTTTATGTACAGGTCTACCAGTAAGGTTGTAGCCAGGTCTGAGCCTTCTTCTATACAATTCAAAAGCTGTGCAAAATGTTTCTAAGGATAACCCCTATGCAGGATGCTAAACATCTTATTAGAAGAAACATGTGATAGACATTTTTACAAGCTCTCTGATGAGCACAGAAAATACCGAGGAGACAAGAAGGATTCCATCTGGGATATTGTTAGTGGTGCTTCCAAAAAGCTGTGAGACAGAGTGTAGAGTGTATAGAGGTAGTAAAGAAATAACATAAATAATAAATATATTTAAGATGTAAATATGAAAGTTTTCACTCTCTCTCTCACGCACAAATCCTTTTTAAACGTTAAACAGGAATTGTAGCAGAAGCCATGCTTTCTTTCTCCTATTTTCATTGAAATATGCAGCATATAGACAGTTCAGGTTTGTTGTGAGGAGAAGAATGATAATGTTCATGTATTTATATAAAATAAATACAAGCTTAATCATAGAAACAGTAATTAAAAGAACATGAATACAGAACAACTAATTTTTAAAAAGTAGACATTGAATTAGACTGCACTTTCTAGATTTGCCTTTGCTCATCCAAAAGTGTTGAAACAATGAAGCTCTTTAAAAATTATATACATAGAGAGTGAAAGGGGTCAGGTACAGATTGTTCTGGCAGGTGCATGATCAGACAGTCAGATGCAGAAATCCATTCTACTCATTGTTGTGTGTCAGGATCAGGGGAGTCCGTGAAGTGGTCAAAAAAGTCAAAATGGTACCCACATCTGCACAATCAAAACCCTGACCCTTTTAATGAAAGGGTGGGGTTTTAATTGCATAACTGCAGCTGCCATCTTGACTTTTATGACCTCCACTCCCACGGACACCCCAGGTCGAAATATTTGCTTGGTTTCATCGCAGTAAATTGTGATCCTAAAGTCCATCAATATGACCGAAAGACATATTGGAGTTGAAAAGGAGTCCTTGTGTGCTGAGTGAAAAATAAAATGAAATGAAATGAACATAAAAAAAATTGAGTACTAGGGGATTCCTAGTGATTTGTTGGAAAATGAGTTTGGGAAAGGTTTGGGGATCAGGAGAAGCCGAGGTCAGATGATGAGCTTTAGGTATTCCAACACAAGAGTCATTTCGAATGTCTGTCAGAAACATTCAGCTGGAGGAGAACAAAAGGAACGTGGTTGTATATCTGTTTCTGTCTGGTGGAGAGCTGAAATAAGATCTACAGTATATATATAAATATATATATTTAAAAAAACTATATTGATCAATATCACAATATATATTTGCAGGAAAATACAACTGCTGTTACCTCTATGGAGGCCTATCTGTTAGTCTGCTTTTTTATTTTTCCTTGTAAAATTATTTTGCCCTTTTTTCTGTGTTACTAACATGCTTAATAACTAACATGTCATTCATGGAATGTTTCATTCTACTAACCGTTACCTGAACCAAAATAATGTACTAACATTGGTAGTGACCATCATATTTTTTAAGTAAACGATCGTTATTCTGTTCACAAGTTTTTAATTTCCTTTCTCCCCCCTTCTCCACAAAGCACTCAGGCATTGGACACGCTATGGTAAACAAACTACATTGTTCGGTAGATATCATTCTAATTGTTTCTTATTTTGGGTTTGCCGTGTGTTTCCTTTCTTTCTTTTAACTGTAGACATCATTAACAAAAGAGGAACTGCGGTTGGTACTCTTCTGCTTACTTTTTTAACCTCCTTGTCATCTGTTGTTGATCTCTTTTCTTTTATTTATCTGTTCCTGTCCGACTCTTTCTCTCTCTTTCTCCTTTTTTTTCTTTTTTTTTCCTTTTCCTTTATTTTTGGAAGTCACATGTAGAGGGGCATCGTTAACATTTTGCATCAGAAGCTGTGGTTTACTAACAAGGGATTAAGCTGGCCTAACATGCTGCTGGCCTAGCCAGCCTTCTAACCATTCATAATGCATGGCATGTAAGCATGGATGGGGACGATGGAAGTTACACATTCATCCATTGTTACTTCATCAAGGAGCCATTTGATTCTCTCCATTCCTTTCTCTTTTCTTCTCCTTCTCTGAAATCCGCTTTCCTGCATGTGCACATCAAAGTCTGCTGCTGCCACTTGGTTGTTTTTTGCTGGTTTTTTTCCTTTCTTTCCCCCCCTGCTTTGGCATGGAAGTAGGCCCTTGCATGGACAGTTGCTGCTGTATATATATATCTATATCTATATATAGTGCAAAGAGTGATTGTGCTGCTGGCAATATGGCTTGTGCCTTTTTTCTGTTATCAAAGTGCACGCTATTTTTATTAGTCAATGACAGACTTTAATAAACTTACTAATATGTAACACCAGCTAAACTAACCTAGGAAGCATTCTACTAACACCATTTTTGTGTCTGCTAATCAACCTTTTGAGTTGCAAATAGGGACTGCTGACACTAGCTCAATAATAAGACAACTCTTTTAAATAGTTAGAGCTCCTAGGGATAGAATCCAAGTCTAAACCTCAAACAGACATGAAAATGGGCTCCGCCTTAGGTCTCAAAAATAAAAACAAAATAAAAATAAAAATAAAAACCAGGCATATCCCAGGACATTAGTATGTAGGTCTGAGTATAGCGTGTCCTTTCCCTGTGCTTTGTTATCTAGGTGACTATATCAGTGGATGGAATTCTGACCACGACGGGCTACACACAAGAAGACTACACCATGTTGGGCTCCGATGATTTTTTCTATGTTGGAGGCAGTCCTAGCACAGCAGACTTGCCAGGATCACCTGTCAGTAACAACTTTATGGGTTGTCTCAAAGAGGTAAATAATGTCACCATCATAATTATCATTCCATCATGAATACATAGAGATTGGTAAGGAGCAGGAGTTAAAAGCTCAATTTATTTTTACATTCTTCTGCTCTGAGATTTGATTAATTAACTTTCTTTATCAATCTAACTCTAAAAAGGAAATCTGAGATTTTGTGAATTCACAAAGTTGTAGACTTAGACATTTAAGTCTGCCTCCTTTACCTATCTCTAATATCATGAGTAATCTACTGTATGACTGAATATGCTGTTTTCTGAAAATGCTTAAAATGCTACTGAATAATACATGCTGCCTTTAATAATACAATATAAATATTAAAATCACTTTTGATGTTATTGAGCGTGACCAGTCTTTGAAAAGTTTAAGATCTCTATGAATTTTTGATCATGCAAAAACAAAAAAGTGAAGAATGTTGTTATGTTAGGTCATGAGTAACACAGCATTGTCACTCAGTACATCAACTTGTATCTGAATCTAATCTTACCAGGCTGTTGGTGAAAGCGCTCAAAATCTTTAATCCCAACAAATGAGGTCTTTGCACATAAATTATTAATGTGACAGATACTTTAGCCTTAGTATCTCCCTAAAGTGATAGTTTTCAGTTACAATGGATTTTAATTGAATACACAATTGTACTATTTGTCAATCAAGGTAGCATACAGTACCTAAATAATTACCGTATGTATGAATGCTATGTTTCCAAAATGGTTTTGCTTAATTTTTTCAAGTAGGTGTTAGTCATGTTTAATGGGCTATGTTCAATAACTTAAATAAACTTATATGTTCGTATGTACATATATACATAAAACATACATACATACATACATACATACATACATACATACATACATACATACATACCCCCTCTTCTCTAACCTGCGGTCTTGGTGCATCTCTGAAATCTGCTCCAAAAGTTATCCAGATATTAAGAGCAGGCAGGGTAACATCTTATTGCAGGAATAAAGTGATTGTCTCCATTGGAGGATGCAGTTGTCGTTTAAATATGTAGCACTACTAGGAATAATAATACAAGTGTTTTACTAAGGAACTTTAAAAGATTGGAGGAAATGGCTGATATATGAAATCTCATATCCTAATCCAGTAAATCTTTCCCAGCATGTTTTAGTGCAGAGATTGAGCTTTCCAACTGAATAGATTTTCTAATACCAATACATAGTTATACATATTTCATAGAGGAAACTTCTCCCTCTAATAAAACGAATAGGAAAGTTTTCCTGTGTTATAAGATCAGTGGGTATGAGTGTATTTTATATTAGTACTTGGAGATGAGCTATAAATTACATACCGATATGGTAAGAGTGCTCCTTTACATCATTTGCATGTACAGAAGTGTTGATTAGAAATAATATTTAATTAATTTATGGAAATCAACAATGACCATCATTTTCACAGGATAGATTAATTGAAACAAAATGTATATATCTAAATATTAGAAGATGGGGGAAATAAATAATGGGTAATGATAGGTATCATGTATATTTTGGAATCTTCTCAAAGATTTATTCATAACTAAAAATAAGATGATAGATTACTAAATATAGGAAGTATATAAACAGGAGCACCTTAAATCAAGCCTGGTGATAATTTGGTAGTCAGTGAAGATCTTTTAGTAACAGTTTTATATGATTTATCTATCTTGTTCTGGCTGCCATGTTTTCCTCAAACTTGACTACCTTTCATTAGTAGGCTAATGTGAGTGCATTGTTTCTAAAAACAATGTGGACAATGTCTGCCAATTCTGCACAGGAAGTATCATGAGCCACTAACAATAATTTTGCAAATACGTTACTTGCAAATCCAGTGGGGTCAAAGTGCACAAAGAACACTGACAAATCTGCTCTTCCTGGGAAAGTACGACTCATTTAGAAAAAGTTTTACCTCAGTCTCAGAGTCCTGCTTACATTTATCCATAACACTTCCATCTTGTCTGGATTTAATTATATCTGTTATTCCTCATCCAGCCCCTTATTAAGATTAGGCAATATTCAAAGTTATTGTTTGTTTGAGCCGTGGTGATGCAGTGGTTAGAATGCAGTACTGCAGGTTAATAAAGTAGACTACATTACTCTACTCTACTGCAGAGTAGTGTTTCAGATGACCCCATCTTTCAACTCTGTGTAAGGTACAATTTATCACAATAATTTCTCTATTCATTCTGTGGTCTAACCATTGTAGTGGTGCAGTGGTTAGAATATAGTACCTTAGGTTAATTTTGCTGACTGCCAGCAATTTGGCAGTTCAATTCCCACTGGCTCAAGGTTGACTCATCCTTCCATACTTCCAAGGTCAGTGAAATGAGGAGCCAGATTGTTGGGGGCAATATAAACCTTTGGGGGGGCAATACAAATCTGTAAATGGTTATAGAGGCTGTAAAGTACTGTGAAGAGGTATATAAGTGCTGTTGCCATTGTTCTATTGCTGTCAGCTTCCAGGTAAAGGAAATATGGTATTTAGGTACTATAAGATTAACTAAAGGGGTCGTTTTGCATATTTTACAAGTCAGACAGACTTTAACAATATTGTTGGTAGATGACACAAGGCATTCCACAAGTACCTTTAGAAAAAAAAACACATCTGAATTCATCAGATATCTGAGCAAAACAATTTTAACCAGTGGCTTCCCAAGAGCATGAAGCAAACTCCTGGTCCCGACAAAAACTCCTTTTATTAATTTACTGTGAATTCTGCTCATTCACATACAGCATAGTCTTTCAAGAGAAGATTTATAGTCACAGATCTTATCTGATGTAGAGAGCTGCCAGGCCGATATCTGCAAAACTTGGCAAGGAGTCTCAGAGAGCCATGAGCCAATGAACTGAACTAATTGTCTCCTGCAATTCCACTCCTCTTTCGTTCCTCTTTTATTTCCTCTGGGTGGGGCCATTCATTATCCACCTGTGACCTTACTCCTAAGTTGACCCCTGTTCTGGCAACTCTGCACATGCACACAGTGGGAACAGGCTCCAGCTGTTCGACTGCCTCACTGATGTCTGACTCTGAATGCAGCTGATAACTGATGTACAGCTCTTCTCCCCTCTCTGTCTCCAACACAGAGCCTTCCCCAAACTCCAGTACTGGCCAATATTCCTCCACAACCTCTCTACTATCTGAATCTGCTGCCAGTTCTGCTGGTCGCTGGAGGGCCACAACACCAGTTCCTTGATTGGGTATACCACAATCAAGAAATATACCCTAATCATGGAATGCCAAACAAGTTAAGGGTAAATAGGAAGTAGCCCAACCAAAGAACCTCCAAGGTCACTCCCACCAACAAACTGAGAGAAAATCCCACTCCTAACTACTATATCACTGATGATGTTGCCTAGTTTGTGAGAAAACAATCTATCTTAGAGAGCACCAAAGACCCCTCATGTCAACCCTGAACTACAAATATCTGGCTTTATTGGAATCTTGTAATACTTAAAATGCTAATTAAAAATATTTTATTTTTTGTTATTATATCAGCAATGTTATGAGAGAAATAGTTTGTTTCGTAACTTTATAATAATAATAACCTGTTATTATTCAAAATCATAATAACGTCTGTTATTATTCAGACTTCTGAGATAGTCCAGAAAAGAAGCACACCCAGAAATACTACCTGTACTTTATTGTACAATTACATCAACATAATTTTGCAAGTTTTAAATACATCTCCCCCCCCCCCCTTACCTTTGCAGTCAGAGAGAGAGTCCCTTTGGAAATGTTTGCATACCCATTTTTTTTCTGGGGAATCAGCAGCCTCTTATCTGATCATTGTGTCAGCTGTGGCTCTTCCTCCTGTCTCAAGGGGAATCAAAAAGATTGTACTTTAGTTACTTAATATACTGGATATGCGGCTTAGTTTAGAAGAACACCTGACGGCCGTGACCAAGGGGGCCTTTTACCAGGTTCACCTGGTATGTCAGTTGCACCCCTTCCTGGATCGGGATGCTCTGTGCACAGTCACTCATGCCCTTGTCCTTTCTTGCCTGGACTACTGCAACGCTCTCTACATGGGGCTGCCCTTGAAAAGCACCCGGAGGCTTCAGCTGGTCCAGAATGCCGCCGCGTGGGTTGTCATGGGGGTACCTAGGTGCTCCCATGTTACACCCCTTTTAGGCGGCCTGCACTGGTTGCCGGTTGTTTTCCGGGTGTGATTCAAGGTATTAATTATGACCTTTAAAGCGCTCCATGGCTTAGGCCCAGGGTACCTGCGAGACCACCTACTGCCACCAGTAGCCTCCCACCGTCCAGTACGATCCCACAGAGCTGGCCTCCTCAGGGTGCCGTCGGCCAGACAGTGTCGGCTGGTGACCCCCAGGGGGAGAGCCTTCTCTGTGGGAGCGCCTTCCCTCTGGAATGAGCTGCCCCCGGAGCTTTGCATAATCCCTGACCTCCGGTCCTTCCGACACGCTCTAAAAAGTTGGCTTTTCCAGCAAGCCGGCCTGGCCTGTTAATTTTTAACTTATTTTAAATGTATTGTCTTTTAAATTCGGTTTGTTTTTTTGGATATGGATTTAATTTTTTTTTAACTTTTGGGATGTATGTTTTTTAATGTTGTACGCTGCCCTGAGTCCTTTTGGAGAAGGACCGCATATAAATACAAACAAACAAACAAACAAACAAACAAACAAACAAACTTTGAGTTCAGCTTGTCAGCCACTTACAAATCCATCTGGTGGTGATGCTGTCTATCCCACATTTTTAAATGTATTGTCTTATAAATTCGGGTTTTTTTTGGGGGGGGTAGTACCGTGTTTCCCCGAAAATACGCCAGGGGCTTATATTTTTTTGACCCACGAAATATGGCCTTGGGCTTATTAAAGGGGAGGGTTTATTATTTTTGGGTTGCCGGGCGGCTGCTCCCTTGTGACTGGGTTCCCGAAGAGCCGGGCACAGCCTCAGGGTCGAATGGCTGTGTTGCGCTGTCGCAGCAGCAACGCAGCAGCCATGAGGTGACCAAGCTTATGAGCAGCCGCCCGGCAACCCCCCTTTCCAGCCGGGTACAGCGCCGCTGACCGACCTAGCAGTACCCGGAAGGCACCAAGCAACGCGAGCGCCTGTTCACCGCCCTCCGCGTCCCGTGGCTCGGTGCCTTCGGAATGCCCCTAGGTGAGTGAATGGGGCTCTGCATGGCTGGAGGGGAGTTTCGCAGCGGCTTTTCCTCTCCCCGCTCGCGCGAAGGGCATCTGCGCTGCTGGCGCCGTCCGCCGCTTGGGTTTTTTTTTCAAAGCACGGAGGATGGATGCCGCTCTGGAAGTACGCTCTATGGTTGTGGGCTGCAGATTGTACAACCATAGAGCGTACTTCCAGAGCGGCATCCATCCTCCGTGCTTTGAAAAAAAAAACCAAGCGGCGGACGGCGCCAGCAGCGCAGATGCCCTTCGCGCGAGTGGGGAGAGGAAAAGCCGCTGCGAAACTCCCCTCCAGCCATGCAGAGCCCCATTCACTCACCTAGGGGCATTCCGAAGGCACCGAGCCACGGGACGCGGAGGGCGGTGAACAGGCGCTCGCGTTGCTTGGTGCCTTCCGGGTACTGCTAGGTCGGTCAGCGGCGCTGTACCCGGCTGGAAAGGGGGGTTGCCGGGCGGCTGCTCATAAGCTTGGTCACCTCATGGCTGCTGCGTTGCTGCTGCGACAGCGCAACACAGCCATTCGACCCTGAGGCTGTGCCCGGCTCTTCAGGAGCCCGCTCGCAAGAGAGTAGCTGCCCAGCAACCCCCCCCTTCTTCAGCTGGGCACAGCGCCGCTGACTGACCTAGCGGTACCCCGAAAGCACCAAGCAACGCAAGCGCCTTTGCCCCCACCTCATTCCCGTGGCTTGGTGCCTTCGGGATACCGCTAGGTCGGCGAGCGGTGCTCTGCCTGGTCGGAGGGGGGGGATTGTCCAGAGGGTTTATTTTCGAGGGTGGGCTTATATTTTTGCGCACGCGAAAAATGTCGCAAGGGTTTAGTTTCAGGACATGGTGTATTTTCGGGGAAACACGGTATTTAATTTCTTTTTAACTTTTGGGATGTGTGTTTTTTAATGTTGTATGCCACCCTGAGTCCTTTGGGAGAAGGGCGGCATATAAATCCAATAAAAAACAAAAACAAAACAAACAATATGATGCCATCTAAAATATGTCAACAATCGCCACAATTGATGGGGATCATTGTTTTAAAGTATACAGTACTGCTATTGTATAAAAGTATTTTTATCAGATACTTCCCATTAATGTGTAATTTTTAAAAAGAATCTAGTTTAAGTTTTTCACCACACCTTGGCATATCTTACTTCCATCATGTACTTATTAGATGCCCCATTGCTCTTTAAATTTTTCATATCTCACTTTTTAAAAAATCCTCATCAACTCCATCCGGCCACAAGTTTCTCAGCTTTCCTCCCAACCTAGTTCTATATCTCTAGCCAGAGCAAAATGGTACATGTGTTAAATGTTCTCACCAGGTTCCTGGAGATTGTCAGGACGAGGAGAATCAGGTGAAGATTCTACCCAAAGAAAAAGGCTCTTAATTCAAAAGTCTACTCTTTCCATTAGTAGACTGGAAATATTTTGAAGAGGTTCTAACATAGAGAGAACAGGTCTGTACATGGGAGATCCTTCCGACAAAGGAGCAGATGGAAGCCATAGTTAGACAGAGCCTTTTCTTAGCTTTCACTCATGCTTAGCTGTAGCCTTTTGTGGAACAGGTTATACTGATAAAAAATATTCATGTCCTTGTTATCTCTCATTTGGATTCTTATAATTCTACATGGGAATGTCCATGTGGACTATCAAGAAAGTGTAGCTTCTCCAGAATGCATCAGCCCACATGTTTTACTATTCAGGTTTAATGTTGCCATACTAACAATTACTGCGGAACAGTAGTGGGATTCCAAATCTTTTCTTATGAGAGAGTGGTTCATGTGTGTGCGCAGCACTCAAAGACTTCCCTCAGTGTAAGCACTGGTGAGCCGAGCAGTTATATAGTTCAGTTGAGGCATGGCAATCCACTCTGCTATGCAAATCAGCTGAGCTAAAAAACAAGGGAATATAGGACAGGGAAAAATGGTGGTGGGAGGGAGGGCCCAACCAGTGGTGGCATTTATTTGCTGGTTCTCCAAACTACTCAAAATTTCCAGTACCAGTTCACCTGAACCAGTCCAAACCAGCTGAATACCACCTCTGCTGGGGAAGCTGCATTTGTTATCAGTATGTTTCTGGGTTCAGTTCAAGGTGGTGATCATCACCATTCCAACTCTTAATTACTTGGAACCTGAATATCTAAAAAAAACTAGCTTTCCTTGATGAAATCTGCCTATTCTGCCCAAACACGTATTAGAAGGTGCAGAGAGAGGGCACCCAAATAGAAATTGTGACTCATCTCCATAACTTAGCTTATCCTTAAAGAGTAGAACAGCCCTCATTTTTATAGCATCTGGTAAGAAACTGGCTTTTCCAGAAAGTCTTTCATCATTAATTCTCATGGCAGTGTTCTAAGATTTAGATTTATTACATTTATCCAAATGGCAAACCTGTTTCTATAGAAGGGTATGATGGATAATGGAGTTGGCAATAAATCAGATGGTTTCCAAACAAACTGTAACTCTATCTTATTCAGTCTGCCTATATTTTGTGTGCTCCAATCCTCTAGCCACCATATGGAGCCATCGTCAATACAGCCCAAGATACAGACATAGTTGTGTATTAGCACATGTAGATTACACTTTTGCCTAAATCAATGTATTCGGTCTCTGGGATTTAATTGAATAATTATGGAATAACTTTTGGGAGAGAACAAAGCTTCATGGCACCCAGAAAAGAGTTGCTGCAACTTCAACTGCTGTTCCCCAAAGGCATCCGAATGGAAATGTCCACTCAGGAAGGAGTTAAACTTTCATAAAGTTGTACCTCCCATCTCCAAGCTTTGCAAGCATATCTCTATGGCTAAGCTTTCCAAGTGGACTAGAAATGTACCATAGCTAAACAGTCCAACCGAGCCCAGAAAAGAGATCCATAAGAACTGTGTCAAAAGTGCTCTTGACTTTTGGCTAACAAAGTGGCAACTGTTTTGACCTGAACCTTTTATTTCAACTACATGTCTTTCAATTGTGCAGTTTTTACAGAAATTTTCACTTTATTATAAAGGTTCCTCAGAAAAGTTATCTTGATATATTCTGCTGTACGGCATAATCTACACAAAAGACTCAAAAGTGAAGGCAATTCTCTCAGTTTTGGATAGATTTTATCATTTACCTCCAGAGCAATAATCCATAATATAGATTGTTTTACATACATAGAAACTTTCACTTGCATCCTTTTTCTTTGATGTAACCACATAATACCAGTTTTTTCCAAACTCTGTGCCACATGTTCCAGTTCCATATTTGTTGACTCACAGCTGTAATCACTTTAATTGCCTTAAGTGTAAAATATCAGTGGATATCACCTATCTTCTATTATATTTATTTTCTATTATATCATCTAACTTATTGTGCATTCCTATGATTAGATTAGATTAGAACATTTATACAATGCTAGGCAACCTACATAATATTCCTTTTTCCCCATAACAATCCTGTGAGGTGAACTTGGCTGAAAGAGAGTAACTGACCAAAAGTTATCTAGTGAATTCTATGTCTCCTGGTTTCTGGTCATCAACCAATTATGCCACATTTTCTAGGATAGTTGTATGGTCTCTATATGAAACTATTTTCCTCGTTTTATTATTCAATATGTAAAGAGTTGTAATATAATAAATGTATATATAGTATTTCCATTTTCCTTTAATTGCATTTGCCTCTATTACATCTTTCTTTCTTTCTTTCTTTCTTTCTTTCTTTCTTTCTTTCTTTCTTTCTTTCTTTCTTTTTTCTTTCTTTCTTTTATCAAAAGACTAAGAGCTGCAAGCGTTTATTCACACTGTACATCACAGACCCTCAAAACCCGTATTGGAACCCCTTGGCACCTCTTATGAACTGCTGAATGTTAGGCCTCCTTTTTGCCATCTGTTTGTACCATAAAATCACACTGGCTCAAGTGCATCACACAATACCATTCCCCTTTATTATTCTTTTACATCTATCAGCCTCTATTACATCTTTCATAAACATGTATCTGTACTTAATTGTACATTTTTCTATGATTTTTTCTGATCTTAAAAATAACTCTCAATTTCCTTTCTTTCTCTCTCTCCCTCTTTCTTTGTAGTTTCTTGTTTTATTCTGGAACTCTGCGTTCAGTCATTATAGATCTTATTTTTCAGGTTTATATCGCTCAGCTTCCTTTGGCTATCATTGTAATTTGTTTTGAAATTGTGGGAATATATCTTTTCACATTGATTTTTACAATATCATTTATCTATCCCTATTGTTGCTCAAATTCTCTTTAGCATAAGATAAACAGATTGAATCAATGTATTCCTTACATTGTATTCCTTACATTGATTTTGTATTTATATTTTACATGTATTGTTGGACAAAACTTTCTAGCACACCCATTCTTCTACTTTTCTAAGTGTAACCTTTATATTTGACACCAATAATTTATTATCTGATTCATAATCTGTCCCTGGAAGGTTCCTCACTGATTGGATTACACTTTCCCAGTTTACAGAATTGATTTGATTCCAATGTTATCCATCTGGTGATATCCAGCTGTGGAGTTTGTATTTTAAGTTGTATGAAGCAAGTGTTGGCAATAAACGAAGTCTTTTCCCCCAAATCTGTTCATTTATCTCTTGTATTGTTTACCAGATCCAAATCTTCATGTAATTTGAAGTTTTATCTTTCTCCAGCTTTAGCATTCCATTCATTCATTAGTAATATGACATATTTTCTTGATATCATATTTAGCATCACTCCCAATTTCTCTTACAATTCCTCAATATCGTCCAGATTTATCTGTGGTGGGTATATATGCATTGACGTTCATTGGATATCCATTAATTGCATTAGACATGGTTCTGTTATTTACTAATTTATAATTGAGCACATCCATTACTTTGAAATGTCTTTTATAAATATAATTGCCTTCATATGGCTTTTCACATTCCTAAAACATCAAATTCAGTATACTTCATTTCTGCCTTAATAATTTTATTTTTTTATTGATACCTCATATTCCAGTTCCAACCATGGTCTTGTAGAATGAGGAACTTTTTCTGTCAGTCCTGGCATGAACTGAATATATGATCTTATGCTTCTTTGCACAAGATTGCCCTGCAATTTGAATCAATTTGATGATTCTCTCCCCCCGCCCCCAATTCTGCCCTTGATTGCATTTCTTCAAACAGCTTGCTGTTAGGTGGCCAAAAGAAAGACTTTGTTTGATGTTGCCCCAAGTATAATGTTTTTAGTGTTGTAAGTCATTGGCATATTTTATCTTTATCCATTTTTTCCTAAATCTTTGATAAAAATGGACTGGTAGTGATTTTCCTTGCCAGTATTCTATTCATTTTTAATGCATTATTTTGATATTCATGTTTTTTCCTGTTCATTCAATACATTCTAGTTTTTAACTTGTGCCTGTTCTTGACTGTATTTTACATAATTAGCCAATGCAAGTCTTTCTTCTTTGACAGTTTGACTTGAAGTCAAACTTTTGCCTGCATTTTTGCACAGCAGGTATAATCTATCAATATCACTACGGGGATGAAATCCATACTGAATAGTCATCAGTTTTCTTATTTTCTGGTCTAAACTGTGTTCAACCTGTGTTCAGTTAATAATTCACCAGTGTATGATGTAATAGGTATGGTCCAGGTATTATCGCCTTTGAGGGTGTTTCCACTGTCTAATTTTGTCTTTAACAATATTCTCATTCTTTGGATACATTCTTAACTATTTTTTTTCTTGTTTGTGCTTTATCATATCCAACTATAAATTACCCAGGTACTTTTAAGTTTCATCCTGATGTCTTGTGATGATGTGATTATTTGGCATTTCAATTCCATTACTGTTCATAAATTTACCCTGGTTTATTGGTCCTGTAGCCCATTTCTTTAGATCAAATTCCATTGATATATGTGCTAAAAATTCTAATGATATATACCAAAGACTGGATTTTGATTTCCCATTTCCATAAAGTTCCAGATCATCCATCTAAGACCAATGTGAGATTTTATAGCATTTTAAAATGTTTGATAGCCAAGGTTTGTTTTCTTCAAAAGCATAGAAAATGGTATCATAGAAATGAGAAATAATAAGAATGATAATGGATCACCCTCAAAGATGCCTGTCCTAATATTGGCAAAGCTATATTTTTCATTTCCAATTACCAATTCTGACTTCTGCCTTATTTTTTCTGAAAATATTTTAATATTTTTCCTGACATTAGTTGTTTCCAAATAGTTGGTGTATCCAACGATGTGGTAATAAATCAAATGCCTTTCTATAATCAATCTAGACCATTGTAACAGTTTATAGTATAATACTATACAACATATTATATAATATTTATTTATTTGTCAAACAAGTACAAGATAACAAATATAGCTATGAACATAAACATGAACAAATGAAGTAAATACAGATAAATGGGGACAGTAAGACAGGGACAGTAGGCAAACTGGTGCACTTATGCATGGCCCCTTTACGGACCTCTTAAGAATGGGGTGATGTCCATGGTAGACAGTTTGAGATTGAAGCTGTGAGGCTTTGAGACTGTAACAATGGAGTTGGGTAGAACATTCCAGGCATTGACCGCTCTGTTGCTGAAGTTGTATTTTCTGCAATCTTGAAGTGGTTTGCCTTCAGTTTGTATTGATTGTTTGCCCACTTATTATTGTGGTTGAAGCTGAAGAAGTCATTGACAGGCAAGACGTTGTAAGACAATATTGTGTACTATGCTTATATTAGAATATATAATATAGTACTATATAACATATGTTATAATACTATATAATATGTAGCATATTACATAATATGTTATGATTTGTTACACAGTCTAAGATGCTTAGATTGGATTTGGCATTTTTAACTACCTATCGAGTTCTTCCCAAGGACCTGGAATAGGCAAATGTTGTTTCATAGTGTAAAAGGTATCATCACAGGATATAAACTGTTCCAAATAAAGCTGCCTTTTGGAATTGACTGATGGTGATGCTGTTCAAGTTGTGTTGCTGTCCAAATGTTTGGAATTGAACCCATTGGCACTGTATTTGCTCTTTTTTTTTGCCACAGTCATTCTACTTCTATTTGCAGGACTTTGAATTTGTGATTTGCTCCAGTTCTTTCTCTTCTGTTCTTCTGTCTCCAGATACTATCCAGTATCTTGCAAGTGTAAATGCACCTCATCCACCATCCTTTCTCTACATGGGAACTAGGGAGGGTCTTGTCTGCAATGCTTACTCAGGTTACATGTCTGGTCCAGACTCAGTTTTCTTTTATTAGTTTGTTATCCTGGTTGCAGCTTTCCTCTCTCTCAACATGATTCCTTCTCCCATTACAGGACTTAATTTTTTATTTCTTTTTATTTAAGAGACTGATGACTTTTTGGCTTAAATTTGTAGACTTTTGTACCTATCAGTAGTATGTTAATTATTTTCTACATAATGATTTTCACATTTTGCACAGTGGATCATTATGTTTGGACGATACTGTATTGGAAATGAGAAATATTATACTTAACATTTCAAGCAGAGGAATTAAAAAAAAAGAAATGAAAATGCATCTGAAACTATTATAATAAAATTCTACATCAACAAATGCATATAGTTTACAATATTAACAAATGCATTCACTAGCTACTGTAATTAATCAGTAATAAATATAATAAAAAGTATGGTGCAGCTGCCTTAAAAGAAGAGTAATAATTTATGTTGTGATAGACAATGCCCCTTTATCTCATACAATGTCAGACATACTCTATGTACACAATTGTAACATATTGAAAGCAAACGTGTGCAGGATACGGAATACAAATCCAAGTACTGAAAATGGTGGAATAGAGACATAATTTAGGTATCTAATCAACATGACTCTAAATGAAAGCTTATACTAGAAAATAGAGACAGTTGGACTATATGAAATAATGGGAGGACTTGGGGGGGGGGGAGTCCAACTTATAAAAGAACAATATTTTTTTTTGCATGTCTGATTGCTGGTAATATTATATAGAATATTCCTGGGTAAAAGGTAATCTTAGTTACCAGTCATGACTTATGAGTTAATTTAAAGGACCAGCTATGCTTTAGATAAAAAAAAATACTTTGATGTCTGAATGATTTAGAAATGGTTTTAAAGCATTGGTCTTAATAGGATAGAAGTGTTGTTCAGGCTTTGTTGTCTTTGTGGTAGTCAATGTGTCTTAAATTTTGTATAATTACATGACAACTTCTTCAGAATGGAGAGAAAGTCAGTTCCAGTTAGAAAAAAAACTATTGTTTTTAACTACCCAGCTTTTTATAAACCATATAATAGTTGCAGTGAGTTTCCCAGAAAACAGAAATTGATGTTCTTGAGAAGTCATTTCAGAAGGAAAAAAAACTGTATTTTCAACACGGTTTCCAGTTGTAGAAGTGAAAATTGTGGTATTGTCAGCATTTGGCTTTTTACAGCATAATTAATTTAGGTATGGAAGATACAGAGCTAAGGTCAGTAACTATCTTTTGTGTATGATTGTTGCATATGTAATTGAAATAGCCCAGTGCTCACAGTGCTCTTGTTCCAAATATGTAGGACAGAAAATCAGTTGAATTTAACTAGGACGTAAACTGTTATTAGTCCCTGACAAAAGGTGGCCTGTACTTACAGAACCTAAGAAAACTTCCCATGTAAAGAAGTTTCTGCTTCTGTCAGCAGTTGGAGATGAAGCTAAATTTTATTTCTATGTCTGCCTGTCTGTCTGTCTGTCTGTCTGTCTGTCTCTCTCTCTCTCTCTCTCTGTGTGTGTGTGTGTGTGTGTGTGTGTGTGTCTGTGTGTGTGCATGTGTGTGCACACAAAATCTATCTAATTTGATCTTCGTTTACTGGAGGCTTCAGAAAATATAAAAGATTCATATTAAAGTAACAAAGTTAGGGAAAACTATACATCAGATCAATACAATAACACCGTAGCTAGCAGCCAACATCTTAACTCAAATTTCTCCCTTGATGATCTTTGCCCATGGTTTATTTTTGCATATATCACTAGATTAAAATAAATAAATGAATAAATGATATGCTGCAAAAGCGCTACTCAAAAATAAAAAGGAAGGGTAGCTACAGCCCAGTTCTTTTTTTGGAACCTGTTCAGGAGAGACAAGAAGAAAAGAAACAGAAAGATGATAAAGAACTAATGTATTACCGTCTTCCCCAATGAACCATGGTGGCACAGTGGTTAGAGTGCAGTACTGCAGGGCACTTCTGCTGACTTCTGATTGCCGGCAGTTTAGCAGTTCAAGTCCCACCCACCCAAGGTTGATTCAGCTTCCATCCTTCCCAGGCCAATAGGGGCAATAGGCTGACTGTAAACCACTTAGAGAGGGCTGTAAAAGCACTGTGAAGTGGTATATAAGTCTTAGTACTATTGCTATCGCTTGAGGGAAGCTGACAGGGAACATCGGAAATCATGTTTACATGCGGCAGCAATGCTGCAACAGCTGGAATTCTGAGGCCTGGTTTTAACTACTAATTGTTCAGCACTGTTGTAGGTTTGAAAAGTTGCTAAACAGCTGGTCATTAAGGAAAGTCCCCCTTTAACTGTTTTTTGTTAAATAGACCACTGTTGAGCGGCATTGACTATCATAATAGCCATTCTGTGAATATTTCAAAGAAGATCACAGGGCCCAAGATTTTTGGATCCTCTGCTGCTAAAATGTAGCACCACTCCCACCCACCCAACAAACACACACACACACACACACACACACACACACACACACACACACACACACAAAACAGTGATTTTCTCTCCATGGAGCAGAAATGCAGTATATTTACTTTCTATTTAAATGTAAACTTACACAGTTTAGAATTCCTGAACAAATATGTAAACAAAAAACAGCTGTATGTCAATAATCATTTTTCCAAATTGTTTTGGTACAATGCTTCTATCCTCTTTAAAAGTGTGATTAAAGTTCATATTTTAGGGAATGTCCTTGAAAAAATTAATACACACAAAACATGTGGGCAGTATATCTACACACAGAGAGAGCGAAGACAGCAAGAGAAAACACAAATATTAGAATTATGTACTACAGTATATCTACACACAGAGAGATACACAAATATTAGAATTATGTACATTGAGTCAGATTTTTATAAGAACAAATTTAAAGTTAAAAATTAAGAAATCCAGAAACTTCCATAGTGCAGAGCAAACCTGATAGGTCAGCAAATGGTTGTTGAATCAGGAAGTTCTTGACTCAGTCCAAGATTCACCACTGTGCCAAGATGGTGTAGTGGTTAGAATGAAGTATTGCAGGCTATTTCTGCTGATTTCCTACTGCCAGCAGTTCAAGTCTCATCAGCTCAAGTTGACTCAGCCTTCCATCCTTCTGAAGTTGGTAAAATGGGGACCCAGATTGTTGGAGTCAATATGATTTCTCCGTAAACCACTTAGAGAGGGCTGTAAAGCACTATAAATCCATATATAAGTCTAGGTGCAAAGTGATATTGTTATCAACAATAGTCTCGGATTCATTATTAAGCATGCTGGCTAATTCTTTAGCCAGAGGCAAAGCTGTTTTCATTCTGTCAGTTTATTGTCTGACTTTTAGCTCATAACTGGAGCCAATTATGGTCCTTATTTCTTTATTCCAAGATTTATTATATAAAAATATTTGTGTGGGTTTAAATTCAAAATATTTAAATAGAAGATTAGTGATGAAATAAGGCAAAGTTTTCCAATCTGGGTGTCTTCTTGCTGCATGGATTTCCACTCTCAAAATTCTACCGCATTATTGCTGAGGATTATTGGTGTTCAAATCCACACATCTGGAATGTACCACAGCTGATAAAGCATGCAGCAAGAGAACCATTTACATTGTGCAGGAACAACATTCTGAAGACTGCTGGTTTTAGGGCCCCATCTCTAACAACAGCTGAAGAGATTTTACTTGTTAGTGCAACACTACTTTTGTCAGCATTGATTTTGACGCATTATGTAAGAATTTAGACACATAAGGAATGTGCCCCTTTCAACTTCATTACCCCTTTTGCAGAATGATAATGTCACATTGTATCCATTTAAAGGAGGCATAAAATGGTATCTATTTTCACAGTGCAACATGTATGTGTGTCTATGTGTGTGTTTGTGAGTGTGTGGGTTATATCATCTATCTAATTCATCAGAAAATTGTTCACAAGACAAAGAGAGATCATAGATCAAGATAAATTAATAATTAAAGATAATTTAAAAGTCTTATACATTATGAATCATACTTGGACAATTCTACGGAAATTACCACATATTTTATTATTTTAATTTCTGATTTAAAGTTAGCTATAACTCAACTATAACTCAACTTCGACAATATATTCTTGCCCACTGAATTTGGTTAAATGGTGACAACCATTTAAAATATAACAACCTTTAAAGTGACAATCTTTAAAGTATATCTAAGAATGTTCTTGGGTATGTAAGAGTAAGGTTCTACATTTAGGCAACAAAAATGGAATGCACAGGTACAGTATAGGTGGTACCTTGCTCAGTAGTAGTAACTGTGAGAGGGATCTTGGAGTCCTAGTGGACAACCATTTAAATATGAGCCAGCAATGTGCAGCAGCTGCCAAAAAAGCCAACACAGTCCTAGGCTGCATCAACAGAGGGATAGAATCAAGATCACGTGAAGTGTTAATACCACTTTATAATGCCTTGGTAAGGCCACACTTGGAATACTGCATTCAGTTCTGGTCGCCACGATGTAAAAAAGATGTGGAGACTCTAGAAAGAGTGCAGAGAAGAGCAACAAAGATGATTAGGGGACTGGAGACTAAAACATATGAAGAACGGTTGCAGGAACTGGGTATGTTTAGCTTAAGAGAAAGAAGGACTAGGGGAGACATGATAGCATTGTTCCAATATCTCAGGGGTTGCCACAAAGAAGAGGGAGTCAAACTATTCTCCAAGGCACCTGAGGGTAGAACAAAAAGCAATGGGTGGAAACTAATCAAGGAGAGAAGCAACTTAGAACTGAGGAGAAATTTCCTGACAGTGAGAACAATTAATCAGTGGAACAGCTTGCCTCCAGAAGTTGTGAATTCCCCAACACTGGAAGTCTTTAAAAAGATGTTGGATAGCTATTTGTCTGAAACGGTATAGGGTTTCCTGCCTAGGTCCAAGGTCCCTTCCAACTCTACTATTGTATTGTATTGTATTGTATTGTATGTTAATGAAGATGCTATGAATTTAGACTGCAGGGACGTGCGGTCAGGGGAGGCAGGGGAGGCAGAGCCTCACCTCTCATCATGAAATAATATATAATAAATTATAATAAATTATAATATATATTTCCTCCCATCCCTTTTACACGGTTCCCGCTAAGCTCCAGTAAGGAGAAGAGCTTTTGGGGAGTGAAGAGGAAGAGGAGGGAGGAGGAGGGAGGAGGAGGGAGGAGGAGGAGTGCGCACGGGGTGGTGCCAGCTGGGCAATCGGCGGAGGCAGGAGGGCTCTCGGAAGCGCCAATAACCTTCCTGCCTCTGCTGTACTTTGCGCGCTCCTCGCGACTGCAATAGACATCCAGAAGTGGCAGGGGCTGTTGGGCTGGAAGCCCAAACCCCATTAGCCACAAAAGCCGCTTCTGGACGTATATTGCAGTCGCGAGGAGCGCGCAAAGTCCAGCAGAGGCAGAAAGGTTCTCGTCGTTCTCCAGTCGCTTTCGTTGCTTCGTCATCAAGATGAAGTCCGGGAGTGCCGACAACATTTCTGCCTCCACTGGACTTCGTCTTGATGATGTCGCCGCAGCTCCCAAGATGGATGGAGGTAGCCAGAGTGGTATGGAGGCAGTCAGGCGGACGAGCGAATGAGGATCAGGCTGCCTGATCCTCCATCGCTCGCTCGCTCACTCTTTCGTCCGCCCGGACCGCCTCGGCGCCGCTCTGGAGGTCCGGCCACGCCCAACTGCTGCAGCGACGTCATCAAGATGAAGTGGCTTGGAGGCGAAGTGCTTTTCAGTGCTTTTCTGTGCGTCTGGCGTTTAGGTAGATAGCTGGATGTCCTAAACGCCAGACGCTCAGAAAAGCACTGAAAAGCAACTGCTGTTGGGGACTGCGGAACGTGAGCCGGCGGAGCACACTCAGGAAGGCGGGGAATGGGATCACGTGTGCTGGAGCTGAGGCAGCCTCAGCCTCCAGTACACGTGGTCCCATTCCCCTCCTTCCTGATGATGTCACCAGCCTCACCAGCCATAAACCTCACCGCACGTCACTGTTAGACTGAACCAGTTTCCAGGGATCCTAACTCCTTGACCGCATCTGCATTTCACATAAGAAAATACTGTATGCATGTGTAAAATTCACTGTGAATGGATATTTGGTAATGTAAATGTACAGAGCAGATGTTTTCTAGATGTTTTCTTCTTAATTAGTCTAACATAAATAACTGAAAAAGAGAAGCACAAAACCTTCATTATCAACTTTATCAGTTCTCGTGCTAAATTAAAGTTCCTTCCTTCCTTTGTTGGAGCTCCAAATAACTCCTTTTTCTTATTGCGCTTTCCAGAGAATACTCAATGGAAAGAGCTTAAATTCATTGAAATTATCCAGACCAAACAATGTTGGCATTGCAAGGGTTGTAATTTATTTTAATTGAAATCCCTCACCTTGGTTTTCATTGTCAGCAAGACAAAGAGATTTGATTGGGGAAAAAGAAAACCTTTCAGACAGAGATTATATTGAGGTTATATACAAAATTTATACATATACACTTATCTTAATAGCATACCTACCTATAATAGCTTTATTAATAAACTGAAATTTTATAATCATTACTATTGAATTTTCTACTCTAGGCACAATAGTATGAATAATGAATAATACAATCCTCATCATCTTTTCTTTAAAAAGGTGATACTGTACTCAGTACAAAATATTATCTAGCAGTTAAATTTAGACTACAGGTCATCTCCAGTTTAAGAACAAGTTGTGTTTCCAAGATCCATCTTTAAGTTGAATTTCTATGTAATCCAAAAGAGTATTAGTGTATAATACTGTATAAGTAGTACTGTTTAATGAACTTGAACCATTGTATATTTAACTTGAATCCTTCCAAATTTTGCTATAAAAGGCTCCATTTTTAACTATGGGTTGTCTTAAACTGAGGTATTCTGAATCCAGGGACTTGCCGTATAATATTTCCTAAATGAAATCTTTCCAAGTATCCTCAGGTATGGAAGAATACTTTTTTAAAAAAGTGTTGACACCATAACTTCTGAACATTGTCAAATTTATCAGTTGATTTATGGGATTGTTTTCATGTTTGCAGCAAGAATTTCAATTTAAAATACTTCAATTCTTTCAGACATGGCAAAATATATATTCTTGTATTTCCATGAAATGTCCTACTCGTCCATCTTATATCTTACCTACATTTAGAAATGACACTGGCAGATTCATATAACCTTTGAACAATGTTGAGCTTCATGGTTTAGATAACAGATTTCCTGATATTGAACTGGCAATTTGCCTTCAGAGACAAGGTGGTCTGCTACAGAGACCCCAGGCAACTGAGCAGGGAGTGATGGGGTTTCCTATCACTATAGCCATCCTGATTTCTGATTTGACTGGGCTGGTTTCCGATTGGCGCAGATTGGCTTATCTCTAATTGGTTCTTTTTTTGTGCCAGATCCCAATTGGTCATTTTGTTGGTGTTGATTCTCAATTAGACTTCATTCATACTGGCTTCTGATTGGCCATTTTTGAAGTGCTAATTCCTGATTGGTTTTTGGTTTGTCTTGTTTTATACTATCTAATTGCTTGGTACAAAAGATAACCCTAAACATCTTTAGGGTATCTGACATTTGTGATAATTATATATTCATCAGAATTATCCATAATAATAGCTGAATTAACTATTAATAATAGCATCTTTACAACATGTATTATGTGTACTTTGGCTGGTTTAATTTTTTATCAACGTTCTTGAGGGATGGCATAGTTTTGCCAGACTTGAAGGAAACAGTGCTATGCCCAATCCTCAAGAAGATATTGCTGACCCAACTGCTGTAAACAATTTTCATCCAGTCTCCAAATTCCCCTTTCTGGTTGATTGCAGCTATAGAGGCCCTGTACCTTTTCAGTACAGTATCCAGCCTGGCCATAAAACTTAAATGATATTGGTCATGTTTACAAATCACATATCTCAGAACTAGAATTAGAATCCTGGGTCTCATTAATCTCTCAGGACCTTTCAATACATTTGATCTTTGTATTATTCTACACTGCATATGAGAAGTGGAAGCAGGTGTCGCTTTAGATCAATTCCAGTTGCATTGTTGGGTAAAGAAAGATCAAGTGTATAACTCCTGATTTGGAAGAACTAAAATGCTAAACCCTCTTTCCCTCATCCAGTTTAATGTCTACATGAGGCCAGTTGGGAGATAAAAGCATTGGGTCAGGGTCAGCTCAGGTATCATCAAAATATTTTGATACTTTGATACTAAGTATCATTAATATGCAGACAATTTATTTGTTCAATTTGGATGCCACTCAACTCCAGTCTAGCTATCGGTGGCTTACATTATTCAGTGCAAGGCTATTGGAATCTGAGTGTGGAAGAACATCAAACTTAATCCTAGCAAGATCAAGTTATCCTTTGACTTCACAATTTCAGGGACTTTCCACTGTTGGTGAGGAATAGGTACATTTGAATTGGTGCACTAGCTGAAGGTCATCTTGGACTCACATGCTCAAAGGAGCATGTGACAACCATGAACAGAAATACTTTAAATAGGTTGTCCCAAAGGTGCTTTTTCAAAAGGCAACTGGACTTTGTTTTTCTTTGAAGAACAAGGAACACAACATTATGTTGGGTGGGAACCTTTGTTCTCACCCAAGAAGCTTCTTCTGATCAATTTTTAATAGGTTCAATTTATTCACCAGTTATACTCATCCCTTTCCTGAGCAACAGTCACTCATGTCTTGGTGACTCTATGGATTATTGAAATGACAAAAACAACTGGCCTTACTGCCCATTTTTCATTTTATGAGATGTCAGTTACAGTTCAAGATTTTGGTTATTACTTACAGTATAAAACCCTATATGGCAGAGAATCTAGCTAGCTAAGAGACCACCTGTATTATCCTGTGTATTGACACAGAGTTGTTTATTTTGGTTGCAACACATAGTCATAAAATAACCTATGCACAGATATTAATTTTGAGCCAACTATCTTTTTCTAGCAGTTTCCTTTACTAGCTTGTTTCATTATGCAAGAGATGCCAGATGTTTTTATTTCCTTCAACTATTATGGAATTGTACAATTTGCAGTGGCGAACTCCACAGCTAGCTCTGGTGATGGGAGAAAAACACTTTTTCTTTTCCATCCCCTCCTTCAATCACTCTTAAGTCAGAGATTTGTAAATAATTCCTCCAGAAACAACTGAAATACATCTGTTGCTAGCATTATGAATCCAAGATGTCAGGACAAAACTGAACCATTATTTAAGGAAGGCAAGAGGCATGTACTTTGTCAGAGCATGTAGAACATTCATTTATTTAAGATTTTTCTATTGACATTATGCTCTCCACCTCTGAAAGATATATAATATAAATATAAAAATTAAAATGGAAACATAAAATGACACACATTGAAATATATTAAAATATATAAATGTATTAACAAGGGCTTTTAATTATGGAACATTACTAGCATCAGAAGTCAATCCCAAGGCAATACAAGTGTCGCTAGGATGCACTTAAATTAAAATAAGGTTAATCAGGACCCTCAATTCTCTCTTCTTAATTGGTGTGCATAATGAGTGACTATTGTTGATTATGATGATCTGCATGTTAGTACCAGGTCAATGGCATATTTTTTTAAAAAGAATTAAAGCAAAAGGAGTATTTGGCTTGCTTTATTGTTCATAGCTATTTTATTGTCAATATTATAGTCAATAAGAGTAAATATTAATCTCTTATTTTAATATTAATATCACATAATTTGCTCCCACAATAGTTCCCCAAACTCACTTCACTAACTGAGGAAAATGGCCCCAAGGCTATTAGGAACATAAAATATGGAGTCTAAATATTAATTCCAGCTTCATTCAAGGGATAAAATCTTCCTCCATGCAAAGAAAGTCATCGGATACATTTATTTATTGGCTGCCCATCTTACCCTAGGATAGCTTACACACACACACACACACACACACACACACACACACACACACATAAAACATAAATAAATTAACACAAGCAAACACTATGATCCAATTAAAAATGGGGGGGGGTCAAGATGGAATAAACCACCTCCACTGTGATACTCCCATACTGGATCCCCAAGCTAACTGGCAGAGTAAAGTTTTTAAGTTCTTATGGAAGGTCCTGACCTTACATCAGTAGGGAAGGTTCAACAACAGAGAAGGCCCTTCTCCTGGACTCCACCACCCAGAATAATCAGGTTGAATCATGCCTCTTCTGCTGGCAGGGGTAAAGTGGATCAATCCCAGTATGATGAGATAGTTCCTCAAGTAGTCTGGATTTATGCTATGAAAGGCTTTAAAGGTAATTACCAACACCTTGAATTGCACCTGGTAACAGACTGGCAGCTAATGCAGCTCAGGGAGAAGTGGTATTACATGGGCCAATCTTCAGGCCCCAAGAACTGCCCATACCTCCACACTCTGCACCAGCTGTAGCTTCCGAATATTGTTCAAATAGCCCCATATAGAGGACATTGCAATAGTCCAACTGTGAGATGACTAGGGCCTAACCCTAACCCTAACTGAGTGCAGGGGACCTTGATACATCTGAAGTTGTACAACAGCTCACCTAGCCATAAGTGTCACCAGCTCTTTGAGCAGGAATCACATCCAGAAAAAAAAACCCATGCTCCCAAAGACATTTGGTCTTGCCAGGATTCAGACAAAGCCCGTTGTCCCCCATCCTGGTTATGACAAACATGACAAAGCCCTGCTATTCTTTCTACCCTGACAAATATGGAATTACTTGACACAGGAACTGGCATGTTCCCAGGCAAACAGGAGTTCAGAGATGGGCTGGCAATATATCTGTCATATTAAAGTAGGATCTCAGGTGATGGACTGACAATATCATCCAGTAATGCTTCCATTGTGGGGCTTTGGTCATCGCCCAGCTGTGATGCATGTAGATCTATCTTAACCACACACACTACACACACTACAAGCAAGTAATATTCCCAAAATAAAAGGCTGCATTCCAGGAAAATGTTACTGACATTTATAGGGGGTTATTGGGTTTTGTATTGGACTTTTATTTCTGTAAGCCACCCAAAATTACTGAGTAGTCATATAAATTTTTGAAATAAATAAATAAAAATAAATAAATAAATAAAATACTAGAACATGAAAATAGGGAGAAACAGTGAAGACAGAAGGACAATGTTCTCCTTCAGTTACCTATTGCTGAAGGATACTTTTAAGGTTAGTTTTTCCTTTCCAATTATATTATGTGCTTATCTCTTCATTTTTCAACCTTCTGCAAAATGAAACAAGATCCGGGAATTTGACGGAACTTGCAGCTTCACCTAATAAGAGATGTCTTAGTAGTTACTGTAAAGTGTCCCCATATGATTTTTATTTACATTGTTACTGTAGCTCTCCATGCATTCCGTAATCTAGTAAAAGATGGTATTCAGATCTTCTTCTTAGCTTGTTAACTTAAAGCACATCCCCATAACCAGATCTTTTTTAAAAAAAATACTTACAAAATGCCCTCAACTAATGTGTCTGCTTCTTGCAGAAATAATACTACTATAACTCCTTGTTTTGTCTATTTATTTTTAATAAATTAAATCTTTCAGTCTTTAGATTAGATTTTGTTAATCTAAATGAAGTTTCATGGAGTAAAATTGATGGATACATGTAAGGAGGTGAAGATGTTGATTTAATTATAAGTAAATGCCTAAAATCACTTCAAGGAGCATGGCTTGATGTATACAGGTGGTTATATATAAGAGTTAAAGAAGGAATACACAAGTTGTTCATAGTAACGTTTTGCATTTAATGGAATCAGTCTAATAAAAAGCGTAACATGAATTTGGGGAAATTAATCCAACATTCTAAATCCAACATTCCAATTATTATGTTATGTGACGTCAAGGTGGAAATTAAGATGAGAATGAAATGATTACAAAAAAATGACTGGGGCATTTAGAGGTCCAATTTATTTTCACAAATATAACTCTGATTAGGAATTGATGCATTTTGAATCACAAGTTAATTAGATTTGTATATATAAAATAATTCTTCCTGAACTGTAATTGTACATTTGTTTTATGATGTGCATATAAGTAAAACTTCATTGGTTGACAGTGGAAATATATAATGCCAAATACTTTGATATTTGTAATGCTGGTTCCTTTATATTACATAAATTTGCAAGGATCACAGCAGGGCTAAATCTATGTTGTGAACATATATCAGTTTAAGGCTAATTTTATTTCCATATAACTTCTGTTCCCACTCTTCCAAAGAACATTTTTGAAAAGGTGTTTGTTGGGAGTTGCAACACAAAGATGGGTGGACAATAATTTTTAAATAAGTAAGTAAGTAAGTAAGTAAGTAAGTAAGTAAGTAAGTAAGTACGTAAATAATCTACAGTATATTACTGCATTGTACAGATTGTATTGTACAGTCCAAAAATTCTTCATCAGATCTTATTACAATCAGTAGATGAGTTCCTAGGTAGCCAACCCAATTCTTTTCTCATAACTATTTACTTACTAGAAATGCATTCTTATATACATAGTTAAATTCATTTGGATGACAAAATGAAAAGAAATTCTGTTTATCTGTGTACCAAACTAAGATTCAGCTCCATTATAAAACCTATTTTAAATCTGTATTTTCCCACATTGACTTTATTGCATTGGTCCAGCAATACCCTATACAATCTAGCTAAATTAAAGTGCGTGAACTGAAGCCAATTACTCCTAAGGGTCAAAATAGTTTTACATTTAAATCTTAATACAACTTTAAGCTCAAATGGAGGAATGTATTTCAGTAACCAGCACATTTCTTCTTCTTTCTCACATGCATCATTAATCTGAATGTCTATTTGGGTGAATCCTTCTAAGTAAATTGTTTATATCAGTTAGATGCCTGACTACCTCCATATACTTTGGTTGCATATAAAATTTAGCCATCAAATGTCATTGCTTACTTTTAATTTATAATCACTGGAATCTCAAATAGGCAAACGGATGATTTGGAGTGATACATAAAGTTTAATATAGGACTTGGTTGTATTTTATTTTAGTACTGTTGCCTTAGCTCCCTACATTTAAAAAATCAGCAGAATTATTTTTATTTTCAGATATTAAGTTCTAACCTAACTAGATTTTAAGAACCACAAATAATTTGAGTTTGGCAGGATTCCAACTCATTTGAAAATGCTAAATAGGGATACAGCTAATTAGTATTTAGGAAATTGTGAGGAAAATTCAAAGGTGTACAGGGAAGTCAAAGTAACATCTGAAAAGAAAGTAAAACAAACAATCTCTGTAATATTGAAAAAAATAAAATAAAATAAAAGTACATGAATACTTCCTAATATCCCTCTCATAAACATTCAGGTGATGAGGGTGTGGTCAGTGATAGGATCCTGTGGAGAGGATTACAAAGTTGAATTAAAAACAATTATGGGAAAATAGAGATGGCAGCATCTTCAATTGCCTTGCTTAAGATTTCATTATGCTAAGCACAAATATAGGTAACATCTTTTTTGCAGCTTATACTTGAGTGATGATAGCTTTAAAACAAATAAAAACAGTATTACCAACATGCTCAGAATATGGTGGCATGTAAATGATACCATAAAGAAGTACGCTTTTCCCGCACAGATTTCCATAATCTAATTAATTTATTAAGTCTGATTTACAACATTAAAAATAAGAAATGCACTTATGGCATGCATTACTTTTTATACTGTTACCGTTTCCATCCTATGTTTCCACTAAAATGCCCTCAAATTATTGAACAAGGACAGTAAGAAAATGAAATAATTATTTACATCTAAAATGCTAAGCCCAGAGATCAAAAACATAAACCCACAAATTGATTAAAAACAATCCTGTATTTTCATTTTATTCCTAAAACATGGCAGGAATCAGGGCCAGACCATCTTAAATAATTTCAGCATTTCCAAAAGAAAATAATAATTTCCTCATTGTCCCTAATCCTGTCTCAGGAAGGAAATTCGAAATCTTATCTCTGAGGGAAGCTAACCAATAATTCATATAAATGAAATCTGCAGTGGTAGGCAGTCCTTTAGGTATTTTGGGCCAAGTCAGCATTGTCCACTTTGATATAACTCAAATGTGAGTAGACTATCTGTACATACAAGCAGCAAGTGGAATTACTTGAATCATGAAAATCCATTCCCTATAATTTGGTATTTGTATTCTATAGAATTTCATTTCCAAGAGTGACATCTGAATGAGTCATCTTATGAGCTTCTTCCTTGTTACTAGACTTCTAAATGCTTAAGGTAGTGTTCATCCTGAAAGTTAAAAAAAGATATACAGTCTAATAACAATTATATGACTGTCTTTCAATACATTAAAAACCACAGAAAAACAACACATTTGATTAACATTTCTCTCTATGGCCTGGTTCCAAGTTATGGTCCAAAGAGATACCATATGGCAATGTTGCTGAAATTAAACTATTTTTGCAGTTAGGGCAATGAGAAATCTATTGAATTTTGGCATTTATGTGAAAATATGTGCTATAAGAATCAGTGGAATTCACTATTCCTCCACATTAACAGTTTATCTCAATTACAGTTTAACATTATTTTTAAGATGAAATATCACTTAATTTACTTTCGAACTGTTGTTAATATTCTCAAATCTAATATTCTGTTGATTCCAATTTTAAGACATAGAGCTAAAATAATTTGCAAAACAATGCACATAGCCTACCAGCATGTTACTTGAGGATAACTTTGAATTGTTGGTTGGATGAAGCAAAAGCAAGTAGACTCAATTTTTCTTTTTAAAAAATGGCAACAAAATAAAATAGCAAGTTCCCCTTACTAATTTTGCACTACAGGGAAGTGTTTGTTTGTTTGTATAAGTCCTGATCCATATTTCATATCTTTAGATTAACTACTGAAGGTTCAGTTGTCAGAACAACATGTTTAACAATTTGAATAGACATTCACACATACATCCAATGATTTAAAATGATTCCCTGGTGTGACGATATACAGTTTGCTAGAATATCACCAGAAAAGCACTTTCAGCCTAATGAGTTTGTAATGTTATCATCTTAATTGGGGCTTAGTTGACATACATGCAATTAGTATCAAGTTCATGCAGTGATGTGGGGCTTTAATAACATTAACTAAGTATGATTTTTTTTTAAAAAAAGCTTCAACCTTATGGCTATTCTGAAGAACATATACATGGGGAGCATAGTAAAAATGAAAATGAAAGAAGAGATACAGAAAATGAACAAAACTAATGCATTTTGAATCGTATTCATCAGCATTGATTATAAAGCAGAATTTTTAACTTCAGTCAAGTGAAAGGAAAGCCAGGTGAAATAATTCTTGAGAGTCCTTTTTGAATGAAGTGTTGATTTTAGAATGGAAGCAATTTACTACAGAAAAATACCTTATATGAAAAACATTCTCTTCTTATAGATTTGAATTGTCCCAGGGAGACAGACATTTTTCCCCAGTGAAGGTACTATAGAAAATCAAGTGCGAACAAAATCTAGTGAGTTCTCTATGTTTTGAGCAACATTTCCAGGTTTCCTTCAGTCAAAACTTTAGTGTGAAAAATAGGCATATTTTCCAAGAGGAATTAGAGAAAAAAACCTGTCCCTTACTTCTGTAGTGTACAAACTCCAACAATCTCACTTCTCTCCTACGTCAGTTTCGAATTTCCTCAAATTTCAAATGAGTTGAAATGAGTTTCACCCTTGGTTCACACAAGGGAGACTAAGATGTAGCATGGAATATGAAATACTAGGTAAGCAACCTTTAAGTAAATAGGTTTTCACCTAACACTGGAGTGTGAATCTTGATTACTGATATTGATAATAGAGTAGATGATGAAGAAAAGTGGGCCAGGACATGTCAAAAGAGGATGAGGATAGGATTTCTTTCTTTTTTTAAGAAGAGGTTTTAGGAATTTCATTGTCTAAATTCCATTTAGCCTACTTATGAGTTATTAAACTCTAAATAAATGCCACCACTTCAAAGGTCAAAAGAGGCTCTGCAAAATAAATATTTACAAAGTACATGCACTCCTAAGTTTTATTGCATTTATTCTTATGCTAGATTCTGTAGTTTTAATCTATATGGGAATAGTTAGTTCTTATTTTATTTTTTTGTTCATTTTTGCAGTGATAATTTTAGCTCAGTGTGAGACAGTTATTCTGCTTCACTCAATATATCTCATAAAGCTACTGTGAGGATATGTCACATTCACTGCCATAAGTTCCTTTAAGGAAAAGCTGTATATAATTATATGTTAATGTATATAATTTAAGTTATCACTTTGTGCTCAGTTTCATTAACCCAGCTCCATGGTAATATCCATTGGATATAAATCTCATAATGGTTAAAGTTAACTCTGTGATCCCAACGTTTATTGATTTATTGGATTTGTAAGGCCTTGAAATCATTCTATAATTTGAGAAATGAAAGACTTTAATAAGATTGTGGTAGTGAATGCATAACACTAAATATCTAGATTGATTTCCATATATGGTGCCTTGAGTTCCAGGAAAAGAATTGGAAAAAAGATTGATTATAAATGCAATATAATTCAGCACAAAATAATGTACTGGAAGACAAACATTACATAAATTTTAACTATGGAAAACAAAATATTGTTGAGTAAAGATGCATAAATAAATTGTCTTAGAAAACTCAAGCAAGCTAAATAAAGTGAATAGATCTGAACTGGAGCAGAAGAAGGAGACCAGTTCTCAATTTAATCTAGGGGTTTGTCTTAATAATTTCATTGGGGCTAACAGGATATGTATGCACAGGATTGTGGCATTGGACTTACATATTAAAAAAGTGCATAATCACTTTAAGATGTTCTGTTTTTAATTTAATAACCGAAGACTGTCCCCAACCATCTTCCACTTTTCACATCATTGTATGAACAGAAAATTATCCTGTCCAGGGTGTAGTTGTGGGTAATGGGGAACAGCAGCATCAGTATCAACAGGGAATCAATTTTCATTTGTAGAAAAAGAAACAAATCATGAAAAATGAATATCTTCCAGAAATAATGTTGATCTATGTATTATTGAATTAATAAAATTTTGCAGAAAAAGTAAGACAAGCATGTATATAATTAATGATATATTATTAATAAGATTGGTAGTTAATTAGAAATAAAAATTATTTTAATGGTATTTTAAGATATAGTGAAATTGAGCATGATGTACATGCTGTGTTTGTAATTTAAGGATCACTTGTATGCATAAATGGAAGCAGCGGTTATACAAAGACCTTCAGAGATCTAAACAGAATACTAGTAAAAGAAAGTACCATATAGATTTTTATATTTATAAACATACTATTTGTTGTAGGAACCAACTGTCAGATAAGCCATGTGATGGGCTTATCCCAAGGTCCTTAGGTCCACAGGCAAAACCATGTTTTCAGGGCCTTTTGAAAGAGTATGAAGATGAAAGCCAATATCATCTCTGCATGAATGATGTTCCACTGGGAGGGAGCCACTGCAAAGAAAGCCATTCTTCATTCCATTAGATGGAACTCCTTAATAGAGGGAACATATCCTGCCTCCCTACTCTCGAAAGACAGTTCTCCAAATAGCCTGGCCCCAAGTATGTAAGGTTTTAATGGTGACAATCAGGGGTGGGTTTCTGCCAGTTCTAACCTCTTCTATAGAAGAGGTTCCACAAATCTACAGTGCTGTTTAGAACCGGTTCCAGCTCCCTCCCTCCGTCCGTCCGCACATCATCAAGATGAAGAGCGAGAGGAGGAATTCTGGGAGTTAAAGTCCACAAGTCTTAAAGCTGTCAAGTTTGAACGCCCCTGGGATTTTTTTTTCTAAAGGGTTAGGGTTACAACAGGTCTTGTAACTTGACTGCTTTAAGACTTGCGTGCTTCAAATGCCAGAATTTCTGAGCCAACATTTTGGTTGCTAAGCAAGAGCGTTGTTAAGTGAGTTTCACCACATTTTACAAGTTGGCCACGCCCATCCACTCACATGACTGCCAAGCCACTCCCACCCGGTCACATGGCTGGCCAGCCACTCCCACCCAGTCACATGGCTGGCAAGCCACTCCTACAAAGCAGGCCACACCTACAGAAGAGGTTCTAAAAAAATTTGAAATCCACCACTGGTGACAATACATGGAAGCAAATTATAATAAATGCAGCTCCTACAAGAGAAGTGACATATATACAAATCTGGACTTGCATGAAACCAGATGGGCCACCATGTTTTGAACTAATTGAAACTTCTATATATTGTTCAAAAACAGTGCCATGTAGAGAGCATTGCAGCAGTCAAGACAGCAATGTGGATAACTGTGAGAGGGCTTGTTGGTATAGGAAAATGCATAACTAATATACAACCTGCAGTTGTTCAAAAGCCATCCTGCCTTGAGCAGCAGTTGTGAGTTCAGGAGAACCCGCAGATTATGTAATATCTGGGGGTGTGCAACTCAATCCAAGGCCAAAATTAGCAAATCTCCATAAACCAAAGAACCCCATAGTCAGCATCATTCCATCTTGTCAGGGTCCAATTTCAGCTGATTGCTCCCCATTCAGCCCTTAATAGCCTCCAAGTATTGCACAAAGGAGGTCATGGTATTGCTTAATTCACCAGGGCTGAAACATAGAACTGACTATAATCAGCATACTAATGATACCTCACCTGTGGTATAGTTCATCTCACCCACTGGCTCCATATATGTTAAACAGAAGTGGAGATGTTTCCAAAACAAAGTAGTTGACTGAAGGACTAAAAGAATTCTAAGCAGATAAGTTTATTCCAAGAATTTTTTGTAAATCTTTTTCTATATAAATAATAAATCCATATATCACCGTGGTGGTTCCATCTCAGTATTAAAAGCAAACATTCAAAATACAATTCATGCCTTTATACGTATCATGTTTTATTTTTATATTTCACCAAATATTTTATTCTTATGTGATATTTCAAACATTTCATCATTGACCTTTTATGGTTTCTTACTTTGATCGGTCTCCTTTCATTTATCATTTTCTGGGATATTTTAGAGATCTTCCTGAACAGATGTTCTCATACAATGGGCTCACAAAAGGTTGTGTTGCTCAAGTAATTCTATGACTGGTTGTATATATAGTTACCTAGTGCAAGTATAGAAAGTATACAGAAATAACAAGAAAAAAAAGAAATAATAAGAAATAATAAAAAATAAAGAAAATACTCCATTACAATTCAAACTGAGAAATTGGTTTAATTTTTAAATAAAAAATTAGGATATGTGATAGACATTTATAAAATCAAGAGTTATAGGAAGTTAATTTATTCTCTCTCATGTAGTACTTGCACTTAATTTTCTGAGCTTTAGAAATTCACAATTCTTTTGCAATATCTCACTAACAGATTTTTAAGTCTAAACAGAGGCCACCTTAGGGCTTTGAAGAAAGGAATGATTCTTCCTGTCTTTGGCAATAGAAGAGAAAATATTTAGCAGAAGAAGTACAGTGATGAAACCATAACCTGGAGGATTGACAATGTCCAAAGATATTTGGTTAATTAAATGGTTAGCATGTTGAACAACCATTCTCCAAAATACAAACTAATAATATTCTTTTTTTGGTATCCTATCCCCAAGATAGTCCCTATTACCTTCAGAATATTTTGCTTTTGTTTTGTTTTTCCTTAGCAGGTGGATACATTTTCAAACAGAATATTAAAATGAAGCCCACCCACCTGCCTATCTTCTTAGAAAGCCTCTGGGACTTTACTCTTATTTACCAGAAAATAAAGAGTAGAAAATAAGAGTGGTGCTAGAGATTTGTGCTTTGATGTGTAAGCAGAATAGTTTCCTATTTATTTTTAATAAAAAGAATGCATAATAAAATTAAATCAGCTTGATGTGTATTAAGGGAAAAGCTAGCATGTTTCCACACAAAAGCATTACCCGATAGTAACATGGTACCTGTTTGCCTACATGTGGAGCAGTAATAGCAAACTATTCATGAGAGTACCTCTTTGGAAACAATTCTCCTTTTTTAACAGCAAATGAATTAGATATTCATTTGTGTTCGTAATTTCCATGTATCATTTGTAAAAGGAAAGCATTATAAAGCCAATTTGTGGGATTGTTTAGTTCTCTGATGACACATTGAGTCAAAAGGATTTATGATAGCTCATCTACTATTATATCTCAAAGCATGCTGCTTTTTACAGAAATCTTTTTAAATGTTTAGCGTTTGAACTTTCAGGGGAAAGGACCATTTCTGAGAATGCAGCAAATGTATCGGCCAACTTGCCAGATATACAAAATATGTTAGCTAAGTGACCCATATATCTTTTGTTGTCACTCAAGAAGTGCCTCCTTGACAATTTACGGTGATAAACTGTCATTGCTTCCAAAGTGCCTTTTAAAAGGAAAAAAAAATACATACGTATTTCAAGATATAGTCTAGTTTGATTTCTCCCTGATCTCTCTTTGTTTTAGCAGTTTAAGTACTTTGCAGCTCTGTTGGATCAGACCAAAAGACTACATAATCCAAGCCATCATTTATAATCACCAAATAGATGTTTAGGGCAAATCCACAAGCACAATTTAAGACCAGTAACAAATCTCTGCTTATGCTCTTTTCCCCTGCCTTGTTTTCCACAACTATCGTTTAAATCAGGGGTGCCCAAACTTGGCAACTTTAAGACTTGTGGACTTCAACTCCCAGAATTTTCCTGCCAGCTATGGAGTTGAAGTGCACAAGTCTTAAAATTGACAAGTTTGGGCACCCCTGATTTAAAGGGTATTATCTGTATTACGTTCTTCATGTGTTTGTTTGGGTGTGTTTGTGTATGGGTATAGATAATATGATTAGCAGTATTTGATAATTTGCCCCACATGTATTTTTATAACATCTTTCTATAGGGCACATTAGTGAATTCACTAGTACAACTTCATAGAGAATAAAGAGTTACTTTTTCTATCCAAATATCATTATTTGTTGTTGCAATTCTACCACAAATTACCCCGACATCTACTAGTAGACCATATCTACTTATCATTATCTACTATTACTGTGCACTATAAAAATAATTTTAGCAATCAAATCTGTGTGAAAAGCTGCCCAACCATGTAGATCATTCTGTGATTATCAAATTCTGTGATTATCAAACATGTGCAATATGTTTTTCAAGCTTATTCAAGCTAAGCCTTCATGGCAAACTTAGATGTTTCACTTGTGGACTGTTCCCACCAGTTCCTGACACTGATATAAAGCTGATGTTAAAAATTGCACTCTAGATTTCAGCGGTTCAGCAATTTGGTTTAGAATAGTACTTGGACTGCACTCCAATTACTGTGGTTTATTCCTTGCTTCTTCCCCTTCCCATCTGTACTGGGAAAATAAACCTCACTGGTTGGTCACTTCCCACCCTGAATCATTGTTGCTTTGATGTGATAATCCTGGAAACAAAGAAATAAGGTGTTTCTTCATTCTTACTCTCTCTGGAAAGGCCATGAAAACTGTAGGCAGGAAATTGAATACTGAAAATATTCAGATAAATAGCAATAGCACTTAGACTTATATACCACTTCACAGTGCTTTACATCCCTCTCTAAGTGGTTCACCGAGTCAGCATATTGCCCCAACAATCTGGATCCTTATTTTTCCGACCTTGGAAAATGGAAGGCTGAGCCAACCTTGAGCTTGGTGAAATATGAAATGACAAATTGCAGGCAGCCAGCAGTCAGCAAAGGTAACCTGCAGTACTGCTTTTTAACCACTGCGCCACCTCAATTCAAATTATTCTGATATAGATGATCATTGTGAATTTTTTTTTCCTATTATTCACTTCTGTGTTTAGTAGAATTATGGAGAATTATTCTTTAAAGGATATTTGAAAGGATAGGCATTATATTTTCTATGCTAGTGATATAAAACATTGAAGGTTCACTGACTCATATATGATCATGTGATTATTTAATATATTTTGGGGATACTATATTAATGTATATAAAATCATTTATTGAAAAATCTTAAATTTTAATGCCAGTGTAACATTTAAGTGTATATCAAAGTTTTGGATTCGGTTTATCCAGTATTGTGTTTGTATCAAGTGTGTGTGAGGAGGAGAAAGAATGGCTAAAGGAATCATGTTGAGAAATTAGATATATGATCTTATTCCAGATATCAACAAATGATTGTTATAAAAATATCTGTTTTGAAAAAGGCAATATTTTCTACTAATCAAAGTATAGAACAATATGTGTAATTTTGGCAGAGATTCTGTCATATTTTGTAGTAATATTTTATATTGATCATATTATATTGATCAATCAGTGACAACTGATAATTATAAAATATAAGGTAGATTTTTAAAAAAGCTTTATTTTTGTTTGTAATTTGTATAATGGGTTTACTTGGAGTAATCTCTTCTATGCTTTAAAACTTTATTTAATTTAAACATTTTTCTAAAATATGTACAAGTTTTAGAAAAAGAAAAAGTACTTAATAAAAAATAAATAATTATATAGAATTATCAAGAAGAGAAATAAATTACATATCCCTCCATCACATTCTGGTTTGAAATCCTATTTCCTACATTATGAACCTATATATTTTCATGAGCAAAAAATCTCGGGTGCAAACTACCATAAAGAAAGAAAATAGATTGAGATCACTTCCGGTTCCCGTAGGCGACAAACATCTTGTCCACCACTCGTCTTCTTGGAGGGCTCCGTTTAGGAGCACAGGGGACTTGGAGGGGTCTCCTGCTGCAGGGCAGCTTGCCGGAACCCCCCAGACTCAGCGGCAGCCGGTGGGGGTGTTTCCAGCTTCGCCCCAGGAGCCGGGAAGCGAAAAGGGGGGACATGTTTGCCCTTTCGCCGAATGGGCTCCGGGAGGAATGGGTCAAGCAGAGGAAGAGTAGCTGAAATGTTGGTGGTGGAGGATCCTTCCTAATCTCCTTAACTATCGTTAACGGATAAGCAGCAGACAATTGTAAAATCGTGTTCAATCTATTTAAACCAAAGATTAGAGGGGGGTGTTTTTCTTCTTTTTACCCCCCCCCCGGACAAAGCGACATTTAAACTATCTCTCCTACATCGGAATGGAGAGAGAACAAAGGCTGACTTGCCACTTGAATTAACTATGTGAGAAAGATCGAAATCACAGTTGCAAGAGGGGATTGCTGAGCTGTTTTCTTAAAGAATGGAAACTTTTGCTCTTCTCCCTGCGAAAGGAGGAGTCAAGATGGCTTCCCCGCGTCTTCGTTTTTGTACTTATAAATGAACTCTGCCTTTTGAAACTACCTTTGGAAAAAAAAAATCTGGTATTGTCTTAAAACCTCCCCTGAAGGTGCTCTGGACCTCTCCTATTGCGTGGTCTTTCTGGATTTTGATTATTTGACTTTCCCCTTTTTGGTGTATCTCCGTGCCTTGGAAGAGTGAAGGAGAACTAACTTCTCACTTTCGGATTTGCCTGCCACCTTGAATCGGCTCGGCTGCTCTTCCCTGACGCCATTTTCTTTGTAAAAGACTTATCATCTCTGAATTCAGACAAATGGGACCTAAGAAGCCACCAACGGGCAAGTCATTCTCGGCTCCTGCCTCGGCAACCTCCAGTCCAAGCATGCAGCAGACCAAAATTACTTCATTGTTACAAAAAGAAGGGGCTGGAGAGAGCTCAAAAGAGTTATCTGTCAACCAAATGTTTCAGGAAATTATGAGGGGTCAAAACGAGCTTAAGAATGAGGTGGCAGATCTCAAAGACGAACTCAGAGGGGTACAACATCATATTACAGAAAATAAACAGAGAATTGTGGTGTTGGAGGAGGGGATTGCTGGGCTGGAAAAAGAGGTTAAGGCAGTCCGGAAGGGAAATTTAGAATTGGATAACTTTATGGCAAAAATAGAACTTGAAAGAATGTCCTTTTTTCTCAGATTCCAGAACCTACCAGAAACAGAGAATGAAAATCTTAAAGCTATTATGAGTACAATTTTAGCAGAATATATCAAGACAAATAAAGAACAGTTGTGATGGGATATGGATCTGGTCTATAGGATCAATTCAGCATATGCTAGAACCCATAACGTTCCAAGGGAGGTACATGTTAAATTTCTTAGGACCACGAGGGATGAGGTGCTAGGGGCCCAAAGGGACGGACCATTAAAATATCAAGATAAAAGAAATTACCATTCTTAAGCAAATTCCGAAAACAATTAGAGAAAGAAAGAGGAAGTATTCCTCCTTATCAAAGAAATTATACAATAAGGGAGTTTGGTTCGGATGGTTATTGCCAAAGGGAATGCTGATTTTCTGGGAGGGAAACAGAATTAGAATTAATACAGTGGAAGAGGCTGAAGCCTCCACTAAAAAACATTTTTATCTCCTAGAGGATGACAATAAGGGAGATGGTGAAAAAGCAGCAATGTACAAGATATGGGGGAGGGGGCGTGGCTCCATCTGGGGACAGGGAGAAGGGAGCAATATTGAAAAGTAAATGTATTTGAAATATTATTGTAATTGTTGATATACTAGAAAGTGACAAAGAACGAGATGGTTGAACACATGATTAATATAATGTAAGAATTCTGTTTATGCTTATCTTTTATACGTTGTTTTCAAAATTGAAAAAAACGTGAGATTGGGAGGGATTTCTACCACTAGCACGGGAGCTGCCAAAATTTTCTATGTACCTTTGTATCCTTTCCCCATAAATGTTTTAAAAAACCAATAAAATCTTTAATTAACAAAAAAGGAAAAAAATAGATTTTCAGGTTAGATTAGAAGCAAACCATGGGAAAGTTCTCAGAAAGTCATGCAAAACTAGCAAGCCAAACTTCTACTGAAACTACCAACAATAATTTATTGACTATACAAACATATACCTCAGTACCAGTTAAATGGAAAGTGTATGTGTGTATTAGTGACTGTTTAAAGCAGTGTTTCTCAAACTTGGCGACTTTAAGTCCTGTGGACTTCAACTCCCAGAATTCCCCAGCCAGCTATGCTGGCTGGGAGATTCTGGGAGTTGAAGTCCACAGGACTTAAAGTCGCCAAGTTTGAGAAACACTGGTTTAAAGCATCATGGAAGATTAAACTTAAGTTACAAGAAAAAAAATATTTTCCTAGTACTCTAAAGATAACATTAAATTCTGTCTTAGCATTTATTATTATCTCATCTATGTCTTTCAAGTAAAATCAGAAACATGCAGGAAGTCTAGAAATTAGGTCTAAGGTGGTCAAAAATTTCATTTGATTTGTATTTTGAAGCAAAAGCCACCTGATTTATGCACCCTAAATTAATATGCAGATCTGAAAATATACTGTATATACTACATGTTTAGTCTCATGTTGCAAGTTTTAAATCCAGCTACTTGTCAAATGCATGTAAAAGAAAGGGATATACAATAGTTAAACACTGAGAAAAAGAAAAATGCATAATAATTCTCTGGAGTGATTATAAAACTGGTGACACCAGCTAATGGTTACAAAGAGTGTCATCTTTGTTAGTTCTATCACTGCAGGTAGCAGTTTAAATATAAGTTTTGTGTAGACATAAAAGCTGCATTTATTATGTCGGTGTTTTTGTTATGCAGTGATATAGTAGCATCCAAGGCATTATGAATAATATTTCAAGTCCATTTCAATTGTCCATCTAGTTCAGCATCCTATTTTTCATATAATTAAGATACCTCAAGGAAGATTTTTTTAAAAAAAAAAAACAACTATGGAAACCTACACCAACTGTTTGAAAAGAAGGAAGTATATCATACCAACAGGAAGTCCCATCCGTGCTGAACAATCGTCTATGGAGATTTTCAGTCATCCAGGATATGGTTGTCACAAAGGTGCTTTTTCAAGATGCAATTGGACTTTCTTGTTTTTCTTTGAAGACATTTCGTGTCTGATCCACGTTCAGAAGAAGCTTTGTGGATGAGAAGTGAAACATCTTCAAAGAAGAACAAGAAAATCTAGTTGCCTCTCGAAAAAGCACCTTTGAGACAATTGTCCAGAAAAAAGGAGCAGCAATAGGGAATTTTTCTGCATTGAAAAAAAATAATAATCAGTGCCAATTAACCAGAAGAGTATCCAAAAGAAACAGGTTCCAGCCCCTTCATTTGGCTGGAACTTTTCAAAAAGTCTATTGCAAATCTCCCTTCCTTGATTAGAACATTTGAGCTGGTTGAGATGAGAGGCCTTCCCAGTTAGTACCCATTCTGCTCTGGAGTGTGCGTCATCTAGGAGACAGCTTTAGTACCTCCCTTTTTGCTTTCCACAAGGTAATGCAAATATTTTGGTTCCATCATGTATCCATCTGATTGAATTATTGACTGTGGGTATTCGATCTTTTTAATGTTTTTTAGTGCTTTGGCTTTACACATTTTGTTTAATTCTATGTTCTTTTGTTTATGCTACCCAAATTCTCACAAATGAACAGTTTACAAAAAAAAATGAAAAACAAGCAAACAAGAATAGCTGGATTATTGGGCATGTATGACTCGTCTTTCTTTGTGTCTAATTATTTGTATTATTGCATATTGTTTCTAGGCCATGGTAAGAGCAAAGAATTGGCACACATATCATTAACCTTTTCAGTTTTGGCTCCTATTCAAAAATATAAATATATATTAAAAAAAAGCATCAGGTAATGATTTTTTTACTTCCACTATTTAATTTTAATTCTGCAAATGAAAACATACAATAAGGAAAAAAGCAATCAACCCAGTTCTAAACAAATAAGATTAAAATTACATTAAATCTAATTAGTTAACTACAAGATTTTTTATTTCTTAATAAAAACAACAAAGCTAGTAAGCAATAGCAGACTTAAACATCTACAGGTGGAGGTCTAGACAATAGGGAGAGACAGTGATTGATGACTAAAGTAGAATATAAGCTTAAATTGCTTGTTGATTTGATACCGACTCATCTTCCTTTTCCATGCTTTATTTTTCTGTGATTTCCAAAAGCATGCCTATAATGGGAGAATACATTCTGAATTCTGACACTATAAAATAAAACATTTTTATTAAGCTATAAAATATTTTAGCAAGTGTTTTTTTTTAAAAAAATACAAATGAGATGCTTGATTTTAAGGTATTAACAATGATACATTTGGGAGAAACCCCCAGTAATATGAATCAAAAATTAAAAAATAAAAATAAAGACTAGAAATTTTAAAAAAATACAATTCATCACTTTTCTATGCTCTAGTATAACAATAGCTACATTTTATTTATGCAAAACATTAGAATTTTTAATCAACATACTGAATTGAGACCATATGAAATTATACCACCTGAACTTGCTTCATTGATAGCCAATTCAAAAACTAAGAACTGACTGGTTGAATCCATCAATAGAGTTTGGTACATACTTCCTCCATAATCTTTATTTTTAAAATACCTTTTACTGTAGAATTTTGCAATACTAAAAAACAATAAAATAAGAAATGAAGAAAATAATAAAAAAGAGAAGAAATGCAAATACAAAAAAAGAAAATAATTTTTAAAGGACAGGGAAAAAAAGGAAAAGAAAAGAAAAAGAATATTTAAAGGAACAACTCCCTGCATTCCTTGCAATAAATAAAAGCAAATTAATAGTTTCCCAACCCATATGTGGCAACATAAATGATTCTCTCCTTCTCATAACATCCGCCCTCTTCCTTTCTACCCAGATATTGACAGAAAGTCATTAAGGGCTTTCCAGAATTTTATAAAGTTAGTTATTTTAACCCTGGCTAAATAGAATGACTTTATATTTCTCCTTTTTACCTCTAACAGTCTTAATATTTCATTCATCAGGCTGCTGTCTTACAGATTAATTGTCATTGTAACTTTCTTCCATTTCAAAGACTTTTTTTTCAAGGATCTAATACCTTTTTTAGGTCATTTTTATTGATTTGTAATTTGCATTTCCATTCTAACAGTCATTTCTGTTTTTTAATCCACCATTTTCTCCCATTTTCAATATTTCTATACCATCTGAGATTTTCTTTTCCACGTGTTTTAAATCCTTAACTTTGTTAAAATATTTTTAATCTCCCTGTGCATGCACACATGACCCCCACCCTCCGGAGGCCCTTCAAAGGTCAGACATCAGCTGTCCAGTACACATAGGCACGCTGCAGCTGACCTAAGGCAACGGCTTGCGTGCCCTCAGAAATGGCTCCATGTGCCACCTGTGGCACACGTGCCATAGGTTCACCATCACGATGATATGAATTTAGTGTCCTTATAGACTCATATGACTCTATATATGAGTTCTTGATGGATTTCTGTTAGCCTCCCAATTACACATGACCGGAAACAAAACAAGATGAGCTTATTCTACTTTATCACAAAGCTGCATTAACAGAATTTTGCAAGTTTGAAAGTGCAAACATCCTATGTTTTCTTTTACCACCTCATAAATTAGGACAGATGCTTTCTAAGTTTTTCTTTGCCTGTAATTAGTTGTGGGCTCCTCTCGTCTAATCTCATCTTTTCCTAGGTGTCATTTCTTAGTTTCCCAAGGTTGTCCCCCCACCATACCATTACACTTTGTTACCTTCTTGTGCTCAGACGCAGCTGGAATACAAGTGGGCAATCTCTTGTCCTCTGTTTGGAAACATCTATCACAATTTCCTCACCTTCAAGTCCATAGTCACATTTAGTCAACTAAAAATCCAATTTTAAGAATACAATTTAGAAATGCAATTTAGCATCCTAAACTTTAATTTCCTGAATCTGGTTCACTACAGTGAGTAATATCTAACAACTAATACTGTAGTAGTAATATCTAACAAAATAAGAAATCTATAAGTGGGCAAAGTGTATTAACTAATAGCAGAAATTTAAAAAAAAATCAGAGGAAAAAAAAAGAGAAAATGCAACTATGTAGTAGTTAAAAACGTCAGATTACTTGTTCTTGTCAGCTTAATGTAATATAGGTTAATATAAAATTATATTTACTTAATTCATATAAAAACAATATTCTCAGCTGATGATAAGCATACTTCAAATATGATTCATTAGTCAAGCTGAAACAAATAGGTCACTGCAATTTTAAATTTTCCATTCTTTTTCGCTTTGTATCTTAAGTATTTGGTAGAATAATTTATGGCACTTAAAATATGAATAATTGAGAACAATAATTTACAACATAAGTTTCTACTTTTTTGCCATCACACCTCCATTCAATATAATGAACACAACTCCACTAAAATTCAAACCCCAAAATGAACACAATGAACCATGAAAGCAACAATGAAAAATTGGATAAGGTCGATTTATTGTGACAATGTAGCTAAAAAAAATTTTTTTTGTTGTTGTTGTTTCTGCCCTGAACTCTGTTTGGACCTCCCCAAAGGAGTTCTGTCCACCTTGTGGGAAAACCTAGTTTGGAACAACAATTCCCCCAACATGGAACCTTTCAGATGCATTAAATTCCCTGTCAGCTTGGTTGTCAACATGCCAGCTGGTAATTCAAGCAGATGTGGTTTACCACATTTGGGGAATACCAGGATCAGAGAGGATTGATTGATTTCCATATATATGACCTTCTGTCATTCCTTTGTATAATAGTAGAACTGACTGGCTTGGGAGTGGCTTGTCTGTTCTTTGGATAAAATGCAAGAAACTTGGCTTCTTCATAGCGGAGACATTTACTAGAACTATGCACAAAACCTGCAGAGTGTATGTGTATATTTAGAATACCTGTATACATGCACACACACACATTTATATTCTTCCCAAGTCCTTCTAGCCTTTAAAGAATTTATTGCTGCTACAATCACCATATTCCAAGCTATCTTCCCCCATTCCCACCATAAAGAATAACATATCAGATTTAATCTTTATAAAGATTGGACTAGGTTTTCATATAATACTCTAAACTGTGCCTTCTGTATTGAAAATAGCATGTCTATACATGCTGGGCTAATCTGTAGTGTAATATAAACATACACTCTCAACTGCAAACTTTTCTCCTAAATTGGGGTACAATAATAATGGGAATTATCTGCAGTAGCTATTATTGTATGTGTGTGTGTGTCTGTGTATCAGAGGTGGGTTCCTACCAGTATGGACCGGTTCAGCCAAACCGGTAGTAACTTGGCAGCCTGGGTCGCTGGAACCAGGCCTGCCACGCCCCTGAACCAGTTCTCTCAGTGGCGCCATAGGTGCTGCCATCTTGTTTTTGCCTTCTGAGCATGGACAGAGCAATTTTTGTTCCGATGTGCATGCGTGCACAGCGTGCATCAAGCACATGTATGTACATGGCACGTCCCTGAGCGAACCGGCTGTAGTGGCAGCCAGAACAAACCCCTTGTGTGTTTCTGCGTATGAAAATATTACTTGATATAAGCTTATGTAGCCAACCTGCTTGTACACTCTATTTTGGCTCTCTTGTATTACTTGACTTACTTTTTTTTTTCTTTATTTATTTACTATTCATTTTGATGGCATGTTGTCCTCCTAAGATGAGTTTTTTACATTGAATCCATGTCATAAGAGGGAAACAGAGCACATAAGTTCCGTTTTGAATATAAGAAATCTTCATGATACCCACTTTATTTTACATATTATATTTGGTGTCACATCAAAAAAGGTAATCAGGTTCTGTTGCAATTCATTAAAAAAAAGGCTTTCTCTATTACTCAAGCTTAATACATGTTTTTGTTTCTCTAATCACTTTTGTATCTAAGTTATCTCTGTACATTACCGCATCTAAATTATAAAAATCTGGATGATCACTAAATAGCAGCAAAGACATAAAGGCAATACTAACTCTTTGTTGTTATATAATGGCTCAGATTTCTGTAGCAAAGGATAATAATCCAGCATTTATCTTTCAAAAAGAGAAAATAGTCAAAAAGAGACTATTCTGTAAGGAGAATTGATTATATACTTTCATTACTCTATAACTAGTAATGGTTACAGTACTTTCACTTTATTCATCAATTTTAAAGATGTAGATAACAGCTCACAATAAATTATTAACCCTTGTAAAAAACAGTGAAACTGGCAAAGAAAGTGAATAAATTCATTTGGAAGATGTGTTTATCTGCAAAAGTAAATTTGATTTAATGGATTGTTACTGGTGGGCATAATTGGTAAAAAATAATCATATTGGCTTTCTTCTATTTTTTTAATATATAAAGTCATGGAAACAAATACAATCTAAGATTGATCATTCTAATATCAACTTCAGAATCATCCATCTTACTTATATTTACTAACAACCTTTTCAAATGTTTCATCTACTATAGACAACTTTGTATAAATTTAGAGACAAACCTTCTTATTTACAGTAAAACCCAAACCACTGGGAAGTTGGCTGAGTTTTCAGATTTGTGGAACTATAAAAAACTACTGCATGCTATATCTTAGGATAGATGATAAGGCAAAAGGATATGTATTTATTTATTTTATTTGGTTTGTCAAATGAGATAACAGGTATAAGTATAAACATGAACATGAACACAGGAAATGGGTACAAATAAATGGGAACAGTAGGACAGGGATGGTAGGCACCCTGGTGCGTTTATGCACGCCCCCTTACAGACTCTTGGGAATGGGGTGAGGCCCATGGTAGACAGTTTAAGGTTAAAGTTATGGAGCTTTGAGGCTCCTCAAGTAGTGCATTCCAATGCCTGGAATGCACTACCTGAAAACAGAATCAGTAGTGCATTCCAGGCATTGACCACTCTGTTGCTGAAGTCGTATTTTCTGCAATCAAGTTTGGAGCAATTTGCTTTGAGTTTGTATCTATTGTTTGCCATGTATTATTGCAGTTGAAGCTGAAGTAGTCATTGACAGACTACAATGACTACATTGACATTGTAACAGACAATTCTGTGTACTAAGCTTAGGCGGTGTAGTTTTAGGTTGTCCAAGCCTAAAATTTCAAGCGGAATTGATGGAATAAGATATTCTATTGTCACCAGAAGAGTGGAGTATTCTTCTTGTGAAATACCTCAAAAATCGCTGAATTGTATTAATGTACAATATACAGTATGGATTCCAAGCAGACAAGCTGTATTCGAGAATTGGTCTGGCAAAGGTTTTGTATGCCCTAGTTTGCAGTACAATGTTACTGGAGAAGAAGCGTCACAAAATTAGATTAACGACTCTTAATGCCTTTTTGTCAATGCTGTTACAGTGAGCTCTGGGGCTTAGATCATTTGAGATGAGTATCCCCAGGTCCTAGATGGAGTGAAAGTCATCTACAAGGTCATATCTGCCCAGCTTGTATTTGGTATTCTGATTTTTGTTGCCAATGTGTAATGGGACTGTTTAGCAATTTACAGTTCTATGATTTATGAACTTGCAGTATGGAATGAATTTGGGGGCTTGTTTGAATAAAAGGAGAAGCCAGGGATGCTTCTCCAGTTCATATTATAATTCAATTCTTTATAATATTAAGCTTCCAAAACAGAAAAAGTCAAAGGTAAGCTCAACAAAGGCTAACTTTCAGGAACATTTAACTTCATTATATATAGTAATTCTTATATCTAAACTAATCTGAACTAATTAAGAGAAAGAGGAATATATAAGTTTGTCCATGCATTGAAAGGAGTGGGAATAGAACTTTCAATTTTAATATTAATTTTATTGAAACACTTAAGTGTTTATGTTTATAAATGACATATCTTCTGGTTTGGAACACATAGCAATAAATATATTAAATGCAAAATTCCAAGAAACAGCTGAAAACAATATGAAAACATAATAACACTTGGATAAAAACTGTCTGTTAATCTATCTCTAATTAAAGAACTCTCTAAAACTTTCTAGAACTTTCAGCTTGCTAACCAAGTTTTGATTGAAGATGATATCATGCATATGGTTTGGTTTGGTTTGGTTTATTTGGATTTATATGCCGCCCTTCTCCAAAAGGACTCAGGGCGGCGTACAACATTAAAAAACATACATTCCAAAAGTTAAAAAAAATTAAATCCATATCCAAAAAAACAAACCGAATTTTAAAAAAAAACAATACATTTAAAATAAGTTAAAATTAAAATTAACAGGCCAGGCCGGTTATGAATGAAAAGTGAAACATAAATAGTAAATTGAAAAATATGCTCCCAGCACTTTTGGAAAATACTGAATTGGAAATATTAATGACAATAAGTAAGCTCTATATGTATTTTCAGTGTTTACAAAAATAGTGGATTATTGCTATGCTTAATACAGAAGGAAGACATTATGGGTTAAGAATCAGTTAAGTATGAACCCTGTATATGTCAAACAAATTATTTCTGTGTTATTCATGTGCTGATACATTATTTTAACAAGGAATAACAATACAGCCAGGTGGCTAACAGGATGGTGCAACCACCACCGCTTATCTTCATAATTGAAATATGAACAAGGCAAGATGCAGCCACAGACATCTGTTATAAGCACAAGTGATGGCAAAATAGCAAAGTGTGTGTGCCATGATGTAACAATGCAATTTTAGCATTTTTATATATATGCTGATATCATAACACATGCTTTTGTCACATGTGCACTGTAGCACTCATCTGCACCTGCCTACGGGAATAACACAGGTACAGGGCTATTATAAATAGTGTTGAATGCTGAGCAAGCCATGTCAATGATCATCTTTATGTCCAGAAAGTAATATATTAGCAAGCAAGTGAGCCCTTTCCTTCCATTCATTTTTTTTGAGGGGGAGGGCTTTCATACTACTTTGAAAACATATGACTATCTTTCCAATCCAACTATCACTGTTTATTTTTATAGCTCCTCTTACATATAATATATTTTAAGAAGAATTGGACAACCATTTGTCTAAAATGCTATAGTGTTTCCTGCCTGACTACGGGGTTAGACTAGAAGACCTCCAAGGTCCCTTCCAATCCTGTTATTCTGTTATAACCAGGTGCAAAGGGCAGCAGGGCTCCTGTAATGTTAATACTCACTGCTGCTGGTGTTGATTGAAGTTTTTTTTAAAAAAGAAAACCTATTGCAAATTGATATTGGGAACTCTCTACACCTTCCTGCTAAAAGGTATTTTGTCAACTAATTGCAGGTAGTTTTGGTTCATTACCTCTCATGGGGGAAAAAAAGTTAATTAACAAGATGATACATTCTGAGGAGGATAATTTATCCTTACTATTATTGTTGGTGATATTAATAGAAAGCCATTTCAGGAGGGTGCATTAAAGGAAAACATTATCCGTAAACAGCACACCAACTCATTAGCATGTAGATAGCCCGTTGATTAGCTAAGGATTCTACTAGAACGGTGTTACATACCTTGCCAAAATTGGAAACTATGGACATTTTATAAGCATTTTATAAGTTGCAAAATGCATCTTAACATTCTAGAAGATATGAGTGATAATGTATAATTGCATTCCACCCTTACACAAATATTATATGGGTTAATTTGGGTAGAACATACATTAAAATGTAATCTAAAGAACTGTCTCCATCGTTCCTAGTAGCAGATGGGACATCTTATCAGAAGAACATAGCTGGATGAGGCATTTCTTTTCTCAAATTGGAGCTGGCAACCATGTGCCTCCTCATTTTCTCAGTCTTATACTCAGTTACAGAAAATGGAGGACATTCTCTGGCAATTCAGAGAAACTTGCAAGTGATGGTTATAGGATTCTAGATTTCACCAAAGGGTCTATTTCCATTTTTCTGCTGGACCTGGTGATAGGTTAATTTTAAAAATGAATACTTAGGAAGGAAGTAATGAAAGATAGATCTCTTTTCTAGACATTGGGCCATATCAAGGTGGCGTGTCAAACATGGGCCTGCTAAATAAATGATTGCTGCTCTTTGTGTTCCATTGTTTATGTACATCTTTATTTATACATGAGGCAAAAGTTATCAAATAGGATATTATAATTAGTAGTCAAAAAAAGATTGTAAAATTGGAGACCTCATATAGCGAAAAGAAAAGATGTTGATCAGTCACTACAATTACTGGAAGGTAGGAAATAGTTAGGAGGATAACATAGTGCTATAACTTAGAGTTCTCTTAGCAGGGTTTATTCCAGTATATCAGATTTTATACTCAGGAAGGCAGAGAGTTTGCCAGAAGTCCTTTATATTCGGGTAGAACATAATAATCAGCCTGTAATCATAATAATCAGCCTATAAGAAAAAAGATGAAACCTTGAACAAAAGAGAAAGGTAATCTAAACAATAGCCTGGGAAACTAATTTGACTTTTTAATTAATAGGTGGTTTATCCAAGAGAAGAATAAATAGGGATGAATTCAAAATGTGAGTCATCTGCCAAGGAGAATTATGCAGGAAAAAAGATGTCAAACTAACAGCTGGTCAGCAGAAAACAGCTTAGAGAAACAGCAAACTTGTTGTCAGGCAATAATTATTCTGAAGTAATGGGAATAGGCCAACAACTACCATTCTGTAAATACTAAAGGGATATATTGAAAGGAAATCTGTTAAAGGAAGCAAATAGAAAAAAAAGTTTCTTCTGGCCAAGAGTAGGAATAAACACAGGAAACAAAATTGAAGTCACTGTCCTTATCTGAGAATAAGCCTTAGTAAGCCACATGTCTACTTATCAGTTGCATTGTACAAGTTGAGATGCTGGAGATTACAACTGTTTTGATTGTCACTCCAACAAGAGTACCTGGTGCAGTTTAGGGCTGTATGAATTAATAAAATCCCTTTAGTACAGGGATGTCAAACTCACATCGTCACAGCAGCATCACATGATGTATTGGGACTTTTTCTTCCCTTTGCTAAACTGGGTGTGGGTGTGGCCAGTGTGTGACACATTCGGCCCACGGGCCATGAGTTTGACACTCCTGCTTTAGTAATATATCAGTAGAAAAACACTCAAATGGTTTGAGAATAATATAACAACAATGACAATAATAATATCTTGTAACATACAGGAACTTTGTTTGCAACAGATAAATTTTTGTAATCTCTAAAGTAAATTCTCCAAGAGCCATTTTTAAATGCTAAATGCTTGATCTAATGGAATTCAAGGTTCAAGGTGGGTCTGATTCGATCTTAAATACTAAAGTTCAAAGAAAATTTTGGGTTGGCTCTGTATGGAAAATGACACTAAAGATGCTAAAATGAAGTTCTCTTCCAGTAAATAGAAGGAGGATTGCTTCAGGTAATCCCAAATGAATATTTTGTAGATATGTGTTTAAAGAGGAGATTCAAAATATTAGGTTGGCATTAATCCAGATTATTTATTCTCCAGTCATGAACAATTGATTATACCAAACAAAGATTACGGGATAATTCAGTACAGGAATTAATGGTCAAAGCTAAGTATCATGTTCACTTGTAACATTTGGAATTACAGATATATTTTTCAATCCCATAAATATTTGAATAACTTACAATATATTTAAGTAAGTAAAGAATAGTCTTTTTAAAAAACAGATAAAATATGTTGCCATCAAATATGCTATATGGTAGATTTTTTAAAAAAATCCCAATTTCTCAAAGATTTCATCCCTGTAATGGTACAGGTAGTCCTCAATTTATGACCCATCACTTATCAAAAAAAAGTTATTTATGACTTGTCCTCAAAGTTATAACTGCCCTCACAGTCACATGTTCATATTATGGGCAGTTGGCAACTGGTTCATATTTATAATTAATGCATTGTTCTGTAGTCACATGCTATGTTTTGGCAAAATATGCCCATTGGATAAGATGGATTTGGACTTACAACCATGTGATCCATTTTATGACCATATGAGTTACTTAAAGACCTTGGTGGCTCTCTTAACTACTGTCATAAATATGATCATTAAATCAAGCCAGGTTATGTGTTGATTTCATTTACAATGTCAACAACTTACAACAAAAATGCCAACCTCAACTGTAGTGGTAAATTGAGAACTATCTTTACTGATTCTGAAACATGGGTATTTTATTGTATTGTGAATTTTATAAGTCTTTAGCAGGAAGTTATCTGACTTATTTTAAAATCTTAACCAGAAAGAAATACTTCTGAGTATGTAAGATTTTTACTAAGGTTATGGTGGCAACAGTCAAATTTTTAACTATAACTATATAAACAAAAATTTTAATAACAAATTAGTGAGCAGGGATTTTAAGTCTGTTTTATAATTGTTGTTAAATATTTTACTTGTTAAACTGCTGAGTTTAGATTACTGATCAGTTTATATTTGTAACTTGCTTTTTGTGCATTTTGATAGTAAATAAAACTTATAACATGATTATATCATAAAATTCCAGAATATGAGCTTGGGAATCATATGAATTTGAGATAATATGAACATGCTTTCAGTCTTCTTAGTCAAAGAATGTTGGTAGGTGGGTTCTAGAAGGTATGTCCTTTTTGCCCTAGCATCCACTTCGTTGAATCTACTTATTCTCCCTCTGGAGATAAGGATTGCACTGACCATGCTGGCCATTCATAAAACCCTAAAGACCTGGTTTTGTGCCCCAAATGTGTTCAATAACTCACTTCTTGGTTCTACTAGTGATTTTGGTTATGCTGTTTCTAATCTGTTTGTATTTTAATTTTTGTAACTGTTTTTATTTTATTTTAGTTCTGCCCAGAATCATTTGTTGAGGTGGATGGATGGATGGATGGATGGATGGATGGATGGATGGATGGAGATAGACAGATAGATAGATTATATAAAGTATAAAAACTTGGCCTCTTGTTAAACATTTTTTTCTATTTGGACATAGTGTTCAGTTTATATAATTTGCCATCTTTGCAATATTACATATGAGTATTTAAAAATCCATACAAGTGTGGACATTTAGTTCTAATTAGGAAGCTCATATAAGAATATAATCAAAAATTTCAGCCATGACTTTGTGTATTATTTTCACATTAGAACAGTGGAACAGTTTCCTTCAAACAGTAAACCAGCCAAGAGATTGAACTGGAAAGCTGGCTTTTGTCTATGAAAAGGCATGTCCCACAACAACTGATAACTGGATTATTATAGGCCACTGTAAGCTATAATTGGTCAATTAATCGTTGATGGTATCACTTTTTGGCAGCAATGGGAGGAAATTGAATCAGGAGGGATTTTATATTAAAGACAGAGAACAGAAGACAAAAGATGCAAAGGTTTGTTGGCATTAGCACTACCTCTTGTGGCATTGGTCTTTAAAATAAAAATGAACCTCTTTATCTTAGGAGCTCAGAATGGCAAGGCAATTCTTGCCTGACTCAACTATTTTTCAAAAAGATTGAATAGAAGCAAATAGAGAATAAGTGAGCTATTTCTGCTGAATATTTTTTTTCAGTTGAAATTTCCCAACTCTTTATCCTGTTGGGTAAAATTTGCAAACATCATATTGAGCCTAGTAAATTTTTCTTGTGGGGAAAGTAGCGAATCCTTTTCCTTCTTTTCTGCATACTTCTCCATAAATGCCAGGATTTCTTATAGTCTCGGTTAAGAGGCTTCTACTGCAAAAAGTAGGCAGCAAAAGCAAAAGTGCATTTGTTTATTTATTTATTATTTCCCCACCTTTATTATTTTTTTATAAATAACTCAAGGCAGCAAGCATACCTATACCAGTGACGTGCGGTGAGGTTTATGGCTGGTGAGGCTGGTGACGTCATCAAACTGCGTGGTTGCTCCGATCGCACGGGCGCAGCCCAACCAGAGAAGTTTCTCTTCTCAGAAATGTCAGAAAGGGACAGGCAGGCTGCCACAGCTCCACAGAGAAGACATTTCTGAGAAGAGAAACTTCTCCTTTCTCCTCCTTCCCCCCCACCCCCACTCCCTTCTAGCACTGATGATGTTAACTAGGCATTTTTTGCATTGGGCGAGCCCGGGATCCTTGCAAGGGGAATGGGACCACGTGTGCAGGAGGCTCCTCAGCGCCAGCCTCAGATCAGCGCAGCCGTGGTACCCTTCCCCTGCACACGTGGTCCCATTCTCCTCCTTCTTGAGCCAACATGAAGGGGACCGCGGCTGCGCTGATCTGAGGCTGGAGCTGAGGAGCCTCCTGCACACGTGGTCCCATTCCCCTTGCAAGGATCCCAGGCTCGCCTGATGCAAAAAATGGTGAGATCAGTGCACTTGGGGTTGCTGCTGCGATGTCCAGGGAGGCTAAACCAAGCCGTGTGCCTTTCCCAGCCACTTTCGCGGCTTCCCGGAGTATTTTTATTTTCATGATGAGAGCAGTGAGGCTCTGCCTCCCCTGCCTCCCCTGACTGCACGTCACTGCCTAATACTCCTATCTAACAATCTTTCCTCCTCCTATTTTCCTCATAATTACCCTGTGAGGTGAGTTGGTCTGAGACCCTGTGGGTCCAAAGTCACCCAGCTGGCTTTTTCATGGGCAGCTTTATCTGAAAGTGAATTAAAATTTATTTTATAATTTGTTTACTTTTTTTGAAAAAAAAGTTAACTGGGTTCTTTAGATTCCCTTTATTCACGTACCCTAGTCAATTTTATTTTTCAGCTAATTTTGCTTGTCATTTTTAATTCAGTTGGAGGTGGGAAAAAAGGACCTCCAGCTTGGTTTTTAGCCTCTGATTTCCAGCTTAATGTCAGTAGAATGTTTAAGACTCTGTTGGAAGAAATGTCCTGGTTTCGGCTCCAAGTGGGGAAAAAGACACTGGAGACATGGAGGCTGCTTGGAAAGATGGTTTAATGGTGGACAGGATCACATTGCTTGAGCCCTGAACAGAAAAAGGTGATCACATGCTTCAATGTTGATGGAGAAGAGAAGGAAGGGCTGAGATGCTGAGACCCTGGTTTTATGCCCTCTCTGGCCTTTGATCTTGATCTTGTATTCTGATTGGTTGTCAGACTCCCATGGGGCTGTGCAGGGGCAGCTCTCTAGACTGTGTTTTGAATCCGGGTTTGGTTGAGTTATCAGATGCCATGTGGTGAGTTGGGTAAAGGGCCAATATTATCATGCCTTAATCCCATCCCCCTGGAGCTGAAGGGGAGAACTCTTTATTATGTAAAGGGACTGGTTTGGCCTTCTTAATGGCCCATTGACAAAGTGGGTGTGGGCAGGAAGCTGCAGGGAGCTCTTCTCTCTTTAAAACATGTTTCTTCCTTTTCACATCCAAGGAAATATAATATTCTGCCTTTTCAATATTTCCTAGAATATTTCATTTTTCTGGGAGAGAGTTGGGTGATAACTTCCTACAACTCCTTGTCATGAGAATATACATATATTTAGTGTATACAAGCAGTACACAAGACACTCTTTCTCTCTTCTCCCTCACTCCTGTTACAGAATGAACATAGCGGCCATAGTAACAGTGGCATCTGCAAATCTAGCAACTTAAACTGCAGGGCTTAGCAAAAAAAAATGTATTAGAGTTATGTGTGTATCTGTGAACACATGCTGTAAGCACTTTATTAAAGCACTCGTAGACACAGCAGGGTGAAACTCATTCTGACAAATTTCATGATCAAAGAGATTATTAAAAGCATTGATTTTCAAAATTTAATGTATCTTTAAGAATATTCTGGTTTATAATTGCCCAAAAGGAAACAAAATAAGAAACTCTTCTTCAGTATCATAAAAGTGAGTTCAGTCCCACAGAGCATGAATTAGGCAATACACACAGATGCAATAGAAATTGGAATGTTGGGAGTCAGTCATGAATTTGGTAAATATCAAAAAGAACAAGCAAAATGTTTATTATTACCTGAATGAACTTTGGAGGCCCTTTTCTGAATCTAGACAGTAAATCTTACCAAACTCAAATGCATTTCCTAGTCAATGTGTTCTACCCCATACCGTATGTACAAATGTATTTAGTTTTTAAGAAGACCAAGACTAGCAACCAGATAAAAGATTCCAAGGGTGAATATGTACCATATTTTTCGGAGTATAAGACCACACACTTTTTTCCCTCCTAAAAGAGGCTAAAAATTTGGGTGCGTCTTATACTCCGAAGGTAGCTCCACCCTCCCAATGGCCCCTACCCTTCGGCCTCCGTGCATCCTCTTCCTGGCTGCCGAGATTGCTATCGACGATGGCTTGTGTTTTTGGGTTCCGCATTTTGCATTTTCAGTGTCCAAATGCTCAACATGTGGTGCCCAAAATGGCTATCTGGAACAGCTGCTGCCTTCTTTTACCCCTTGCCCACTTTGCCTGCTTTAATCACTAGAACTCCCTCCGAGGATCAGCTGTGCTTTTGAAGCTGTTTTTCAGCCCAGGCACAAGTTAAGCGATCTTCCACGCTTTGCCTGCTTTTCTAATTGTCCTCCAACTATCAACTGCACTTTAGAAGCATAATCTTCACCATCCCCAACCTCAAAATCAGTGAGCAAATTAATGTGCTGAAGCTTATGCCTCATCATCCCCAACCTCAAAACCAGGGAGCAAACTAATGTGCTGAAGCTGACCAGGCTAAGGAAAAGCCAGATGAATAGCTGGTAAGCAGATTTTTTTCTCTTTATTTTCCTTCCCAAAAACTAAAGTGTGTCTTATACGCTGAAAATATGGTACATAATTTTATGACCTTTTCTCACTGCTGAGTTAGCAAAATCAGCAAAAGATTACATAGGCATGAAGTTTTCTATTCCAATTCTCATCCTGCACCTATTGTTCCTGTTTTAGTTTGTGGACAAACAATGCTTTTCAGATTATACATTCTGCAGAGTGTATTAAATGAAATTGTTTGTTTAAGCCTCTAGTTCTACTTCCTTCTGCTCTTCTGAATGCTATTAGCCAGTAGGAAAACATCCATCAATCATAACAATGATGCAAGAATGAGACCATTTTACATCTAAATTGTAAAATGTTCCTGAGACCATTTTACATCTAAATTGTAAAATGTTCCTGCATTCTTTCTCTTGTTTGTTTGTTGTTTGGTTTTATATGCTGTTCTAATCGGACTCCAATAGTCCCACAAACACAGAAAGCACAAAAAAAGTTCACTAGTTTCAGAGCCAAGGAGAGCTATTTACAGATGATTTCAATGTATCCTAATTTTAGCTTTGTGCAAAACCTGTTTCCTCTGTGGAATTAAATCTGAGAATGAGATAAAGCAAGACAGCATGACAACTAGTGTCTTTGTGTAAATCCACAATTCTGCAAAGTCCTTGGTGCTGCTGATGGTGGTCATTTATTGTTCTTTCTACAGCCTGACTTAAGACTGAAGGAATCAGACTACATCAGCCTGAAACCCCCCTCACCCCCATTGAGAATCCTAGCTCCAGGACAGTGTGTCAAACTCAAGGCCTGCGGGCCAGATTTGGCCAATGGGTGCTTACATCTAGCCTGTAGGTCTGCCCTTGAAAGTGCAAAGGACCAGACTTCAGTGCCTCTGCCTGTGAAACGGAGCTCGGAGGTCTGTGCATACCCCCACAAGTTCTCTTTTCATTGGTAGAGGGCTGCTGGAGCCCATTATGGACAAAAATGGAACCCAGGGAGCTGCACGCATCCCCCCGGCTCTATTTCTGCTGGCAGGGGGTTAGCAAAACAAACTAAAAACAAAAGAAAAGGAGAAATGTTTCCCCTTTTGCATTTGAGCAGGAAAGGAGAAAGGGAAAGAGGAAAGACAAAGAAAAAGAAGGGAAGATGGGAGCAAGGAAGGAAAAAGAAGGAAAGGGGGGAATGAAGAAGAAAGGAAAATGAAGAGGGAAGCAAAAGGGAAAGAGGAAAGACAAAGAAAAGAAGGGAAGATGGAAAGAGCAAGGAAGGAAAAAGAAGGAAAGAGAGGGAAGGAAGGAAGGAAAGAAGGAGATTATAATAAGAGGTAGGGAGGGTCTGAGGGAAGTTCTGCTGTAGCACTTGGCCACCACAGGTGCCCCCAACGTGAGGGACATTGAGCTGGCCATGCCCACCCAGGTCACGGGGCCCCCTGCTTCCCCCCCAAGGTCAAACATAACCCTGATGCAGCCCTCAATGAAATCAAGTTTGACACACTTGCTCTAGGACACCTGAGTTCATCACAAATGGAATGAACAGTGAAGCACATCTAATTTTGCACACCTTGCTACTGCTGTTGTTTGCTGTCAGCCTAAGGGGTAAAATGCTAGTTCAGTTGTGAATGATTTTTGCCAATCTAATTTCATGGGCTCCAGCTGAGATGAAGGATGCATGGCAAAGTAAAGAAATAGCTAGGTCATATTTATATTATTGTGAGATAAAGTAGAAAAAGAGACTCAAATATTAGCCTAAGGACTGACCAATCCATTTCATATCTGGATTTTCAAATTAGAAAGTGGCTTTATCTTTGTCTTGTAGTGGTGCTGACTAAAATGTTGTTTATTGAGATAATAGTCATAAAAATGGCAAAACATATATTTTATTTAACCACCAACTTTTTAAAAAAACATGTCAAACTTGGGTTATATTGCAAAAGGAATGAGGAGAGAGTTGGAATGGGGTAGGAAAGTAATTAAAAGTTAGATTCACAGAGTTTTTTAAAGCAGTGATTTATTCATTTAATTTATAAAATTAAAATTATATGGTTCTGGGATGGATAGCTTGCTACTCCTCCAAAACTTTGTATGCAAGGAAAAATAATTTATTTCATCTTGTTTTTGGCTTTAGCTGAAGCTAAATGATGATATTTTTTATTATTTTCATAAGAATCTTTAAAATCCATTGTATTGTTTTAATTACATTGTTACTGTTTCATAATTCACTGCCATAGTCCAGTGGGAGTACATCATCCTAGAAATGCTGCAAATATATATTTAAATCTTGCCAGAGTGCTGCATGTACAGTTTCCTGATTATAATTCCATTCAGAGCTACTATTACATTCCAGATTGACAGTTTTGCACACATCAGTAAATTCCTAAAAAAAAAAACAATTTATGGTGGCATCTAGAAAACAAGGTTCTTTTATGTGAAGGATTTTGGATCATATAATGAGCTATTGGCAAGGGGTGATTTATGCAGGCATTAGAAGGATTTATTGCACGGTAAATGGTCGTTCAAATAGGTCCACAATCTGTTGGGCTTTTTTTCATTCAGGCACTTCCTCTTTATAAATAATAGATGGATTCTTTCATATTGATTAGAAAGCCAATCACATTAAACAACATTGTTGCATTTCAGTGGTGGAGGCTGAGTATACCATTCAGTAAGCGGAATAAAAACATTTCAGAAAGTGAAAAAAGATTTACTTGGACATGAGATCTTATCTCATATATTTATCTTGCAGAACATGAATCTGAGTCATTTTTTGCATCCCCTTGACCATCATAGCTTAAGCATCACTCTGTAGTATACAAATATATCATGTAAACTTTAACCATAATCTATCATAACAAGATAAAGCACTTGCCCTGCATTCAGGATTCTGATGTCCAAAATCCTTAGATAAAAGGATCAAGGTTCAAACAATGGAAACATATATATCTTCACCTAAGAGATATAATTTCTATAATTATAATCTATATAATTTCTCAGAACATCTTTATGGATCACCAAATTATTGTGTTTGAAGATAGTGCTCTGAATGTCTTCAAATTGCATATCATCTTTAAAAAAAAACCTGTTCATGGGTAAGTGTCATTCACAGAAATTGCTTTTTGATTAGTAAACCAGAAGTATTGATATAACTTTTAATCAATTATTTAAAAAGCTCTGATGTAAGAAGAAAAGTAAGCCAGTTGCAGTAAATCTTCCATGTAATGGATTTTAGTTTAGCAAACCAGGATTTTACTATAATACAAAGTCTTATCTATAATTGTGTGAGAGTAAGTTCAATTAAATATTCTGGAGTAAACATATCTTGCTGTGAGAAGGAACTGCATATATGCTTTAAGTACTATTAAGGTACTTAAGTATTTTAAGAAGTAAATTATAATATCATTAAACCATTATATTAATATAAAATAATAAGCAAAGTAATAATATTATTTTACCACCAAAACAAATGGAAATTTTCAAAATCTTTGAATATGGAATGCATAACATAAAAGCCTCCTTCGTGCAGTTTCTTTCCAATTTCTATTTTCATGTTGACAAAGCCCTGCTCTCTTAACTTTAATCTATCCTAACTAGAAAAACTAGGAGTTTCAATCTAATCCTTCTGAAAGATGCCAGTCAGACTCTCATCCCATAAAAAGTTCACATTCCATTATCTATGATCTGGATGTATGTTAGATATTCTGCTTCCTTTTGTGTTAAGTTGTTCAAATAAACAAATGCATTTTAAGGTATATTAATAAATGCATACGAGCCAGTTCAGTGTAGTGGTTAAAGCATCAACCTAGAAACTGGGACACCATGAGATTTAATCTTGCCTTGGGCATTCAACTAGCTGGGTAATCTTGGCCAGTCATATTTTCTTAGACTTAGGAAGGACACAGTGGCAAACCACTTCTGCAAAACCTTCCAAGAAAATTGCAAGACTATGTCCACATAATCTCTGAGCATCAGTTATGTTAGAACAGAAGATAGATGATAGATAGATAGATAGATAGATAGATAGATAGATAGATAGATAGATAGATAGATGATAGATAGATAAATGCTTATATATTGTTTGCATTAATTACTTGCAGTTGTTGCCATTTTTAGAAGTACATGTTTGAAATAGATATGCTGTGAATATTCTCTGCAGAATTTCAGTAGATGAGGTTTTTTTAGAAACAACATATATTGCCTTTACTTAACACTTCTTCGTATAATTAGTTGTAACAGATGAGTGTATCATCATAGGCTTGGAAGTTTCACTTTTATAGAAAGCTGCTTAAAATATTGGTTAATCTCTTGCTTAAAAATATTTAAAAATGGAGCAGTCAAAGGGGCCTATTTGGTTTTGCATTGAACACAGAAGAACACACGTTTTATTCAAAAGAAAAAAATTCTGATAATAAGCACACCCATGGCAATCAATCAGTGGTTAGATGAATGGGAACAGTAAAGAGGATAGTAGTAGGAACTGAATGCAAAAGCAATTGGGAAGATGGTAAGGAGGGTGCATTGCATTCAAATCCTGTCTTTTCACTAGCCCTATTTGGTTACTGCTCTAGTTTTTGGATGTCATCCCAGCCTTTCCTTGAAAGCCTTTTGTTGAACGTAATTGCAACCCTACTATTGGACAATAACAAGGCATGCATAGAATGATCTGGGGTGAAACACAAGGGCAGCAGCTTTTAGGTTATTGAATTGATCAGCTGAAGTAATATTTTACCAGAGAAGGTTCTTGTCAAATTCACTTAGCTGCTAAAATATGTTGGCCTGTCAAATGGGGGGAATGAGCTATTTACTTCTAAGGCAGGAAAATGGCACTGATGATGCTATCTAGTTTGGTAATGAAATGTCTGCAAGAAAACCACCAAGCTCAGAGAGCACCAAGGATCCACTATGGTGATATCCTACAAAACACTAGGACTCAAGAGCAATATATATTAAAAGCCGATTTGGTCTAGTACTTTCTGGTTTGGTGGCCTGGTTGAGGGGGGGGGAGAGATAGTTCCTTGCAAGTGGCACGTGGGTGGCCAGGTGCATGTGCAGCTCCGTTTGTGTGAGTGGCAGGCATGCATACCCTCTGCTCGCATCAAGGGTAGCTTCACATGTGAGGGCAAGTGACTGCCACTCACAGGAGAGGAGCTTTGTGTATGAGGGCAAATAGCTACCACTCACACGAGGGAGCTTCACATGCAAGTGCAAGATGGCAGCTGCTTGCACAAAGGAAGCTTTGCATATGAGGATAAGCTGCTTGCACTAGGGGAGCTTCATGTGTGACTGCAGGCTGCCACTTGCACAAGGGAAGCTTTGCACTCAAGGACATGCTCATCCTCTGCTTGTGTAACCCAGTTTGGAACAGGCCACAGTCTACTAGTGGGGACTCCTGGTCTAGTGATTACTGTCAGGGTTCTGACCGATGCCCTAATTAGGCATAATTCTAGTACAAACTAGAAATCAGGACCACAAGACCACTGGTTGAAGGAGTCAGATAGCTAAGAAGAAAAGTATTGAACCGTTGCAACAGGAGTTGATTGACTGGCTTGTCCTGGACCCTGACATCATGAGCTTAGAAAGAGTGACTGACACAAAGTTACCTAGCCAGTTTTCATGTCTAAGGCATGCTTGAACTCAGAGTCTGCTGGGTTTCTAGGCAGGTAAGGTAAGTGTATATTAATCACTGCATCAAATTGAATCAGATTGCCCAATTTATGCTAGCACAAAGCCCTGAGGTGGATAGAAGACAATGTGATGCATTTCTGCCCTTAAAATGTTAATGGCATTTACTTGTGCTGCAGCCAACTGATCCTACAGATCAGCTCGTTAGTCACTGAATAGACAGTAAATACACATACATACATCACTACTGGAATCGGAATATCCTCCCAACACTGTTAATTAAGAGTATGAGTATTTCTATAGCAACATTTTAAACATTAACATTCAGTTAACATCTACTCTCTTTTGTGCTTTTTGTGCTTTTTCTTTTTCTTTTACATTTTAACAATATATTTTTATATGTTTACTGTTTTAATTAATTATTGTACACAACCCACATTTATGTTTTGTGAAATGGGCAGCCATGTACTCTGTTTCCCTGAAAATAAGACCTCCCCGGATAATAAGCCCAATCGGGCTTTTGAGTGCATGCACTAAAATAAGCCCTCCCTGAAAATATTGCAACACAGCAACAGCCATGAGGTGACCATGTTGTCACCTCCTGCCCCTCAAAAATAATAAGATCTCCCCAGAAATAAGGCCAAGTGCTTATTTCATGGGTCAAAAGAAAATAAGACCATGTCTTATTTTGGGGAAAACACGGTAAATAAATATTTTTCAACCCTTTAGGATCAATTCTGGATCATTGAATCCTTGATGTCGGCTTTAAAGTTCAGGCAATTCATTTTTTGCTCTGCTTTGTTGTATTTAAAATTCAAGTAAAACCAATAGTTTCTTTTAGATTACTACATATGGATGAGCTATTTTCAAATCAATGTTAATTCTTACTTCATCCTCCCCAAACCTCCTAAATTCAAACAAGCCATTGCTCCAGCTCCCAAGAACATTCATGCTGCCGTAACTTGTTTAGTGAATATGATTTATCTGCTAATATGTATTTATTTTCTCTTTTGAGCACATTGAAATTACAATTGAATCACAACTTTTGTAGAGTCTTGTAAGAGCATACCTAAAGTTCTGCTTTATAGTATAAAAATAACTTGAATATGCTGATTATGTGCTAACAAGTTGGTATCAACTTTTAGTGATCACATATATTTTCTTTGTGATGCTCTGCCCTTAAACTGAACTGTTAGGCCTTCAGTATTACACCCATTGCTACTGTGACTGAATCCATCTATCTTATAACTGGTTGTCATCTTCTTGCCTTTCTTTTCACCTTTCTCATCATTAGTACCTTCTCTAGAGAGCTAGATTTTCACATAAAGTAGGATAATTTGAGCCAGGTCATTTTTGCTTTGAATGAGAACTCTAGGAAGACTTGTTCAATGGTCTGTTGTTGGTTGTTATTGTTGTTTTGGCTGTCAACAATATTCTTTCCAAACACCAATGGTCAATTCATACATATTCTTCTTATCCAACTTCTTCAAAAATTCAACTTTTGCCTACATAGAGTGTCATTGTAAATATAATTTCTTGCAATGTTTTTATCTTTGTTAATATTTATTTACAATAATATGTATGTATATAAGTATGAATGCATGCAGGCATAAAATCTTACAGCTTGGAATATCTTTTCCAAGGACTTTATGGCTGTTCTGTCATGTGCCAGTCTGCGGGATATTTTGGGACTGCTTTTTTTTTTAATGATAATGTTTGATCTGAAAAGAAAGAAGCTACTTAGTATCATTTTATCCATCATTTCAATGTTTTCTTTGCCAATTCAATGGGTGGTTGTAGTTATACTAATTGTTGTTAGTTGGTCTTCTTTATATTTAATTTTAATCCCATTTGTTCACTATGGCCCTTGACTTTTATTAGCAGCATTTTAAGCTTCTTTGTATTTTCAGGTTATTGACACAAATATAGCTGAGATAACTGATGTTTTGTCATTCAGTTTTAAAACCACATTCTCTTCCAAATCAGCTTTCTTAATATATATTCAGCATATAGGTTGAACAAATATGGGAGAGTATATAGAATTAACAGCCTTACCTTATTATTTTACTGTAGCCATGCATATTTTAACTAATATGTTTAGTTTCCTTGGTGATTATGAGGGAAAGTACCTTCACTATGATTCAATATTCAGAGACAGATATTTTGGTCCCTATGAAAAGAATATTATCTCATCTAGGGATATAAACACATTATGGCTTCCATATTATAAAATGTGTCAGTCCAGCTTGAAATAGTTACTGTAGTGCATAGTTCTCCAGGTTAGTTGTTCGGGAATATGCTTGAATGCCAATGGTGAAATTTCTATACATTCTAAGTGCTGCAATTTCAACAAATGTAAACAAGTATAAAATGAATCATTTTACCATGAAAAACACAACCTTCATCGTTATAGTAATGAGATTTTTGTTCGGAATAACTAAGCAAGACATTGGTCTGTAGTCTCAGTGGACAAATCAATTAGAATGTCAATCCAGTGTGCAACTGACATAAAAAAATATTAAAAAATCATGTTTGGAATCTTAGAAAGGGAATTGAAAAAGAACATCATAATGCCATTAAATACACCTATAGAAGGAGATAGATGGATGGATGGATAAGTAGGTAATTAGCTAGATAGGTAGATATATGATAAATACTACAATTCTAATCACTGTATCTTAAAAAGAAAAGTATATAGCATAAACTATGCACACGCATACAGAAAAGGTCAATGATGGAGTAATTGTCCTAAAAGGAAAGAATACAGAAATCAAAGACTTTTAGGTTGGACTGAAGGAATGAAAGGAGAGGCATGATAACAGTATTTAAATCATAAGCAGTATTTGTTAGGTGGATCAAAAAGAAATTCTCAGTTTCCTAGAACTGAAAGTCATCCATTGAAACAAAACATTAGTGAAATTCAGGACATGTGGTCAATGGCTATCCTCCCCCCCGCCCCCGGCCATAGCTACTAATATAAATGGTTATTTATAGGAGTGCATATTAACCATAAAATATATTTTAAGTCTAAACAATTGCATTTTGGAAATTCTGATGAACAGTTTTCTTTTAGCTGAGGGCTGGGGGGGGGATTGTAATATTTTGAATTTTTTGAATTTTGGCTAAAATAACATTTTAGGGATGCTAAGAAAGATTTTACAGATGAATGGTTCTAGGCTGGGATAAATCAACCAGTGGTGGTTGTCCTAGTAAACTCCCTTCTCCTTTCTGGCATTTTTCCTCTCTGTTAGAGATACCAAAATAATACAGACAAAGTAAGGTTTCCTGGCGCAGCAGATGACCTCTGAGTAGCCTTCTAGCCCTAAATTGCTGTGCTGTTTTTCCTTCCTTCCTTCCTTCCTTCCTTCCTTCCTTCCTCCCTCCCTCCCTCCCTCCCTCCCTCTCTCTCTCTCTTCCTTCCATGGGAAGAAACCAATCCCCCTGCCCCAATAGAATATTACTCCCAGAAAGGCTCATTCCACATGCCTGCCAGATGGATAATGAGATAATGAGCCTATAGAAAGTTTGGCTCCATTCACAAGCAGGGAATGATCCAAACCCTTTTAAAAACATAAAGCCCATATTGCACAAACCCCAAAACTTCAAAAACATAGAACCATATAAGAATCTTACCTTTTATCCAGTTTGTTGTTCAGTTGACACAGAAACAAATTGCTGAATGTCACATTGCAAACTTCCTTTTTCAATTTAAAGCAGGTTTCAATTTAAAGTTTGCAACTTTAAGACTTGTGGACTTCAACTCCCAGAATTCCACAGCCAGGCATGCTCAGTTGCAATTTAAAGCAACAGCATTTTTTTCTACTTTGCTGAATCCCAGTTAAAAACTGAGATTCCTTCTTTCTTTTTATTTATTTTTATTTCTCCTTTCCTTCCTCCTCCCTCCTCCCCTCTTTTTAGTTTTTAAAACCAAATTTCCCTTGCCTGAACCAGCAGGTAAAAAGGGCTTTTTTTAAAAAAAAAAAAAAGCTTCTGACAGAGGTTCGGGGGAATGGCCAAGCCACCATTACTACTGGTCCAGTCTGAATCGCCAGATTTTCACCTCTTCTGGCGTACTGGACAGGACCGAGAGGAACCCACCTCTGAAATCAACCCAGATTCAAACTGGAGAGTTTAAGTACAGTGATGGTGAACCTATGGCACGCATGCCACAGGTGGCACGCAGAGCCATTTGTCAGGGCATGCAAGGTGCTGCCCTGTCAGCTGGCCAGGGCGCATGCGCGTGCTGGCCAGCTGAGTTCACCATTTTTAAAAGCCATATTTTGCTCTCCCCGGGCTCCAGAGTCTTTATAGGAGCCTGGGGAGGGCAAAAAGAGCCTCCCTGCCCCCCCGGGTCGTTTTAAGCGCTCCGAAGGCGTCAGAGAAGCCTCCGGACAGTCCCTGAAGCCTTCGAAGCGCTTAAAACGACCCTCTGAGCAAACCGGAAGTCACTTCCTGTTTGCACGGAGGGTCGTTTTAAGCGTTCCGAAGGCTTCAGGGAAGCCTCCGGATGGTCCCTGAAGCCTTCGGAGCGCTAAAAACGACCCTTCGAGCAAACCGGAAGTCACTTCCGGTTTGCACAGAGGGTCGTTTTAAGCATTCCGAAGGCTTCAGGGAAGCCTCCGGATGATCCCTGATGCCTCCGGAGGGCCTCCGGGGGGGCAGGGGAGGCTCTTTTCGCCCTCCCCAGGCTCCTATAAAGCCTCTGGAGCCTGGGGTGGGCGAAAAAAGCATGTAAGAATAGGGGGTCGCGCCTTTTGTGCGCCCATGCACACTGGGGGGGTCGCACATTGCATTATGGGTGCGGCATGCCCGCAAACGACCCCCCTGCGCTCCCCCCAGTTGTGGCACGCGAGCCAAAAAAGGTTCGCCATCGCTGGTATAGAAATTAAGAGGACATCTTTACATTATTCAACCATTAATTGATATTATTTTTGTCATTGTGCTATTTTTTTTCCTAGAGTGTATTTATGTCTTCATTATTGTACCTAAGAAAGTGTGTATGTACCTAAGGAAGTATGTATGCTATTTACATGTATAGACGTGATATTGTGTCCATGGAACTTTACAATTTACTTTTATTCTATTAGCATATTATTCCATATTAAATAAAAAGTTGGGATAAAGAATTAAAGCCCCAGCCCCACAAATTCATTTAGCTATTGTTTAGTTCAATACTTAATAAAGTGAACTGGAGAACCCAAAATTTCACTTAAATTTTGTTGTAATTTAATTTTCAGAGTTTAAATTGCAGAATGAGTTTCAATTAGAGATGAAATATAGGTTCAGGACATGGCTTTCAGAGAGAAAGAGGGGTGTGGTCCAATTTATGTGATATTTACAAAATGTGTTATTTAACCTGATAACATGAAACTTTATAAAAAGTAAGGATGCAATTAATGTTCAAACTGATTTATACAGTTTAATCCATTCTGGGAATTACTTTGCTTTGCTTGTAGGTTGTTTATAAAAACAATGATGTAAGACTGGAATTGTCTCGACTGGCCAGACAAGGAGATCCTAAGATGAAAATCCATGGTGTCGTGGCATTTAAGTGTGAAAATGTGGCAACCTTGGATCCAATCACTTTTGAAACACCAGAATCCTTTATTTCTTTGCCTAAATGGAATGCCAAAAAAACAGGCTCAATATCCTTTGACTTTCGCACTACTGAACCCAATGGGCTGATTCTCTTCAGCCATGGCAAACCACGACATCAGAAAGATGCCAAACATCCACAAATGGTTAAAGTTGACTTCTTTGCCATTGAAATGCTTGATGGGCACCTCTATCTGCTTTTGGACATGGGATCTGGAACAATTAAAATAAAAGCTTTGCAGAAAAAAGTGAATGATGGAGAGTGGTACCATGTTGACTTTCAAAGAGACGGACGATCTGGTAAGTTTTGACAAAAATACTCAAGACCTTTAAATCCTTCATAGTATAAAAAATAAAGAGAAAAATGTGTACTTAATTCAGTATTATTCTAGAACAGCAAAGCACCTTATATTTTGAAATATTTAATTAGTATTTTTAATTCCTGAACAAGTTGGAAAGTTTGAACAGTACTCAGCAGATAATCAAATGATACTTATTTTGTGAGTATTTTCAGTAATTAGTAAATGTAATTCTCACATACAGCCCCAACACAAGAGTTATGGAGAATACTATAAAAATAATAATTAAAAAAACAACATAAAAGACCTATGAACTATTAGTATCCTTTACATCACACATGAAATGGTTCCATTTTTCAAGTATAGACTCGATCCATTAGTAGTTGTACACTATTCATATTTTTTTCAAATATCTTAACTTAGTTGAAAAAGAAATGATCAATGAACAATTGCACTGAATGAATCATAATGCATCGAGGAAATGCATCTACATATGAATAAAACATTAGAAAACATCATTGATGTAATTATACGTATGATAAAATACAGTTACATTTTGATTGCTGTTAGTTGTACTATTAAGTTCTTCGTATATTGTATGGATTAATCTCTGATGAGGAAAAAAATCAAATCGGAGTTGAATCAGAATTTCATGGGAATAGTTTTCTACAACAAATATTATATTATGAGATATGCACAATTTATTTTGTGGGATTCTTCTACTAAAATTTAACCAGTAAAAATAAAATAGCACATACATTTCACATTAAGCTTTCCACACTTCTTGGTGCATCAGTTTTCTGGGGAAGAAAAAGGTACAACTCAGGGGTGGGTTGCTTCCAGCATTACTACCGGTTCGGCACGCAAAAAGAAAAAGAAAAAGTACAACTGGAGAAATGCTAAAATGTGGATATAGTTTGTTTATAGCCTGGCTGTGTAACTTGTAGGCTTGAATTGTGAAACTTTTTGTATGAATATGGAGTTGAAGGCTGGTTGCAAAAGGCAATCACTGAAATATATAGATGAAACTTTTATTGGACCAGATCCGATTTAATGTGATATTGGCCACAGAATATCACATTTCATAAAAATAAAGAAAGTTACAAGATTACTGTATGTGTATGGATATCTGTTACTTTTTGGTGGAAAATAATAGGCAGCCTTATTGTCAGGATCATAGATGTTAGTATATATTATTTTCCAAAGTACACCTTATTATTTAAAAGTAATATAAAAAAGGGCTTTCTAGCTGTCAGAGAGTAAAAGCCCCATACTTTAATCTTAAACCTGTCTATTTCATATGTAGAATCATACTGTGTGCTTCCTCTATTAACACTCAACATTTTAGTGCCTTATTTTTTAAATCTTAAACTTATCTCACTGTTGATTAGCTTTCCAGCCAAAGTGCAAAAAAAGCAATATATGTTACAAATCAATTTCATTTTCATCTCATTGCAGTTATTTTGCTTGAATTTGAAACTACAGGTAATTGGAAATAGTTTCTATGAACATGTTAGGATTAAACCAGATTGCCATATTTTTCGGAGTATAAGACACACCTTTTTTCCTCAAAAAAGAGGCTGAAAATCTGGTTGCATCTTATAGACTGAATACAATATTTTTTTGCCTCCTGACACCCCGCCCCCAGGAGCAGAATGAAATGAGTGAAAAACATGCTCAATTTTTGCTCAATTTTGCCCGCCCCAGCCCCCAGAGCACTCCCCCCAGCCCCCAGAGCACTCTATAAGCCTCCTAAAGGCTATGCATGTCCTTTTTTTTTGACAAAAATAAGCCTCCTAAAGGCTTAAAGCACTCTATAAGCCTCCTAAAGGCTATGCATGTCCTTTTTTTGACAAAAATGGGCCTGTTTTCTTAAAAACATGGGCTGTTTTTTGCTCCCCCCACCCCCCGCAGATCACTCTACAAGCCTCCTAAAGCTGTTTTTGGGAGGTCTGCAGAGTGCAAAAACTTTTTTTTTAAATGCCTCTTCAAAATCTTGGTGCGTCTTATACTCCAGTGCATCTTATACTCCAAAAAATATGGTACATTACAAGAAACTTAACTTGTAATGTACCATATTTTTTGGAAGCAATAAATTGCCGTTAATCACAAATGAAAGCATGCCTAGCATCATACCTTCATTTAAAGTTGTAAGCCAGGGCTGTCAAGCTCCCAGAACTCAGGCTGGGCTGGCCATGGCCACACCCGGTTTAACAAAGGTGACAAAAGTCCCAATACATCATGTGGTGCCATGATGACGTGAGTTTGACACCCCTGTTGTAAGCTGTTTGGTGACTGACTGATTATTCTACCAGTATAGTAAGGAAAAGGACACTACTCAGCAGCCAAAGTAAGCCATCCCTCCCTTTCTTTCTTCTGCTGAAGTATGGTGGTAGATAGTGGAAATGCTAATGACTGTCAGATGAGCAATGGAAGAGGGACAATTCAGACAAAAGTGGCATCTTAACAGAGCTGATATTGTCCCTATTTCCTTTCATTTCCTCTGCTACTGCCTAATGTAATGCCACTGCCAAGCCTCAGTTTTAGAAAGCAGACTTGTTAAAATGAAATTGCTGAGATAATGAATATAATTGAAGAGGCTCATTAACTCATACCTATGGGAAATGTTTGTCTGTTGCTGCATTGCCAACCTTGCAGGTAAAGCAGAGAGGAGGAGGTGAAAGTGAGAGGTTGGAAATCCCACAAAAGCATTCGGCAAAGCTTTGTGTCTGTGGCTTTTGCAACCTGTCAAAATAGCACCGATAATTGTGTTATGAGACTACTTCAGCACTTCAATGTTTTGTTCAATTCTTAAGAATGTTAAAAGAAAAAAGAAGGAAGCCCTTCACAAGAGTTTCCTTAACCAAACTGCTATTCAAACATCTGGAAAATCATGATTGTGTTTTTGAATCAGACAAGAAATTCAATATGGTCAAATTCTACTTGTACATGCCAGTGTAAACCAGACTATATAAACAGTTTGTTTTCACTGCTAAGCGTACATTTAACAGCTAAAATGTCATTGAATTTTTTGAATTAAAATCTGAATTCTAGTTTAAGTGCTAGAAATTATAGGGTGGAAAGAGGCTCATGGCTTTTTTTCGGAGTATACAATTAGAGGCCTGGAATAATCACAATCTCAATCAAAGTAGCATTTTCCAGATATCCATTTCATTTTTGGAAGTTTTCTCTATCCCCTTATGCCATCTAGGAAGGGTTTTTTTTAAATGTCTCCCTCTGTGTTTCTTCTTCTTCTTCTTCTCCTTCGTCTTCTTCCTTCTCTTCTATCTACATACAGTATATATAAAAGGATGTATATATGTATGTATGTTCCAGCATAACTCTGGAACGCCTCAAGCAATTTAGACCAAATTTAGTACACAAACGATTTACCCTCCGGAGACAATCTCTCTCTCCCTCTCCCTCTCTCTCTCTTTCTTTGTGTTTGTGTATGTGTGTGTGTGTTCCAGCATAACTCTGGAAAGCCTGAGCCTTTAAGGAGAGCGAGTGTGGCATCCTAGAGCGGCAATTGTTCATGATGTCATGGGAGGGGGAAGGAAACCTGATTAGGACAGTACAGAGATCTTTGATTGAACGTGCCATGGCCTAAGCAGATCGCCCGCCCCCACCTCACCGTGGTGGCCTGATCTCACAGGAAACAGCTTTGGCCTGTGTTCCAGGGATCATCCTTTGCCCCAACTCAGGCCCAGGCTTCCCTCACACAGTAGGCCTAGGAAGGGAGCCTGATTAGGTCCGTACAGCAGTAGGCCTAGGAAGGGAGCCTGGTTAGGCCAGTACAGAGGTCTTTGATTGACTGTCCTTAAGGCCTAGGCCTCCCTCACACAGTTGGCCTACAAAGTGTCAGGATTGTAGATAGGCCAGGAAAGAGGAGACATGGGAGGGGGAAGGGAGAGGGTAGGGATGATGGGCATGAGAGCAGGGGGACAAAAGTCCCCTTTCAATGGCTCCGTCAGAAAAATGCTTCAGGACAAAGTGTCAGGATCATACACAGGTTGGGAAAGAGGGGGATGATGGGCATGGGAGTAGGGGGAAGAAAGGCTCCTCTCAATGGCTCCCTGTCAGAGAAACATTTTGACGTCTATAAATACCCAGGCAATGCCAGGTCATGAGCTAGTGTGTGTATAAAACTATGATACTTTCCACTTTGTTCAAGTACTTTTCACATTATTTCTGATTCATAGAATCCCAAGATGTAGGGGATAGGTACCCTAACTAGATGTCTGTAAACAATAAAAAAAAACTTAAGTCATGACCAATCATTATAATGATAAAACAAATCAAATACCAGGTTTCTACTCCTTGGGAGTCAGTTCCCTCTGTGGGTTGAAGTCTGTTATGCCCTGCAAGTATTTACCCATAGTAAGCATGTTTAAAATTTGGGACTATCAAGGGTTTCTTCCAGACATTCTTTCCTGGATGAGCAGTAGCAGATCTGTCCACATTTTAAAGTCAGAAACAGGATCAGTTATCGTGTGTGTGTGTGTGTGAGAGAGAGAGAGAGAGAGAGAGAGAGAGAGAGAGAGAGAATATATGAAACTGCTAGTGTGTTATATGTGTTAGCACAAATAATACACTAGCAGATTCTTATAAACCTGCCCCTGCTCTCATGCTTTTCTTTTCTTTCTGAGCAATGTAAAACATCCATAGAAGACAAATGGCTATTTCAATTTTCAAACTGCCTGTTCAGATCTGAGTCCTGCTGAGTTCATTGAAGTTTATTCCTAAGTAAAGTATAGTAAGATTGCAATATTATTAAACAGAATTTAACAACAGAAACAGAAGCTAACAGTTGATTGCATTTGCACTTTAGCAGCAATTTATGGGGAAAAAAGTGTATTTGGAAAAACACACTTTATTTATTTGACCTCCCCTTGTAACTATTGTTTATAATGCATAAAAATAAAACACAATCAGGAGAAACCGCCTATTTCTTCACAATTAGAGAGAGCTAGTTTCACGCATGGATATCTGCTTTATTCCTAATCTCTGCTCAAATAGATGTAGTCCTGGACTTAGAACAGTTCATTTAGTGACCGTTCAAAGTTACAATGGCACTGAAAAAGTGACATGACCATTTTTCACAGTTCTGACCTTTTCAGCATCCCCATGATCATGTGATCAAAATTCAGATGTTTGACAACTGGTTCATACTTAAGATGGTTGTTGTGTCCCATGGTAATGTGATCCCCTTTTGCAACCTTCTTACAAGCAAAGTCAATGGGAAAGCCAGATTCACTTAATAACCAGGTTACTAACTTACCAACTGCAATGATTAACAACTGTGACAAGAGAGTTCATAAAATGGGGCAAAACTTACTTAACAAATGTCTCACTTAAGAACATAAATTTTGGACTCAATTGTCATCATAAATTGAGGATTACCTTTAATAAACTCAATTCAAAGGGAATAGCTATTCCTAAACTGAAAATGGAAGGCAACTTCTAATGTTAACTCATTTCAATAAGGCATTTAAAAACAGGGGTGGGCTTAAAAAATTTCACCAAGAGGTTTGTTGGTGATGGGCATGGCCATGGTTGGCATGGCCTAGTTGGTCTGCTACACCACGGAGGGGTGGTTTTCCTCGAGCTTCTGGGAGGACAAAAACTGCTTCCTCCAGGCTTCAGAGGCCCTCCAGAAACCGGAAACAGGCTCATTTCTAGACTTCTGGAACCTACTGTATGCCCATTTCCCTCCCTCCCTGAGTCTCTGTGCGAGCCCTGCACTTACCTGGCATGAGAAACAGGCCATGTGGAGAATCCTGGGAGGGGAAGGAAGGGAAGGGCATGGCCAGCCAGGGGTGGCATTAGGGAGGTTCACCAAATTGGGCACAATCCTAGCTAGAGGATTGCCCAAACCCGTGCAAACGCCCAGCAGCCTACCCCTGTTTTGAAGGCAGAATGTCCTAAATACCAGAACATCCACCTCTTCTAGATTTAGATGTTGGGGGACAAAGACCCCACCACCTGTTTTTTGAGAGGCAGGAAATTTGAAGGGATGAATGTATAGATAAAGAGGAAGATAAACTGAAATCACTATAGAAAAGGGCCTCAGATCCCCACCTTTCTCTGGCATTTCAGAAGGATAAATGATATCAAATGTTATTGACAGGACCAGAAGGCTATACTTCCTTTATCTGGGTCCTAACCAACATCATCTGCCAGACCATCTAATGCCATTTTTGTCAGAAGCCCAGAAATGAATTGTTAATGGAAATAGCAGCTTCACCCAAATTTGCTGTAATGTATGTCTTACAACCTTCTTCAACATTTGAAATTGTCAAAGCAAAAGTTGGGGATAAGGCAGAAATTATCCAGAATAGCCAGTTCAGGAGACAACATCCAAAGTAACTTGGGAATGTCTTCACAGAACAGGAATTGCCTCTCCTGTCAATCAACTTGGGAAAAAGATTCTCAACTTCCCTTCACTTCAGAATATTAAATAGGACCCAGGAAGGAGAGCTCTTCTATAGCTGGCTTAGTTTATTTATTTACTTTTTATTCATTTGAGGTTTTTATCCCATCTTTATTATTTTATAAGTAACTCAAGGCAGCAAATAGTCTTTCCTCCTCCTATTTTCCCCACAACAACAATTGTGTGATGTTAATTGTATTGAGAATGAATGACTGGTATAAAGTCACTTAGCCAGCTTTTGTTTATTAATCAAAATTGCATAGCTGCTCATCTCACTAAATGTAACTCTGGGAAGCATACTACGATCATTACAGAAGTTAAAGTATTGCTACCTTGTCTGAATGATGTTAGGAATTAGTTGGGCAGCAAATAAATATACTTATTGTTATCAAGACACCTTTGTCCTTAATTAGTTGCTACTGATGTGATAATGATGATCATCATCATTGGCATGTTTCACCCAGTGACGTGCAGTCAGGTGAGGCAAGTGAGGCACAGCCTCACCACTCTCATCATGAAAAAAAAAAAGTAAAAGTAAAAAGCTGAGCTAGTTGCTGCCTCACCGTGGATGACTCTGCTTAACCTCACTGGTGCTCTCCCTCCCCAAGTGTAGTGACTTCCTCCCCAGGCCCCCATTCATTTCTCTCACACACACACACAGCTGGATAAAACTATATAAAAATCTAGCCCAGCTTCACTGATTACATTACAAGTTTGAAAAGGCAACGTGGCTCCACCTGCAATCAAACTACACTTGGGGAGGGAGAGCACAAGCGAGCACTGAGGAGACCACAGGAGGAGGCAGGAAGCCAGGCAAAGAGCCATGCTGTAGTACACACACTCCCCCCCAGCCTCTTTCTTTTGGAAGGCTCGGCTCGGCTCCCCTTTGGCTTCTCTGCCTCTCCTCTTACCCCAGCCTGCCAGCAGGAGGTGGTAGGTGGGCTTTATTGTGTTCCAGGCATTTCCCACCCAGACAGCAGGCTGCATTTGCAATGGTGGAGGTGTTTGGGAAAGGCAGCAGGGGAATGGGGGGGGGGGGGATGGCAGAGGAGCTGCTTTCAAGCCACTGGAAAAGATATCCAATCCAACTTTTGTGTGTGGGGGGGTTTGTTTGAGAGTGAGTGAGAGAGGGAAGGGGTAGGAGAGATAGTCCAATCCAACTTGTGTGTGTGTGTGTGTGTGTGTGTGTTTGAGAGAGGGGGAGGAAGGGAGAGAGGGAGGAAGGAGGGGAAGGAGAAGAAAAAGAAAAAGAAAGAAGGAGCAAAGGAGAAAAACAAATGCTGTCGCTTTAAATTGGAACTGAGCATGCCTGGCTGTGGAATTCTGGGAGTTGAAGTCCACAAGTCTAAAAATATTTGAAACCCAGCACTGGGTCAGTGCCTCACCAGTCATAAACCTCACCGCACGTCACTGGTTTCACCAGTGGAAAAGTGGCCATTGAATATCCAGAGAAAACTCCCCAGGGAGAAAACAGATAATATAAAGTAAACCTAAAGAAAGTAAAATGAATTTACTGCATCTGTGCTGCAAAAATCTGGATTGCCACAACTTGTAAAAGATAGAGAAAACTGCCATTAAGATTTATTATGCCTAACTGCAACTGTTTAATGATTTCAAATCTCAGTTTTAAGTTTCAAATCATTTATTAATTTCATTTCTTTGGAATTTTAGAGCTTTTGCTCTGAGAACACTTAAAAACATCGTGGTGCTGTTACATTTGTGATGATTACGGTACTTATGCAGATGAAATTTTGACAAATGCCATAACCTGGTGAAATAAGTAATACACTAGTAAAGGGTGGTTGTTGTTGTTTTGACAATATTAATTCAACACAGCAGTATTTTTTTTAAACAGGTAAATGTTTAGATTCAGTATAAGGCAGTTAATTTTGCCTAGATATGATTTCTAAAATTGCATGTCAACTCTCTCCCTCAATGCTTTCACATTATGGTACTGGAGAAGCCTTTTGAGAGTCCCTTAGACTGCAAGGAGATCAAATCAGTCTTTGGAAGGACAGTTTCGGAAGCTGAAGCTCAAATACTTTGCCCAAGCTAATTAGAAGAGAGAACTCATTGGAAAAGACCCTGATGTTGGGAAAGGAGAAGGGGATGGCAGAGGATGTGATGGTTAGATAGTGTCATTAACTCAATGAAAGTAAATTTGAGCAAACTCTGAGAATAATGGAAAACTGAGTGAGGAGGCGTTGGCATGCTATGGTCCATGAGATCGCAAAGAGTCGGACTTAGCGACTAAACAACTTTTTATCAAAGCCTTAGGCATGGCTACCCAAAACCCTGAAGTTCCTTGGAAAATATAAAAAAGTACTCAGATTAAGTATATTGCTTTAATTTTCAAGCAAATCAAAAATTTCTATTCTGATCCCAACAATTTGTTTGTCTTGGCTTCACCTATTTTTTTGTAGTGCATCCCCTAATATATCACTCAAAGATCAGATGTAGCCCTAAGCCTAAAAAAATTAAAGTATGTTCTGATATACAAGACCTTGTCCCAGATGAATTGCTAGTCCCAGAAAATAATTAATGAGAAATGCATTTTACTGCTGTGCAATTTCACAGAGCTTAAAAGGACCACTAAGAGCTTTTGATTAACCTGTTGGGCTTTCCTTTTTGTCCTTAAGCACTGCACTGCATTTCTTGTTTTTACATTTTTTTTCTGGCATCCCAGAATCCATTATTGATCAAACTCCAGGAGAGCAAGAATAATATTCATGTATCTGCATTCTGCAAAATGTTGCAATATGATCCACTAGTAGAGATAGATGCACAAACACACAAACACAGACCACACACACACACACACACACATACACACACACACACACCTACATTAAAAGCATACAAAAAAGTCATCACCTTTATGTCTAACTAAGTATAGATTTTAGATTTCAAAGAGAACTTTAAATTAGCTTATATTCCATTAAAGAAGCATGGTAAATATTTCCAAGTCTTAAGCTTCCTCCCATCTAAATGTAAGAACAGAAGAAAGATGGTTGTTTTACTAATAACAGATCCACAAACAATGGACAACTAAATTGTTTCCCGGTAACCATCTGACTGTGATTCTGATGTAGATGGTTTTGAATAATGTATTATGGAGCTGTTACCTTACTTTCAGCTTTGGCCCTTTCACATCCAGCATTCGTTACAATCAGGAACTGGTGAAATGCTGTGCCCCTCCCACCACCCCGGCCATGATAAGATAAATCTTTGGTGCAGTCTCCATTTTTTCTGACAACATAGACACCTCAATGCATTTTTCTTGGCAACAATATAGAAGTGGTCCTTGATTACTAATAGTGTTTCCCACTATACCTCTGGGATTTCCTGGAGGCCTCCCATCCAAACACTTGCCAAGCCTAACCTTACTTAAGTTCTCAGTTTAGACCAGATCAGTGAAGTATTGCTCCTGCTACCTAGTTATTTAAGTAGATGAGCCAAGACTGCAACATTTCCGTTTGCTAGTGCTCTTCAGGGCTCTCCCCCCTTCCCCCCCCTCTTTTGTTTTTCTCTGTCTCCCTGCCTTCTGAATTCAAATAAGCCATAACTTTCTCCCTACTCCCCCCCCCCCCCAAATATATTTCTGTTTGGTTGCAGCTGTTGGGGGAGCATCTGTTGCAAAAGGAAGGCATTATGCCATCATCACAGATTTGAATGAGAAATAATAAGCAAAAATATTAATACTTTGACAAGTAGCTTTGTTCTTACACCAATTTTGTTTGCTTGTTTTATTCAAAGTGGCCAAATAAGCATATTTCATCGTACAGGTTCTTGACTTACAACCATTCATGTTGTTGACTATTCAAAGTTGTAAGGTGCTGAAAAAAGCGACAACGGGTTCTTGCACTTATGACTTTGCAGCATCCCCATGAACACATGATTGCTATCTGAAGTGCTTGGCAATCAGCTTGCATTTATGATGGTTGCAGATCACATAATTGCCATTGTAACTTTCCTAGCCACCTTCTGACAAGCAAAGTCAATGAAGAAGCTGGCAAGGAATGTAGCAAGTTAGGGGTCACGTGATACCTCGTTTAATAGTTATACAGCTTAACAATGAATTTTTCAGTCCAGTTATGGTCATAAGTCAATAACTACTTGTATTTTGTAAACACAGGGGAAAGAATACTATAATTGTTCCCTTCTATGTGAGATATAGATGGGAAGATGCTGACTACTCCAAGAGTGGCTGTAGCTTAAGGCACTACATTGACTGAATGATGATTTTTGCACTCTCCAATTTATGGGCAGGAGGGAAAAATAATTACCTCATAATATTCTCTCTCTCTCTCTCTCTTCTTACCATTATAAAGTTGGCAGAAATGAAAATGAGTTTACAGAAGGTCTCTAACACTTTGGTGGGATTATGCAATGAATATGGAATTATATGGAACATGCCTTTTATATATTAAAAGTGCCTATTATAGAGTTATATATTGCATTTCATGGTTCATGGCTAAAACTCTGACTTTTTCTAGGAGAATGAAAAAGAGCTGGAGACAAATATCTTTTCAAAATTCTCCCTCAAATTTGTAGACAATGAAATTAGATCAGTGATTCTTCAGGGAAAGAAGGATTCTCCAATTTTTCAGGAGGCAGAGATCTATAATGAAAGAGGAAGTTTCCCTCAGGCCATCGGAGATGTGATTGCACAAGAAAAGGCAGGTGTCAGGGTTCCAAATAGCATCCAAAAGTAAATCAGAGTCCAAGGCAAAGTATTGCTCAAAGTTCCAATATATTAAGAGAGACATGTTGGCACATCTGGGAAAACCCAAATCTGAAAGTGGTTTTCCCCAATCATTTGAAAGTTCAAGAACTTCTCCCTATACTCCCAAGTCCATCACATGGTCAAATCTCCTACTGCTGTGCTGGCAGTTCCACCCACCCAATTCTGGTCAGGTGCACAGATGCAGAGACAAAGGATGACCTTGGCTTTTTTAGAAAGAATTTTGTTGTGACTTCATAGTATGTACTCCTTACAATCCCCCCTTCCATTTCCCCACAATAGAAAATGCATAACAGAATAATAGAAAGTATGGCAGGCCAAAGACCCAAAAGAAAAGATGGCTGCAGGCCTGACAGCAGGACTTAACACACTTTTACTTCAGAGGCTCATATTTAACATGACCATTCTCCAGATATGAAGATTTCTCCACAATTTTCCTTTGCATCAATTTCTAATGCAACTTTTGCTTTTTCAGATAAAATTATAATGACTAGAAAAGTGTGTGTGTGTGTGTGTGTGTGTGTGTGTGTGTGTGTATTAGCATGGCCAAAGTTTGCATACAGGATATAAAAGACCCCTTGGAGGAAAGCTCCAGCTGGCAGTACTGTATTATATAATTAACAATCACAGTTATTGACTGATCTATGTTTAAACACCAGGACAAATCTGAGTTAAAATGTATACTTTGAAAATTTAGACTTAGATCCTGCTTCTTTCATTTTTTTCTACTTTGTAAACTTTTTTTTTAATGAATTTAGCATAATTTGCTGGCGAGGGTATAGTGCTAATCAACAGTTCAATTCTATTTCAGCCTTATGCATATCTCCTCAGAAATTACAGCCTGATTAGTTCTAAAGTTTACTTTTACAAAAGCAAATTTTTGAAAAACTGCCTATAAAATTGGCAATATTTAGGTTTGCAATTGTGATTTAGGAAAATGTTCCAAAGCTTAGATTTGAATAAATTGGTAGAGTAGCTAACTTTTTTGCAGCATGGTTACTCTGGCCTAAGGCATAACTTTAAACAAATATCCTTCAACTGACACTGCTAATATTTAAGAAACTTTGATGAAAATGAAACTCTTCAAATAATTTAAAAAAGTTTAGGGGAAAGGAGTTGGATCCATTTAGATATCTCATTTTTTATTAGGTCTTATTTGTCTCAGTATTTTAGGAGGAGCAGTCTGTAACACAAATGTTGAATAACTAAGATGGTTATGATGGTTCTAAATGGCAATGTCATGGCAATGAACAAAGATTGTTCATCTACTGGTGCTCCATGTAGCCCAAGAACAGGACTTTATGCAAATGTGCTTAGAGAAGAATATTTAGTATAAATTCATATTTAATGTTTAAGATCAAATTATTTCAATATAAGAAACAGTTGGAAACTCTCCGATCATGTTTTTATCCCAGCACTGTATTCTTTTCACATGTATCTTGAAAATATCAGGGGAGGTCCTGGTTTCGATACCATCTGATAAGTAAGCAAATTGTGGATTCCTCAATTGGCTTTCCATGGTGTTCTTTTTTCATACTCACACTAGTTACTTTTTAAGTTGTTTTTAATTATTCTGGATTGTTCTTCGTCCATTTTTCATTCAAGTTATTTTACGTAGTAGTGGAAACATTTCATTACTATGATATGTAGCTCCTGAACATATGAGGAAACATTCACCTCATTTTTCTGCTATTTTTTTTACATCTGTTTTATTTTTTTGTTTTCAATTTCATAAAATTACACACACACATTACTAAAAATGATCCTTCAAGAAGTTTGCTGGTTATAATTTTTGTCTCCTATTCACATGGTGTTTATATTCATGCATTGACTGACTGACTGACTGATTAATGTTCTTACACTTCTTAGAAGAAAAAAGAATCAAATATGGTGCTAGCCTGTTACAAAATGTGCCATCTTGATACTAATGAATACAGATGATCAAATTATATGCTATAAAGGAATTAAATTGGTTTTATCACACAATCTTGTGTAGTATCTACCATGTTAGAAAATCAATATACCTTCTTGCAAATATATTGTTGAAAATTGCATTGTTTTTTTTATCAGCAAATGAAACAAATGAACATAGAACTATAATTCTTCCACATGATTAATTCTTGTAATAACAATTGAATGAGTTATTTCTATTCCTTTTAAAAATAATTTATTCAAGTTTCCATTTTTCTCCAAATAAATGCATGTGGCCTTAAGAAATATTTATTATAATTACTGGAGGGTAGGGGAGAGAATGACTTTAACTGGGAAACAGAATATTAATACCAATAATAAATAGTTAAAACATATTGTCTCAAATGAATTACTTATGTTTTGTTCCTAAATAGGTACTATTTCTGTCAACACAATGCGTACTCCATATACTGCACCAGGAGAAAGTGAGATCTTGGACCTCGATGATGATTTATACCTTGGAGGTTTGCCAGAAAATAAAGCTGGCCTTGTCTTTCCAACAGAAGTCTGGACAGCCCTTCTAAATTATGGCTATGTGGGCTGTATTCGAGACTTGTTTATTGATGGACAAAGTAAAGACATCCGTCAAATGGCAGAAATCCAGAGCACATCTGGGGTGAAACCCTCCTGTTCAAGAGAAACAGCAAAGCCATGTCTAAGCAACCCATGTAAAAACAATGGTGTATGTAGAGATGGCTGGAACAGATACGTCTGTGATTGCTCTGGTACAGGCTACCTGGGCAGGTCATGTGAACGAGGTAAGTCACTGTCTTCAGACCTTTGATTTGCAGAATGAGGACAGAATGAAATGAAACAGTCACGTACATTCTACCCTGTTTCCCCGAAAATAAGACTTCCCCAGATAATAAGCTTAATCAGGCTTTTGAGCGCATGTGCTAAAATAAGCCCTCCCCTGAAAATAAGCCCTCCCTGAAAATATTGCAACACAGCAGAAGCCGTGAGGTGATCACATTCGCTGCCTCCTGCACCTCAAAAATAATAAGACCTCCCCAAAAATAAGGGCAAGTGCTTATTTTGGGAGTCAAAAGGGAAACACGGTACTGATCTAATATGTGTGTTTTTTTCTGCATACAATTATATGGATCAATCATTTGGTTGATAATAAACATTATTAATCTATAAAGCACTGAATGAAGCAGTGGACAAAATATTCCTTTGAGAAAGGAAAACTTCCATGAAAATGATATAATCTTCAAATGCAAATTAATACTGAACGGAGCAAACTGATATAGAAATTGTTCAAAAAGTGGTATCTAAGAAGAGTTTGTTGGGAGGATTATATTGTTAATGCAATATATGTAACAATAATAATACAATATTGTTCATTGCCTTCTAAGACTTTGGAACAATTTACTTGGTTTATTTTGCGGGATATAAAAATCGGGAAGCTGCCAAATAGACCTTGCAGTATTGGTTAAATATATAATGAAATTTATGAATAATATTTGATCAACACTATAACTATAAAGCTGTCAACAATAAAAAGCTTTGCAAGAGTAGTTTGTTTCAAAGGTAATGAAATCTGAATGAGGTGCTGCTTCAATGTGGCTTCATGAATATCACCCCCTGCCTCTAAACCAGCAGTGTCAAACTTGCAACGACACATTGTCATTACGTGACATATCACAACTTTGTCCCCTTTGCTAAAATGGCAGTAGGGGTGGCCAGCGCATAATGCATCTGGCCCGTGGACTGTAAGTTTGACATCCCTGCTCTAAACAAGTGGGTGTGTTGTGTTCTTTTATTTAATGTCAATTTGGGGGCCTGTTCCAGAATGTCCAGGAATTGGAAAAGGCTTCTGTATATGGAAATGCCAGAGAAAGCCCAGAATCAAAATGAAATGTCTCAGTAAGAACAATTACACTGCCATTGCCTTCTCCTTACATATTGCAACACTTCACCATAAAGGGCTAAATGCAAGATGCATTGCATAGCCCTAGTGACTAGTAATTTTTCACACAGCAGAGAGTTGTAGCTGACCACACTCACTCATTTTCAAAGCAGGTAACTCACAATGGGATTATGGTTTTCACAGGATACCCAAAAGGAGAATACTTAAGAGAATTTATAGATTATCGGTATAGGAGGTGGTATTCAGCAGGTTCTGACTAGTTCTGGAGAACCGGTAGCAGAAATTTTGAGTAGTTCGGAGAACCGGTAAATACCACCTCTGACTGTCCCCGCCTCCATCTATTGTCTGCCTCCCAAGTTCCAGCTGATTGGGAGGGTATTTTGCAGTATCCTTCCCCTGGGAATGGAGATTTTACAATATCCTTCCCCTGCCATGGCCACCAAGCCACACCCACAGAACCGGTAGTAATTTTTTTTTGAATCCCACAACTGTTCAGTATCAAACAGAGAACAGGGTTTCAGTCCGAGATTTTTCAGGAAACGATGTTTTCTTTGGCCCACAAAGTGAAAAAAAAATCTCACTAGACAAATGAAATTATAAGGTTGGTAGGGAAAAGAAATAGAGATCTCTAGACCTGGAAACAGGAGCAAAATAAAATCAGCTATATAACCATCATGAAGAATCGTTTACAATAGTTAATGCAAGAAGCCTCTTCTTAGGCAAAGAAGAAGAAAAAACCAATTGCTATCCTAACCAATGGATAATAATTCACAGTGTCATAAGATTTTTCTGTAACATTGGTTTTACCTTTAGTATTTCCCAGTTTGGAAGTTTTCAGGCATGTGGCCTTCACGTCTCCAGCTACATTACCCAGTTTGGTTAAGTCTTTGTCAGAGAGGATTGAGCTATTTTCTTGTCAGCACTTTAAATCAACCAATTCAATCATTGTACTACAGACCACAATGAAGGTTTACAGTCTGATAAGCATTGCCAGATACCAGCATTTAGATAAGAGTAGCCTGTAACAGAAAGAGTATATGTCCTTAACTCAATCAGCAGAAGCCTTATTAATGCTGACTTTAATAGATCTCTTGTGTCTAAATGTTTCTCAAATCTTTTTCTGTGCTATGGCATCGGAATAGAGTCTATAGGAAATAAAAAGTGTAAATTGATCATGGACAGAGATCCAACACCACTGAAGTCCTCTGTTGTAGTTCTTATTGGTAATTGATCATGTTTGCAAGACATTTTCTGACATCTATACTCTAGCAGTTGTCCCAAATGTTTCATTAACGTAGCTCCCCAGAACAACAAGGAACTGAGACAGGCTTTATGGTTTAATCAAAGACATTTGGGAGTGATCATCTCCAATCTTTCTGGTGGAGATGGAGATCTTATTAAGGCTACTACCTGCAACAAATTCTCTGAAAAGACTCCGAAAATGTTCTGGATTCACAGTCCCAGAGAAAATCAGTCACATTTATTTTCTACTCTAGCTGAAGTTATAGGTAGTTTTAAGGTTCAACTTCTTCAAGTAGTGATTTGTCTATGACACTGGTGTCCGAGAAAATGAAACTTTCTCTGTGTATGAGCATCCCTAAAAATATAGCTTGGGAAGATAAGTGAAGCATTAAGTTTAATTGAAAAACAAGAAAGAAAATGCATGAAGGGGAAAGACTAAGCTAAATAGTTAGCTAGTTACTCTCTCCTAGAAGGAGAATCAAGTACAAAAGGTCCATGCATATGTGAATTAGGATTAAAGAGCCTGTATTAGCAATGTGCTTGACCATAGATCACACTTGCCCTGACTTTGAGATCATAATTGAGAATAGGTCACCACACTGGTGCCTCTATCTTGGGGCCAGCTTTGTTTATTTAACAATAAAATTTGCATGCCATCCAGCATCCGAAGGTCATTGTAATGGTGAAGTGAGCAGCATTGCAATGCACTCTACATGGGGCTCCCCTTGAAGAGCATCCAGAAACTTCAGTTGGTGCAAAATGCAGCAGTCCACATGGTTTTGTGCAGATCCCTGTGTGCACATGTATCGGTTGCCGATTTGCTTCCAGGTACAATTCAAGGTGCTGGTTGTCATCTTTAAGCCCTTCATGGCTTGGGACTGAGTTATCTGAGGGACCACCTCTTGTCTGCCACATCTACCTGACCCACCAGAGTGGGGAGACAGGGAATGTTGAGGGTCCCATCCCCAAGGGAGATGCACCTGGTGGAACCCAGGAGAAGAGCTGCCGTGGCTCCCTCTCTCTGGAACATCATTCCCCCAGAGATTAGAATGGCCCCCACTCTAATACTCTTCTACAGGAAGGCACTGAAGACCTGGTTCTGCCAGCAAGTCTGGGGAACCCAGAGCAGGATGGAGCCCATTAAATGGCTCGTGTGATCTGCTGACACCAGGATAGAAGGTTGGAGGTGGGGGTGATTTTGTTATATTGTACTATGTTAATTTATTAGATTCTTTTTGTTAGTTTTTATTGTTTTAAATGTGGTTTTATATTCTGCAAGCCGCCTTGAGTCACCATGGGTGAATAAGCGGCAATATCAATTCAATCAATCAATCAATCAATCAATCAATAAACAAACAAACAAATAAATAAATATAGATTTTTTTTTAAAAAAAAATAATGAACTCTAATGATTTTGGGCAGCTTCTGGCAGAAAAAAAGGACACCCTCCTCTATTCTGATTCTTTTGGAGAAAGAACCTAGAGAAGGAACCTGCAGAGCTCCAATGGATCCTTCTCTTCTAGTCATGGGTCTCTGTGATCATTTCCCCTTTTCTTGTCAGAGAAAACAGAACCTTCCTAGGCAGTGTTGTTGTTTCTTTGACTCCAACAGGAAGGCATTCCAGAGACTGATATTTCTATGGGATTGCAATGCTTTCCACTATGGATTATATAACCATACTTGACTAGTGCACGGTTGTGGTCTTCCACACAAAGAGGAACTCTGTGCAATCAGATTTCTCAGCATGTGGAATACTGTCGATTTCAATTCTTTTGTACAACCTATGGTAACATTGACTACATGACACTACAAAGTCTTATAATATACTACTAACGTATCACCTACCATACATAGAAAATGAGAATCGAACATGATTGAAATGAAAAACTACTTCAGTCTTTATGGGAAAAAGAGATCATGTTTCATTATGCTTAATTCTCAATAAAATGTCCTTATTATTGCATTTTCATAATGTGAAATAGTGACCATAGCACAATAGTGCATTAAATTCAACATTCAGACATGAGATAACTTATATAGCAAGTCCTGCAGAGTTATATTTCACTTCAAAGAAGGGAAATTCTCAGAACGGAATAGACTGATGAAAAGAAAACTCAAATGGGAAGCCAAAAAGGCAATCCCACACTAGAAAGCTTTGCTGTTGTTTAAAATCACAATAATAGAGGCTCTGACATAATCAAAGGTTGATTCTGAGTAATTTTAATAGCCATAGAATAAAAGGGTGGGCCCTCTTGGATAAGCAACTAGGTAAAGAATAGAAAACAAAGAGCAAAAGTAAACACTCATTTCTCACAATGAAAAAGGTAACTCTAGGATTTTGTCTAGGATCAAAATAGAATAGAATAACAGAGTTGGAAGGGACCTTGGAGGTCTTCTAGTCCAACCCACTGCCTAGGCAGGAAACCCCACAACACTTCAGACAAATGGCTATCCAACATCTTCTTGAAGACTTCCAGTGTTGGGGCATTCACAACTTCTGGAGGCAAGCTGTTCCACTGATTAATTGTTCTAACTGTCAGAAAATGTCTCCTCAGTTCTAAGTTGCTTCTCTCCTTGATTAATTCCCACCCATTGCTTCTTGTCCTACTGTCAGATACTTTGGAGGGAGCTTGACTCCCTCTTCTTTATGGCAGCCCCTGAGAGATTGGAACACTGCTATCATGTCTCACCTAATCCTTCTTTTCATTAAACTAGACATACCCAGTTCCTGCAACCGTTCCTCATATGTTTTAGCCTCCAGTCCCCTAATCAACTTTGTTGCTCTTCTCTTCACACTTTCTAGAGTCTCCACATCTTTTTTACATCAGTGCTTTTTAAACATATTTATAAATGACCTGGAATCACCTGTATTTGTAGAATAGCCAAGTTTGCTGATGACACTAAATTGTTCTGAGTGGTAAAAACAATAAGTGAGTCTGAAAAGCTCCAAAAGGATCCTTGCATATTGGGGGTGTGGGTATCAAAATGGAAGATGCCATTCAATGTGGGCAAGTGTATAATGATGCAAGTTGGGGCCAAAAGCCCCAATTGTTTATAAAAACTAATGGGATCAGAAGTTATAAGGAAAGAGTTCATGGAATGAAGATGTCAACATAGTGCATATATGTTGTAAAAAAAAAAGGCCAAAAGCTTGTTAGAGATAATAGAAGATGATATTGGAAATAGTCATGCCAATATTATAATGCCTTTATATAAATCCCTGGTGCAACTACATCTAGTACAGAGGTCTCCAACCTTGGCAACTTTAAGCAAAGCTGGCTGGGCAATTCTGGGGGTGAAGTCCTCCAGGCTTAAAGTTGTCAAGTTTGGAGACCCCTGATCTAGAATATTGTGTGCAGCTATGTTTGCCATACCTCAAAAAGGATGTAGTAAAGCTAGAGATGATTTAAAGGAGGGCAGTTAAGAAGCTCAAGGGATGGTGCAACATCCCTTCTTTCAAGACTTTTGGGTCTAGAAAGGAGGCAGGGGAGAGGATATGATTCAGGAATACAAAATTATGCATAATATGGATAAAGTGGACAAGAAAAACATTTTTCCCCTTCTCAAAGTACTATAACATCTTGTTGTTAGTTGCAGTCATGCCGGACCCATCATGAACCCATGGACAACATTCCTCCAGGCCTTCCTGTCTTCTACCATCCTCTGGAGTCCATTTAAGCTCACACCGACTGCTTCAGAGACTCCATTAGGCACCTCATTCTCTGTTGTCCCCTTCTTCTTTTGCTCTCAGTTTTTCCCAGGATTAGGCTCTTATCCAGTGAGTCTTTCCTTCTCATTAGGTGGCCAAAGTATTTAAGTTTCATCTTGAGAATCTGGCCTTCTAAAGAGCAATCAGGGTTGATCTCCTCTAGGACTGACCAGTTTGATTGCCTTGCAGTGCAAGGGACTCGCACACATTTTTACTATACAATAATTGTTTTTTAGATAAAAACACTCTCAGTCCTGCACACATAGGTGTGAATGGCTGTACAACAACCCTTTTAACAACATTACACTCCCTAAATTTAGATTATTTACATTCTACTAGTTTGTGATCATTTTGCTATGATCTCAGGCAATTAGAAATCAAATTGATGTGATTATGTCAGATTGTATGCAATTCTTACAAGCATTGATGACATTTTATCTTGTTCTTCCCTCCCACAGTCCTTTCTCTTTTCTTGTAACTCTCAGAACTGTTTTATATGAAGAAACTACTACTGCACAAAGGCATGTTCACTCATATAACAATGACAGTAGTTTATCATACTAAGTAGTCAATCAAATGTAGTTATGGTATGTTGCAGAATAAATTTACCATAAAGATTTTGAACTGACAAGCCCATTTGCCCTGCACTTTATTTGCACCCCACCCCTCCCAATTAGCTTTAAAAAAGTCAGTGAAACCCTGAGCAAAAACCCCCACTTTCTCTCTTTAGGACCACTTGAGGCATAGCAACCTATTTGTACTGTTATAAATAAAATCACATCCTCTTATTTCTTGTTTTAGAGTATGAAACCTTTTGGCAGAAATCCAAGTATTCCGTTGTCCCTTGACTTTTCTATTACTAGTAGACAATGCTGAAAGGGGCTTGAGGTGGTGGAAGTGGGGGCTGTAACTAGACATCAACTGAATTAGAAAACTCTTCAGTTAAATAGAGCTGGTGTACCACCCTGTGGCAAAGCCCTGCTATTACACAGGCAGGCACTTGCAAAGACAAAAGCACAGAGAGCAAAGAAAGGATTGTGAACAAAGTGTGCAGCTTTAAAAATCAAAAACTAAAGAATTCATGCAAGTTATGCAGTTATTGAAAAGAGGATAACTAAGCATGTGCAAGTCTATAAAATGTGAAAAACTCCACAAGTTTAATAAAATGCCTCAAAACATGTGTGCGTGCACACACACATTAAGGGTTTTTTTTCAGTAATTCATCAATTTACTAATTTCTTAGTTCAAGTTGTCTGTCTTTTTAAATCCTGTTTTTATTATTATTATTATAAATAACTCACGGCAACTAATACATGATTTAATCCACAATTTAATTTTCTGAAACATAGACCTTGAGTTGATGGGACCAATGCTAATCTGATGTACTCACAAGGTTATCTGGCTATTTTTCCTGCATATATCTGTAGTATTTATTCAGCACATGGGATATTGAATGTTACCCTAGAGCTTCCCTATCTGGAGGAAGTTATGCTCACAGCATTTCTTTCCTCCCCTTCTTCAATAATAATTGTATCCCAAATGGCCATGCATTGATATGATTACAACTTTTGGGATTCCAAAATACAATACATTCATCCTCTTCCACAGCATTGTCATGCTACCCATGTGTGCCTGCTGACAAAAATTTCTAGCCAATAAGTATAATACCATTACAGTTGTTGCAGGAAATTAAGGAAAAAAAGGGCAGCAGAAGTATATGTTTACTTCAGTGAATAAAACTCCTTCTGGAGAAATAAAGGAGAAGCATGTTGAATGGGATGAGGAATTTGTGTAATATGAGAACCAAGGCTTATAGTAAATGCTCACTAACTCTTATATTTTAATTTAAATCAGGAGCAAAGCAACATGCCACCTTGATCAAAGAAGTAGTTTGGTCTAGTGGTTCAAGTTAGAAACCATGAGACTATGAGCTCTAGACCTGCCTTAGACATTAAAAGAAGTTGGGGGACTTTGGGCCAGTCACACTCTCTTAGCCCATCATGTCAGGCTCAGGAGACAAACAGATCAGTCAAATTCTTGTCACAACCAAATGGATCAATATTTTGTTGATTTGAAAAAATAAAATAAAATGGATCCTGCACTTGCAAGAAAAGTGCTAGGAAGCAAAATAAGTGTTCCCTTTTCAATATTGGATCAAAGCAAAGGTAGTCTTTTTCATTCAGGATCCTACAGTAGCCAATCTAATGTTCCTAAAATCAAAACCTTGAGCACTATGCCTAATTTTTTATAATTTTCACAAGTTTCAGCCCTTTGCTGCCTATTTCCACACAGTATCCAACATTCAAAGATACACTGCTTTTACGACTTTAAAAAAATGAAGACTTATTTAGCTAATTTAACTAATATTACATAGGGTAAGAGGAACAGATAATTTTTTCTAGTGTACCATCCTGTTCTCTGAAAAGGAATGAAATATCACAAGGGAATATTATTTCTTGTCTATCCTCCCCTTCTAATTTGTCTGATGTCGAGCATGGCAAACAATATCCTGTTGTTCTATTCATGCTCACTCTTTCTTGGCAAGCTCCATTATTCCAAGTGATTTCGTGGGAATAAAAAGTGATGGCATTTTCATTCTTGGCATTTGCACAGAATTAAACATTTGGTTTGAGACCCAGGAGCTGCAATATTTATGCAGGAAAAATAGACTATCGGTGATTACTCTGCTTTATTTGGTCTTTGAGAAATGCTCTGCAATAGAATCTTTCCTAGCGTTAGCTACAAGCCTGAGAGGACAGTTAGAAAGCTGTCTTCCTAAAAACTTCTTCAATATTACCGTGTTTGGTTTTGTAGCTGGTGCTATAATGAAATGGCTCCTACTGATTGCCATTCAACTTTATAGATTTCTCACTTAGATTGCGCTTTCATATTGCTGGTAAATTCATGCTGTTTGTTTGCTGTAACTTTTAGATGCCCCTTGAAGCCTTGAAACAGGAGATTCAGATATCTTGCATTAGCTATAATTGAGTATAAGTAGTCTCCGTGTTTCAAGTTTAATTTTATTTTATAATTGGAAGCTAGAAAGTATTTTCCTTTTCATGTAAGAGAGTTCATAAAAGGTGTGGCCCATGGGGAGAGTGGAGAGAAGGAAGCTATTGCTTGTGTGTGTGTGTGTGTGTGTGTGTGTGTGTGTCTTTCACCCCTGAAGGTGGTTATATTCTCAAATAGGCTAAAGGTAATACTCTTAGAAGTTATAGTGTTCTACACTTATTTTGCTACTGTGAGTTTTGGCTGATTATGCTGAAAGTATAAACATCAAAGTAATCAGTGGATGGGCTTTGTTTGTTTATGGTAACACTAGCAGATGGCAAGACAGATGTCATGGCAGCATCATTTTTTTGGCTTCTCTCTTTATATTTTATCAGGGTTTGGAGTACACGATTACCTTTTGGCAACGGCTTTCATAGGTGTTCATTTTCAACAGGGTAGCAGCAGCAATGAAAAGGGCAATATGAATGAAATGACTACAAAGATGCAGATTTTTATTTCAATTTGCCCTAAACCCCTTTTATTTTCTGTATTAGATGAAAAGAGGGGGGGGCAGCCAAACCGTTTGCACGTCTTCAGCTAAATGAAACAAGTATCAATGAATATTCCGTGTGATCATGTGATCACTGCAATAGAACAACGAGTTTATAAAGAGTAGGCAAAAATGGGGAAATCAAGCATTTAAATTGACATTCACAGACCAAATGCCTAAACAGCCCTTCAAATTGGATTTCAAGTGATAATAATGCATGTACACACCAGTGTACATACTAAAGGGGTATCCTCCTAGGTTTGTAGTCTTATTACCGGTATTTATTTATTTATTTATTTGCAAAAATAAAAGCATGTAGCATTCATTTCTGGTATATCCTATCTGAAATAAAATAAAATTTGAAAGAACATAAGTATTTGTAAAAAAAAAAAAAAAAAGATGCATCTTGCAGAACAGAATTAATATTTGAATGAATTTATTTCCAGAAATAAATCATTAGTGCCTATTACCACATTATTTAAGCCAATGAACCCTCCAAGAACCCACCATTTTTACCTAAACACAAGTGTGCAAATGCACATCTGTGCATGGACATTCATTCATTTAGAATTAGAGTGTAAAATCTCAGATAGTGCCATCTAGTGATCAACCATATATGTTTTTTCATTCCAGAATTGGCAGCTCTAATAATTCCAAAGTCAGAACCCATACATGGCTAGAAATGTTCTATGGACAAGACTTCTGACATGAACCTCAGACAACTTTGCCCAGTTATTAATAAGCTGAACTGATTGTACCCAATCAGGAGAAAGACTCTAATGATCAAGAATTAGCGAAAGAAAACATACTAGTATTCCATATAGGCAACATACAAATTCCATATAGACGGGTTTGTAGAAATAAGTTAAAAACAAAACTGCCAATAATAGATTGCCTGTATGTAAAGGGATGTTGGCAGCTACCTAAACTACTATTTCAGTTCTGGTCATGGCATCTTGAAAGGAATACTGTGGAGCAATGAGCAAAAGGAATCAAACAGCTGAAACAGCACACCTAAAAGGGGGAAAAATACATTTTAATATAAACTTTAATATAGAAAAAAATGAATTAAGAGAATGTGTGGATTTGTTTCAAAAAGTGCAAGGTATAGAAGTAGTGAAGAAGAAATCATTTTGATCACATAAACTTAGAATCCAGTCCCATCCAGTAAAGCTGAATGAATAGAGATTCTGGAAAAAGGCAACATCTTCTCAAAAGAAGTTATAATAGGTATCCGGTTGAACTCTTCTAAAATGTAAGGAATGTAAGAAATCCATATATGTTACTATCACCTAGCAGTCTTTATGCTTATATTCTCTGTAATAACTAAGAAAGAATTGATGTGGGAATTATTATGAGACCACCATGTAAACTGGCTATGGCAGGAATAGATTGCAAACCAGAGAACTTGTTGCTCTGATCCAGAACACCTCTTATTACTGCTGAATGCTGTTCATGTATGTTGCCCAACTTGGGTGCCCTATCAATATATTCCAAAATCTTCAACAGGCAATTTTAGATGGCTACTCAGTGACAGATATCAATATTGTGTGAAAAGTCTTCTGTGCATTAGCAAATTCATTAGCAAACCCATTTCTCCATTTTTCATAATCCTTGAAATTACTATTATTTACTTTCAGGATAAAGCTTCTAAAAACTTACTAATATAATTCCTTCTGCCTTTTCTACCCCAGCCCTTAAGGGACAATTGCTCTCTTGTGTACTTTAATAAAGCCATTTCCTCCCTTTATAACTGTTGCATTACTAATGCAGAAATGATGGTAAAAACTTTTATTCCCTGCCCTACATGCTGCAAGCTGCCTAATGAGCAAGATATTATTAAACATTTTTTCCTGTTGTTTGGAGCATAACTTTCTGCTCCATTGCTGTTGGCTTTCCATTCCCTTTGGAATTGAGACTAAGAGTGAGAATAGGCCTAAACCATATATAATCTGATCTGAATGAAGTATAAAAGCTCGTCCACCTATATCCGTGATGGCAAACCAATGGCACATATGCCACAGGTGGCATGCAGAACCCTCTATGCAGGCATGGCAGCCATTGCCCAGCACAGCTCCACTGTGCATGTGGATGCGCCTAGCTGGCCTTTGGGTCTCTGCCACACATGCATGGGGGGCAGTGCTTCCCTGATCTCTGCAGGTTTTCCCCCCAGTGTGCCCTAGCTTTCTCCTTCATTTCTGCCACCGGTGCCTTCTCTGATCTCCGCAGGTTCCCCTCTCCACAGGTGCCTCTCCGTTGCAGAAATGGAGGAGAAAGCTAGGGTGTGCTGGGGGGAAGACACTGTGAAGATCAGGGAAGGCATGTGTGGTAGAAATGCAGGAGAAAGCTAGGGCATGCTGGGGGGAGAAACTGCGGAGATTGGGGAAGCCAAAACGGGGTGCTGGGCTACTGCACAAGGCCTCCGGCTCCTCATTTTGTGCCTGAAAAGCCTCTTGCAACAATCTGGAAACCAAAACAGGGGCACATGCACATGTAAATGTGCTTGCATTGCATTTTGGGGATTTAGACACTCAGCTCCAAAAAGATTAATCATCACTGATCTATATTGTTCAGGGGAGGACCAAAACCCAAATCCAAAGCCATATTATAAGACATTATAATAAACTACAATATTATTGCTGATGCAGTGAAAGTATGGAAAAAAGTGTCTGAAAACATGTGGCAGAGCATAAACTGAAGCCTTGGCCAAAAGTGGGAAAAAATCTACACAAAAACAAAACAAGAAAAAGCAAATATATCACCACCATTTGATTTACCATTATACATAATTCTTTAACAAAAAAAATAGGCTTATCATATTGTCCAGACCTGAAAGACTGTATAACATGATTTGCAACCTGGTTTTCGATAAAACCAGGTTATACCCATGCCAAATCACTCTGTGACATCCCCATATCCCTGGATATACTTTGTTCCATTGATGTCCATGGGATTTTTTTAAGAAAGAAAAATGGTGTTGTCCATAGTAAAATTTGCCTGTTCTGAAGACTGTATAAAGCAGTGATTCTCAACCTTCCTAATGCCGCGACCTTTTAATACAGTTCCTCATGTTGTGGTGCCCCATCCATAAAATTATTTTCGTTCTTACTATGTAACACCGGGAGCCACAAAACCTGGGTGGGTGTGGCCAACTCAACATCACTCCCACCCAGTCACATGACACCACCCCCCATCCCTGACATGCCTACCAAGGTTTCATGGCTCAGTGTTTTCTGTGGGAATAGGGTCTCTCTCTCTTCTCTCTCTCTCCCTCTCATTTCTGTTTTTCTCTATTTTTCCTCTCCCTTTCTCTTCTTCCTTCCTTCCTTTCTTTCCTTCCCTTTCCCTCTTTCTTTTTCTTTCTTCCTCATTGAATACGAGAGCAAATCCAAAAAGTTATTAATTGTAGGAAATTGCTTCTCTGTAATCTTTTTATAGTGAACTCTAAGTTGATAAAGCTGGCAAGATTGTACTAACAGCAATAGGATATATATTTTGATTTCTTTTGAGTTGGACAATACAATACATTATTCAAAATTATAAATAATCTTATTTTCAGTTGCATTTTTTTTGCCATCTCTGTTATTTTCTTTTTAAAAAATCAGATTTGCTTCCAACTTTTGCCTTCTGGCAAACTGCAGTTTTCTTGGCAAGAGATGTAGCTTGCCATTGCTTTTGTCATAGGTCTGAGAATGTTAGTTTCTTTCTTTCTTTCTTTCTTTCTTTCTTTTCTCTTCCTTTCTTTCCCCCTGATTTGTTTCCCTCTCTTTTCCGTCTATCTCATTCTCTCCCTTTAGCTCTCTTTCATTTATTTCTCCCTTTCCCCCTTCTCCTTTTAATTTGTTTCCCTCTATTTTGCCTCTCTCCCATTCTCTCCTTCCAGCTCTCTTTCATTTTTCTCTCTCTCTATCTCCCTCTCTTTCTCTCCTTTTCTCTTTCATCTCTTTCTTGCACATGCAAGCAAAATACCCTCCTGGGCCAGGGTCACGGCGGTGTGGACAGTGACTCCTCCCATTCCCGCCACTGAGAAGTGAGTAGCTGGCTACACTGCACAGGAGACTCCTCAGCTCCAGACACAGGTTGGTCCCCTTTGTGTTGACTCAGGAAAGAGCCGGAGCAGTCATATCTGGTTGCAGATTTCCAGAGCCCTGCGCAAGGAGAGCTCTTCCCTCCCTGCACCCAACCAGCTGCTGCTGCTGCTGCTCCCCATTCTCCTCCTTCCTGAGCCAACACAAAGGGGACCGCGGCTTGTGCTAATCTGAGTCTGGCGCTGAGGAGTCTCCTGCGCTGCAAAACCAGTTACTCACCTCACTGCGCATTGGCGACAGTGGGAGGAGAGTCGTTGTCCCCTCCGCCTTGATATTTTGCTTGCGCACATGTGCGCAAGAGATAAGCACGAGAAAAGGGCTGGAGCTTTTCCCAACCCTGAGTTGCCTGCGAAAGATGCTGAATCACAAAAGCAGGCGAGAGGCTCTTGCCTTCTCGGGGCGGAGAGCAGATTACGCGATTGGGTCAGCAGGGAGCCGCAGGAGAGGGGCCAAAGCCTATTAAGAATGTTACCCATGCTAAGTGGGAGGCTTCTCGGCGACCCCTGTGAAAAGATTGTTCAACCCCAAAAGTGGTCGCGACCCACAGGTTGAGAACCACTGGTATAAAGCCTGTTCACCAAGCTAGCAGGGATAATGACACCAAGCTACCAGGAATAGATAATACCAAGCTTCCAGGAATAGCCAACATGCTGGAAGATAGGCTTAAGATACAGAAGGATCTTGACAAACTTGAACATTGTGCACTATCTAACAAAATGAAATTCAATGGTGAAAAGAGTAAGGTTCTACATTTAGGCAAGAAAAACAAAATGCACACATACAGTATATGTGGTACCTTGCTCAATAGTGGTGATTGTGAGAGGGATCTTTGAGTCCTAGTAGACAATCACTTCAATATGAGCCAGCAGTGTGCAGCAGCTGCCAAAAAAGCCAACACAATTCTAAGTTGCATAAACAGAGGGATAGAATCAAGATTACGGGAAGTGTTAATACCATTTTATAATACCTTGGTAAGGCCACACTTGAAATATTGCATCCAATTTTGGTTGCCACGATGTAAAAAAAGATGTTGAGACTCTAGAAAGAGTGCAGAGAAGAGCAACAAAGATGATTAGTGGACTGGAGGCTAAAACATATGAAGAATGTTTGCAGGAACTGGGTATGTCTAGTTCAGTGATGGCAAACCTTTTTTGGCTCGCGTGCCACAAGTGGGGGGAGCGCAGGGAGGTCGAGTGCAGGCGTGCCGCACCCATAATGCAATGTGCGACCCCCCCCCCAGTGCACATGCGTGCACAACGTGCGACCCCCCATTTTACATGCTTTTTTCGCCCTCCCCAGGCTCCAGGGGCTTTATAGGAACCTGGGGAGGGCGAAAAGAGCCTCCCCCGACCCCCTGGAGGCCCTTCCGGGTTGCTCGGAGGGTCGTTTTAAGCGCTCCGAAGGCATCAGGGAAGCCTCCGGACAGTCCCTGAAGCCTTCGGAACGCTTAAAACGACCCTCCGAGCAAACCGGTAGTGACTTCCGGTTTGCTTGGAGGGTGGTTTTAAGCCTTCCGAAGGCTTCAGGGACGGTCCCTGAAGCCTCCGGGGGTGGGGTGGGGGCAGAGGAGGCTCTTTTCGCCCTCCCCAGGCTCCTATAAAGCCTCTGGAGCCTGGGGAAGGCGAAAAATATCTTTTAAAAAGGTGAACTCGCCTCGCGTCCCCTGACAAATGGCTCCGTGTGCCACTTGTGGCACGCGTGCCATAGGTTCGCCATCCCTGGTCTAGTTTAAAGAAAAGAAGGACCAGGGGAGACATGATAACAGTGTTCCAATATCTCAGGGGTTGCCACAAAGAAGAAGGAGTCAAGCTATTCTCCAGAGTACTTGAGAGTAGGACAAGAAGCAATGGGTGAAAACTAATCAAGGAGAAGCAACTTAGAACTGAAGAGAAATTTCCTGACAGTTAGAACAATTAATCAGTGGAACAAGTTGCATCTGGAAGTTGTAAATGCTCCAACGCTGGAAGTTTTTAAGAAGAGATTAGATAACCATTTGTCTGAAGTGGTATAGGGTATCCTGCCTAAGCAGAGGGTTGGACTAGAAGACCTCAAAGATCCCTTTCAACTCCGTTATTCTATTCTGTTATTTGGGGGGAGGGAATGGCATGTATCCTTGTTAACCAGTCTTTGGAGTTTAGTAAGTCAAATGATATTTTTAAATGTATGTTTTGGGGGAGGCTAATAGATAAAGATAAAGGGCCATTTTATACATAGTGAATGTGCAGGTCTGGAATTCTCCCTCAACTCCTCTCTTCTTTTATTTGTTTTTAATGGTGTTGGGATGTTTATATTAGGAAATGGTAAGTAATTGACTAGTAGATGAATGCAACATTTGAAACAGATACAATATTCAACAATCTATTCTTAGGTGATAAACTGTATTTTGTTTATAAATGTATGAATTGCTGTGGAATCATATCTAAACAACAGTATATAATATTGTTAAGTAAACATTTGAAGTGAAAATGTAAGCATATCTTTCATTTGATAATTGTTATATTACAGCTGTTATTATTTTCTTTGAAGTTATTGGTGTTAACAATTCTTCTTTAGATTCTGGGCAGAGTTTAATGAATAGAAACAGCAATCCATCAGATTAATCAGAGCCTGCCATTTTTATAATACAGACTGCCCAGTTCTTGTCACATCTCCTGTTTACAGTATTTAGGAATGCAGTTGGAAACAGAGATTGATTATGCCTTTGTGTTTCATTGTCTATAGTTGGTAGGATATGTTTACCTTGGTGCAGAACAAGATTTGTAAATCTGGCTTAATATATCAAGATGCAACTCTTGGCATTCCCCCCCCCCCCATGCATTTCACCTTGCAGAAATCCAGGATGATAAATTTCTTATCATTTTCCCGCTTCTCCACTTTCAGAGGCAACTGTTCTAAGCTATGATGGAAGCATGTTTATGAAAATTCAACTCCCTATGGTGATGCACACAGAAGCAGAAGATGTCTCCTTACGGTTCAGGTCTCAGAGAGCATACGGCATTCTGATGGCCACAACTTCAAGAGAATCTGCTGACACATTGCGTTTAGAGCTGGATGCAGGACGAGTTAAGCTAACAGTCAACCTAGGTAACATTCGCCCCCCCTCCCATCCTAAAAATTTACATTTCAAACATCCTTTTTTTTATCTTTGCCTGCTAGCATCAATTCAACAGCCTGTTTGACACTGAAAATAACCTGTCTTTTATATATGAAATTTGTACATGTGTGTGTGGGTGTGTGGGTGTATTTGTAATATTATTCCATTATTTATTTATTTGGGTTTTATATTTTTTTTATTTTTGTGCATTCTTTTTTTCAACCCACTACAATTAATTTTGATCTGCAGCCTGTTCTAAAAAGAGAAGACCAGCACTTCAGTGGTGTTAAGGAAGTATTCCTTTTGAAAATATATATGTATACACATACACATACAAAAAATGATTTATCCGGACAGATATGTCCATATTGCTAGAAATTCAGCATCAACTTCTGTTCCTGAAAATATGTATTCCTGGCTTTGTGTTGCATTTGGCAATCTTTCACCATTTATGCAATCAGTGAAGAAGCTAATTCTCTTTGGGAATACATGTTATTGTTAGTATTATGGATGAGGATAGTCTGAGAGCGGTCCAAAATAACTATAATAATAAATAAAATCCCTGGCTTTTCTACGTGGCCTTCAGTCAGAAATAACATCCTAAGTAGGTTACTTGTGAAAACAAGATTTATTTTCAAAATGTTCACAAATATGTCCGAGCCATCCTGAATATAGTTTACTGTTTCTGGCAATTTATAATACATTGCAGTTTATGTAAAATGTACGAACAAGTGTAGAAATAAGGTATCTTGTAAACCTAAGCCACAATTACAAGTGATACGTTTGTTTGCTATGGTCTTCTCTCTCTGTAGCAGTCTGTCATTCTATGTTATCAAAATCATCCTTCCGCTCTGCTTTCTGTTGTTCCTTATAAATGCTCCCACAAACTTCATATTAGTTTTTCTGTGTCACAAATAAGACAACCCTTCAATGCCCAAAGTCTGCGGCCCTCAGCAAACAGCCATGTGAACACGAACCACATAAACTCTTCTGCAGAACCAAGGTCATGCTTTCTAGGGTATTTTAAAACAATTTTGTAAACAAATTCCTTTCTTCATTCACAAAGCTTCCATAGGTTTTCTTGAAGAGCTTCCTTTTTTGAGATTATTTTCCAGACCATTTATGCGGCATATTGAAAAGCTAACCTGAGGTGATTTTACTTTTAATTTGAAAGAAAACAACAACAACAACAACAACAACAACCTAATAGGACAGTTGATATATTCAAATCCCATTTTAAGGAACCTTGAATAGTTGGATTTCGATGGTGTTAAGGAGATTTTACCTAGAGCCCTCTTGTGGCATTTTTAAGTTACTGCAGGTAGTTAAATAGTTTTGAATTGAGAAAATGGCAGGGGTAACAATGAAATGGGGTTTATTTCAAGAGAGCTTTCTGGAGACAGAGTCACATAGGGGATGTTCCTTGGCTGTTTGTAACCACTTTTCTGATGCGGTTGACGACACATGACAAACTCAGCTACATGGAAACAAAATCTAAGCTTTTTTTTTTCTTTAAATGTCTATAAATCCTCAAAGACCTTGAAGAGGAATAATTAAAATGCTGATCGTCTGAGCATAAATCATTCATCCATAGAAATCTAGCAGAGTCTACATACAGAAGCAAAGGAACAAGAGCAACGGTTTTCTTTTTACAAGCCTTATTCATCCTGAGACTCAAAAGTCACTATTGAGGCTTCGATATGGGAAAACAGACAAAAAAGAAGCCATCAATCATAGATATGATTCAGAATAATTACACTTTGGGGGGAAAAAATAAAGACTACATGAAGGAATCACTTTCCAGCTATTTATGAATTGTTTAAATGCAGCAGCAGATATTCCAGAAATTGAGAAGCAATCTGAAGTAGTTTAAGTGTGACTTTTTTAAAATTTTGAAATATGGATCCTCCTTTGAGGCAATACCAGTGGCCCAGAATGTGAGATTTTAGCCTTGGCCAACACTATTCCCCATTGTGACGGAGCACTTTTTGAAATTATAATGGAGATCTTCTTGTTCTTTCATATATGGGAGAGAATGTTGCAGCCAGCTTAAATCCACTGACTGGAACAATTGCCACAAACCATTTTTGTCACTTAGATTTGTCACCATGAAGCTTTGTTTGAAATTGGCCATTTTTTTTTGTTACCCTATTATCACTTCTTCTACTTCTAAAGTCTTATCACCATATAACTGCATACTCTGGTAATACGGAAAGAATCAAAACATATAGTGGCCATGTTTGCATGTGTCTGTCCCCGGAAGGGTGGAATGTGATTTTACTGGATGTCTGCAGCTAATACTTTGAAGGATAAATTTTCATTTCTCATCTATTCTTCCCCATCTAGACTGTATCAGGATTAACTGTAATTCCAGTAAGTGCCTATTCAAAATTTTTAAATTTATTATTCCTCCATTATGAAGTATTTGAAAACTTTAGATTATATAACAAGTCACATATCATTTTTGCATAGTAGAATGACTTCTGTGGGATGGTGAGGTACCTTGGGGGAAATGTCATGGATACAAAAAGAAACCATAACATAAACTCTGTCATGGTCCCTTCAAACCCCCAGATAATGCTTTAGAAAAATTTCAAGAATGTCGGCAGGGATTTTTGGAGTTTCAAATCAATTTTGAAAGGAAAAATATTTTATTATTAGTATCATGATTTGGTGGCCGTGGTGGCAGAGTGGTTACAATGCAGTACTGCAGGCTACTTCTGCTGACTGTCGGCTTCTAGCAGTTCGGCAGTTCAATTCTCACCACTTCCTATTGACTTCCTATTGCAACATACTTAAAATCAATTACACAATCACTTCTAGATAAGCATTCAACAATTATTCACCCAAATTAAGAGCTTCCTCTGATTGCTTGAATATAATGAAAACTTCAATGAATATTTTAACAATATTAAAGGTTATATTTATGTACTGGCTTCTTTTTGATCCTATGGTATATTGTTTTTATTATATGTCTTGCATCATTTTTACTGGGTAAACTGATAATAAGTTTTTAATCTTTCTGATATTATTTGGATTAAGATTCTATGTTCTGAAAGAGGATTGTGGACTGTGATTTTATTTTGAGTCTGTGGATCTCCCAAACATTCTATAGTAAGTACAATAGATTTTATTTTTCCTTTTGGGGAAGGATGTTAAATGTTGCAGCTTTTACATAGTCAGTGTATATTAATATACAAATAAATGACAAACTTAAACCTAATTATATCAATTTCAATGGAAGAATTTCAAAAGTGATTTTACCAATTCCACTCATAACATTGAAAATTCTAACCTTAACTAGGTTATGCTTTTCATCAAATATTATAACACAATTGCATCAAACATATTGTAACACAATTCAGTGGAACTTTGTAGATGTAAGGAGAGGGAAAAAGGGTGCTTATTGAATTATTGTCAATGGTACTCTGGATTTTTGCTTTGGAACACTCAAAATCTAAATTTTCTTATTCAAAAGTTTCTTTGTTTTTATCTCAGAACTGTATATGCATGTGAAGGCCAGGCTAATCTCTTCCTTAACAGCTTTTAAAAGCATATTAAAAACTGAGATTTTCTGGATACTATTCAAATACTTCTCACTTACACCATCATTAACTTTTTTTATTTTTTACTGTTATAGGTATGTGGTTCTTAATTTTAAAAATGTACTCTAATTATCTTTTTTGTTTGTAATTAAATTGTATTGTGGATTTTTAAAAACATTTCATATGTTGCCCATCACTTGTGAGAATCGTAAGAGTGCAGTGGGATAAAAATGTAATAAATAAATAAATACATTATTTAAGAAGGAACATAATGTTAATCTTAAGAAAAAAGAAAGTATAGTTTGCCATGGACACAGTAAATAACTTCAGTAGTTCATGGCCAATCTGTTGGAATCAGTGGTGGGTTGCAGGCAGTATGCCCCGATACAGGCGTACCGGAGCCTGCCCGGAGCACCGGGTACTGTTCCGGTACGGTACTCCGGAGGGCCCACCCACCCGCCTGAGCTCCTTACCTGTCCTTTAAAGCCTTCAGCACTTCTGTGCATACGCATGGCACGTATAGCGCCTGTGCGACGCTCCACCGAGCAGCTGGACCATCGCAGAGGCTTGCAGAAGCATCACTGGCATTGCAATTTGGCAGTTCGAATCTCACCAGGCTCAGGTTGACTCAGCCTTCAATCCTTCCAAGGTCGGTAAAAAGAGGACCCAGATTGTTGGGGGCAATATGCTGACTCTGTAAACCATTTAGATAGGGCTGTAAAAGCACTATGAAGTGGTATATAAGTCTAAGTGCTATTGTTAATGATTTACAACCGTTTGTTCAGCAACCTGGAGCCTCCCCCATTCTGAGGCACTCCATGTTGCACATAATATCCACAACAGGGAGAATCAGAAATGCATGAGCCCCTTGCTTAATGACCACAAAAACCTATGACTGTAATTTTAAGCAGAATTGTGGCCATAGTCAAGGACCCCCACTCCGTACAATGCTTTCTAATGTGTATCACCTAGGTTATTGTTAAAGTATACATTTCAGCCATTAGTAATGGTCTGATTGGTGCACAATTAGAATACAAAGCCTTCATGAAGATGGACCATTTCACACGAATGATATACTAAGGGAAAGAGTGTGAAATACTTCCATGGTCAAATGTGTAATCCATGGTCAAACTGGTCATCACATCTGTTTTGCTGAAGATAGAACTGCTGACTCATAAATAAAATGTAATAATGTTCCAGTTAATACATCATCTAAGGAAAATTTTTGAAAGAAGGTAATCTGAATCTTGTAACTGAACATAAACAAATAATATTGTTGATTGTATGTAATGGTCCAATATACCTCTTTTGCAATTTTCTGATTTCTAACATTTTATAAATTTAATCTAAAATATTTACAAGTGTCCAAAATGCTTGTCCAACTTTCCAGAATAACTAATTTCAATTACAAAATTCCATATCTTAAACTTAAAATAAAACCTTTCAGTTTCTGATGTGATATTTTTATTTAATACTTTATGGTATTTTTCAAATGCTTTCATTTTAGCAAGCATTGAAAATGATGAACTGTAAATGTAAATGTATGTTAAATATATCTGTATTGGTGTGGATGTGTGGTTTAGGTATGCCTGCAGGAAAAATAATATCAACATTGTAAGTAAATGGGGGAATTAATTTCCTTTTATGAAAGGGGAGTTTTAATTCTATACTCTGACTTTTTTATTTTATACATTATTATATTATTATATATTATATTGTTATATATTATTATATAGTTACAGTATATCCTATATTTCAATTGAAATTTATCACTGAAACCATTTAGAAATGATATGTGAACTAGAAAAAGTTATCATTCAAAAATGCAAGTTAAAAACAATAGAAAACCAGTTGAAAATTAAAAACCTGGTACAGATATCTAAGTTGTTTCTATAGAGACAGAGAAACACAGCTTCTGAAGACTATGTATCAGACCTACCACAAATTTAAAGCTCTGAATTGAAAATAATCCTTGGTTCCATTTTCTGAAAAAAGGTCTTTATTAGAGGTCAAATATATTGCTGTAGTGCATAGCCAGAACTGAGATTCACACACCAAGATCCCTACATTACACCTTCCCCTCCTTTCCCCTCCTTAATTTAACTCTCATTTCCCACCCCAAGATAACCAATTCAAATCTTGCAACCTATTTTCCTAATGGTCAGCATGCTCTGGTATGCTGCTCCCTCCTTCTTCCAGCTGGATGACCTTGAAGCGGCTTCTCAAGAAGGCACAGCATCTACTTTCAATTTCCCAACCATTCCCCCTTTCATCTCCCTTCTCCATAGTTCATGGCAGACTATCACAGCATATCAGCAATACACAAGCAAGCATGGGGTGGTAGCTAACACCGTGTTCTACAGCATGAGACAGGTTGCCTGTAATGATAGAAGGATATTCAGAAGATTTTCTCCTGTGATCTTAATGCCTGATCTGATTTGTCCAAAGAGAAGTGATCCCTCAGATATCCAGAACCAAGTTATTCAGGCATTTAAAGATTAATGCCAGGATCTTAATAAGAGTTGGCTGGTAATAACAGGTGGATCCTTGTAATTTATACTGGTGGGTAGTCTGAGTACCATATTTTCTACCATTTGAAATTTCTGGACACTTTTCCATAGCAGGGAAAGGATCATATAGGTAAACATAGATTTTTTTTTTTTATTTCTTGGATTTCTAGACCGCCCCCTCTCCCAAGAAGGGACTCGGGGCGGTGTACAGTCAATGCAGATAAAAATACAATCATAAAACACTTAAATACATTTGGATGGAGGAGATAGGCTGTACAAGAAATAAATATATTCTAAAACCCTAAAAAACATCCCCAATTAAAAACCCAAACCCCATTAAAATAAATCCCCGGGAGATAAAACTAAGAGAGTGCCAGGCCAGCTGATTGAAATAGGTGAGTCTTTAACTTTTGACGGAAGGAACGGAGATATAATCACAGAATTAGAGATCATCATTTTCAATGACTAGGTATTATACAAATAAAAGAGAGAGGGAGAGGGGGGGAGAGGGAGAGAGGAAGAGAGAGAGATCTCCCACCAGACTTGGTAATGACTAACATTTGTGGCATTGTTTAATGGCCATCAATACTGCAACAATCAATGTCTCCAATTTGTATAGATATACAAAGGACACTGAAAAAATGTTACTGTTGATCCTTCTAGCTGCAGACTACTTCTTTGGGTGATCTGACACTGGTAAATTTAAGAAAAAGAATAATACTGATTTTTTTAAAAATGGATAGGAGGTAAAATGATAGCCACCTGGAGTGGGATGTCATAGAGACAAATGAAAAAAAAAAGCAAGTAAGTTTTGCAATCAGAGGGATTATAATATCTAACTGGCTGTGGATATTCTTTGAAAAATTATACAAGACTGTCAAATAATGTGGGAGACAGCATTTTTTTTATCATGTTACTTGACATTTCTTCCATTTATATTGTAGCAGATAAAATTGTGACATAGTTGTAGTGTTCATGCCACAAATGTAATATAAATGTGTACTCCTATTTTTGAGTGTTTTAATGGTGCAGAAAAAGCTCTTGATGTGACCCTTTGATATACGTATATATTGTTGCTATGAAACTGAGAATCTTTTCTGTAGTCAGGGCAGCTTTTCTATTTTTGTGTTATTATAAAGTGATAAACATCTAGTTTAAAAAAGTCAAACTCTGATCTTTCACTTGTTGCTTAGATTAGAACATGATCATATCTATAGTATGTGAGAATAAAGTTGTCTCAATCTCCAAAACCCATTGCTGAACTGTCATCATAAAGAACCCTAAATTATCTCCTAATTGCATCATGTGCTTTTAATTTAAAAATAGTATTATCAGGTTATAACTAAGATATTCCCTCTAATTCTTTATGTCATTTTTTTACCTTTATCTTCCCATCCTTTATGACTGGAAATATAGGACCCTCCTATTTTACTGTCACAAATTGTATAAAGGTTGAGTTTTGAATGGATAACTGGAATGAGATTGTTCACTGAATGAACTTCAGGCCCTACGAGAAGATTTGATTTCAGCCCTTTAAAAAGTATGCTTGTTTACTGCAGCATGTGGAAATTCAGAAATCAGTTAGCTATTGAATTAGACAGATTGACAGATTCATCAACTCTTCTTTCATAATATCCATTACTTTATTTATTTTTTAGAAAAGTACAGAAAATAAAGTGAAAGGTAGGCAAACTATTGTGACAAGGTAATTGCCCAACTTCACGTAAGAGGTAGGGTAACTAAACACTGATAAATAATAGTATACATTACAATTTGAAATAATTGATTATTTTCATTTCAGATAATGCATACCTATCTGCATGGAGCTATGTACAAGAATGATTTCAGTACTTTTAGTGTGCTCCATGCTTTATTTATTGGGTTGCTGAATGTTCACTGCAATAGAAGAACTTAAAAATATGAAAATATAGCTCTTTGACTCCATCTTCTTTGTTTTTTATTCCCAGGCAGATTGAAAGTCTGCCTGAAGGACTCATTAAAAGTGACGAAGCAGTTACCAATAGCAGCAAGGATTGCTTAATTACGCTTTTAAAATTCTTGATAGACAGTTTTACTATTTTTTTTAGATTCCATTAAAGTATAAGGAGAAGCATATGGGTTACTTTAAACATATATTAAAATTACAGCTTTTGAATGGTGACTTACGCTTTTACAAACTAAATATCAAATATTGGAACGGAATCATTTATCCCCTCCCCTCTCAAAAATTGTAAAAAAAATGAGAAGAAAAGAAAGTCTGCAAATAAATATTCAGCCTCTGATCTCATTGAAAGTTTCACAATAGGTGGTAAAAGTCATAATCACTTTCTCCAGTGCAGAAGACAAAGATCGAATTTCATCGGACAACCCAAACAAGAAATTAATCTTGATTGGTTATTTGTTAAAAAAAAAAAAGGAATAATAATAATACCAACAAAAACAAAAGCAACAAAAACAAGGCTTGCTAGGTGGACAAAATGTCAATTCAAATCTAAAGATCTGGCTGCAACCAATCCTCATAATAAATGCTATGGGGAAAATGTCCTTGTTAAACGAGGGATCAAAGGGATTGAGGATGGATGTAACAAAACATATTTATTAGCATGCACAAGCCACACAAAGAACCCAAACAAAGCAAAGTTATAGATTATATATGCTTGGTACAGAGGGAAGTTAAAGAAAATACTGTAAGTCATAGAATGTTCCTTACATCTTTTATAAGAGATTGGAAATAATATTTTTAAGGTGCACTCTTCCACCTTATAAAGATACAATATTACTAGATACCGTCAATATGACAATGTGTACAATTTTAAAAATAATGCTAGATGTATCCTTCTCACATGCAAAAGTGGTAAAATACATTTAAATTTAAAGAGTAATTTTTTTACTGTTTTTTATATAAATACTTTTCTTCTTGGTTAAAGAATCCAGATATCCAGTGTTATTTTTTCCAGCAGAGATTATCTATACAATACAATACAATACAATACAATACAATACAATACAATACAATACAATACAATACAATACAATAGTAGAGTTGGAAGGGACCTTGGAGGTCTTCTAGTCCAACCCCCTGCCTAGGCAGGAAACCCTATACCGTTTCAGACAAATAGCTATCCAACATCTTCTTAAAGACTTCCAATGTTGGGGCATTCATCTAGAAATTAATAACTTTAGAGGAAACATATTTTATATACAGTATATCCATTGTGTAATATTTTGATACACATAGAATTTGTATGAGCAAGTGGCATCTCCCCTCCCAATCTTATTTATTCTATGTAGACAAAATGTCTTTTTATAAAGGTCAGACTCTACAAGAGTCATATTTGTGAATTCTTTATATTTGGAAATTCCTTACTTTGGGGAGCCATTAGATAAACACTGAGGTGTGACACCCAGATGAATTGACAACCAGAAGGTAGATGCCTATAGGAGAGTTCATAGGGAGAGACAACTCTGGAAAAAGATCAATATGCTGTTCATTTGAATCTTATCAGATATAGTCTATAAACTTCTTTTTGAGTATGAATTCTTAAGTTTTTTCCCAAACAAACAAAATATAACCATGACTTCTTTCAAATTAGGAAACTTATTTGGACATTTGAAGCCTTTCTCCTCCTCCTTTATATCCATGCTATTTATTCTATCTCTTCTGTTTTCCAAAATCTTTTTCTGTTTTCTACACCATCCTTTTTAGTGCAAAAACTGTCAGAACGTCTTTGATGTTCTATTCGCTCCAACAGTATTATTATCAGCAACAGTTTCCACATTCATCAGCCACCCAAGGAGTTTCTTCCATATTATCTTATCAGCAAATGTTAGGGAAGGAAGCTCAAACATTGATGTACAGATACAACACTTTTCTCAGCTTGCATCTCTGAAAGAGGCAGAAATTTAATAAAGTCCATTTGTTTCCTTGATATGTCAAGCTTTCAGTAATGCATAAGTGATTGCCATTTATTTTTCTGTGGATACTGCAATATTTTACTTGAGATCAAATTGACTAATATATTATCCATGTGTTGTCTTGATAGGATTTAGTGAATAAAAAGGACAAAATAAAAGGCATCTAGATAATGCTTCCTTTTACACAACTTATCTATGGATAAATAAAACGTCTCAGAATGTGGCAAACCAGATTAGGTATTTGGCTTTCTCTAGACCTTTGGTATAATCTTAAACTGTGTTTTTATCTCATTATTTTATCTGAAAAACATATAATATCATATGGTTAAAGAACATCAGGATGCTGGAGGGTTGTAAATAGCACATTCAACCTTTGGCCACTGCTAGTGTGAGATTAGTTTCAAAACAGAAGAGTTGTGAGCATTGGGTCTTTTCTATTTTATAGAACCAAATCCAAGTATTGGCTGAATTTTTATTTCTTTTGGAAATATTGCCACTAATTCCTTCCACAACAGAGTAAAAATCCATCCCTCTGCTATTATGTATAGTTCTTTTCTCTTGCTGAAGGGAAATATGGAGTACAAATCCAATAGCACCACACCATCTACAAATATAAATATGTTGTATTTGTTCTGATAAATAAATAAAGGGAGACTAGTATAGATCTATTTCAAGCTATTTAGCTCGCATCAACTAGCCATACCCTTACTGGAATTTGAACCTGGGCTGTATTACATATTAGGCAGGAGTCTTAGCCACTAAGCCACAGGCTCTCCTCCTTATCAGCTGAGCCAGGGAAATAGGTATGTATTTGTGTTACAACCCCTGGTATGCCCAAATATGGGAGGGAGCTCACTACTCCCCTTTTCTGTCCTTCGGCTCACTACAGAAAACCATTCAGGCAGAAAACCATATTTTTATTTTTAATGTTGCCTTTTATAAAAAGAAAATACATACATACATACATACATACATACATACATACATACATACATATCTCAAAATAGAAATAAAATGTCACCTTGGAAGCAATGATAATTCAAATCATAATGATGATGAAAATCAAAGTTGGAAAGACATGACATAAACCAGCCATGGCGGTCCCAGTGGTTATCGACACACGTGTGCCATGCCAAAAAATCTTGGACAACACTTAGAAAACTTGCACATTGATTAAATTTCCATTTCTCAATTACAAAAGGTCATATTGTTTGGATCTGCACATCTTATTCCTTTCCTGAAAGAAGACAGTCCAAGGATCAAACACATTTCCCAAAAAAGAAATTTCATTGCCTTGGAACAACAGAAATCTTTCTTCTGTGAATCCAATTAATTGTCTTCATGGAGCAAGGATAGCTTTATTAGGGTATCTCCTGCTAAGTTTAATATTCAAGTGATTGTTATATGTTTTTTTTTTTGTATTTATTAATTTAAATGTTCATACAGCCATCCATCTCTCAGGAGTGATTCTTTTAAAATATCTATTGTTTGGATGATCATCCTTATATGATTTTTAGATAGTTAAAACTAAGAAAGTAAGCATTTTGTAAGTAGACTTATAAATATGGTTTTCTGTATATGCCCCATAGCTCTGTAGTTCACTAGCTAAAACCAAATAACAGAATTGGTTTCCCTGTGAGAAAAAAAAAAGCATAATAGTAGTTGATAATGCACTGAAGGGTCTTGGACAGCAAATGTTTTGCTAGAATATAAACCAGCAGAAAGTTACGTACAATTGGGAAATACTCTTATTTTTTTATGAAGCTTCTTTATTATCTCATTAAAGCGGCTCTGAGATTTCCAAGATGAAATGGTTGATAAAAATCAGGCTTGGAAGCTAGGGAGAAGAACTATCCAGGACTGGTATTTCTATGTTTTCAACATTAAAACAAAGACACTGGAATTCCTCTTGAGACAAACACTTTTTTGTAATTCCTCTACGGACAAGGAGATTACCTACAAGTACTCCAGTCAGTAGCTCTTTGCAAAAAGACCACAAGGCAAGAGTCTCTGGTGGGTTTAAATCTCTGGCAGACAAAGACACTGCCATCTTGTTCAAACCATGGCTAGCATCTTTAAGGACATTGGGTTTCAGTGTCAATTGGACATTGATAAAATCTAGGTCCATCTTTCAGTGGACCTAGAAGTTAATTTAAATAATGTTTGTAAAAGATTGTGTTTATAGGCTCCAAAAATGATATGAAAAAGATACTACATTGGATAAACAAAATAAACTTGCTGGTTCTTAATAATTACAATGATAAATAACCAATCAAGAGAGTGACTGGATAATTTTCCTATATTAGATATACAAACAGGTTTCTTAAAGCTTTGAATAATTTTGTAAGAAGGGATAAATAAAAGAAAAAAGTTTTAGGACATTATTTGAAGGGACTAAAGATCAAGGTTGTTAAAAGTAAAATAAAAAATAAAAACTTGGTTCATTTGATCAAGGATAAAATAGATGCGTTATTATTTCTGGTAACCCCATAATGGACTTTTGCTGCCAGATTGAAATGGGGCTGTAATGATTTGTTTATAAATAAGAGATAGGATACAGGAAAAAAAGATCATTTGATGTACTTTAAGAGAAGGTGATAAGTTACTAAAATTGTTTATACTTGAAATGAAAGGGGAGTCATTTCTTTATATGTTTCTTTTCTTTTTCTTTACTACAGCATTATTTTTCTAATTTTTTTTCCTGGACCTTCTATTTTCCTTTTTATTCCTTCCTTTTTATTTTTTTGTTTCATTGTGTTAAAGGGTGGTTTTTTGCAATTGTAATTTTCAATAAAATTACTATTAAAGAAAAAGATGAAAAAAGATATTTTGTCATGTATCTCCAGTAATACTATATATAAAATTTTAACATATGTGAATTGATACAACCAAAATAGAAATACATTTGATGCATTATGTATCCTTGCAGACTCCAATGGTATCTTGGAAGTAAATATTCTATGTTTAATGAATTTTAGTAAGATAGCTGAGCTGTCAGTTCTAGAGATGAAAGTTTAACAATTTCTTAGAAAATACAAATGTATTATGCATGTTGGATACAGGAAAGGCAAAAATCTATATTTATACAACTATTCAAATTTAAAGGTGAAAGCTTCTACCAACTCAGATGTATAGTTTCAGTATGGGTTTAGAAACACCAAAAATGTTTAAGCAAAAATTATTGAAAACATGTGCAAAGGAGGACTGCTGGGTACTTTAATATTTATTAAGATTGGTAAATTTTACCATTGATGTACAGTATTTATGCCTTAATTTGTGGGACTAAAGTTTAGTAGATCTGGGATCTAGAAATAGTCAAGTAAAAACTGTAATGTACTGGGAATTAGAGTATACAGATTTAGAATCGTCATCTGGATAAGTCATACTTAGGATATTTAGGACTGAAATTGCAGGTTTTCAAATCACTCTTTTTATAGTCAGAGTGATACCAGCCATACTAGTGCATAGTTAAGGACATTTATTTTTTTTATTATGACATGTAAAGTATGTTGTACTTTTCTACCAAAAATTGTAACTTATTCCCAAGAAAAGGGATTTCCTGCCTAAGAGCTAAACCTAATATTTTTTCCCCTTCTCCTTCCTCCTATATTGATTACACAATCAAGAATGTCAATAGAAAGAGATAAAGGAGAATATTATTTTTGCACTTTACAGAAGCTATCATTAATTCCATTATCAGACAGTCATAAATTCTACAATATAAAATTATTCTAGTAACATAACCGAAGGTGTCATGGCAAAATTAGGAATAGATTAAAAACTGGTGCTTTTCTTAATAGAAAGCAACAAAGATTTGACAGGAAATTCTTCAGCTGGACAGATGTGGGGGATGTAAGTCTGAAGAGCCTCACATGAACTCTGTCTGACAAACCAACTCCAGGGATCCTCTTTTGGATCACAACCCCTTTGGAGGGGGAGGAAGAAGGGGCAGCATCTCATCAGACCCAGTGGAAGGCAACAGGTCCCTCACAGGTCGGAGATTTGCCCTGTGAATTGGAGTAGGTGCGGCAGCATGGAAACATGGCTGCACAAGAAGCTGGCTTCCAGCCAAAGCAACTGAACAGGAGTGTGAGGTTGGGATGAAAGACCAGTAAGAAAATTCATTTAACCCACAGGCATAAATCAAAACTTGGAAAAGGCGAAGACTCTTGAGAGTACAAATAATATTAATAGACAGATCTGGATTTTGGCAAAAGGAAAGAAAGAAAGGAAAATGGAGGGTTGAAACACTAGTGCCCCCCAAAAAGACATTTGTTTGAAACAATTTGGACAGAAAGGGCGAAAGCAGCAAAGTGACAAACCCATTCAAATACAAACTCTAAATTTGGGGTTGGATTTGAAATAGAAACCAAACATTCTAAAGGAATTACTTCATCCGAATGTCTTCCAACTATTATATCTTAAACAACTCCAATTAATGAGTGGTGGAATGCAACAACGGAGAAAGATCAAGAAAAAAACCACTATTTTCTCACTGGAACTGATAACCTAATCTTACCTGTGTGGGAAGTTTTAATTAACCAACTGCCAGAACATGGAAAAGCAGGAGGCAAATGAAACATATGTGGGTTTGGCTGTTCCAGTTGAGCAACTGTGGCCAATGAGAGGTGGAGAGTGGCAAGAAAAAAATAATAATAAGGTCAAAAGCTGGGAAAATATGAAGTTTTTTTCTTTTTTTTCTGCAAAAGATCAAGATGGCTCCAACTTCTCTTCCGTTTTCATATTAGTTGAATTAGCTATATTTAAGGTGGACCAGAACTTTGAAGTAAGATCTGTATAACTAACTGCAATTTTGGAACTGGACATTAAGGAAGAACAAAAGACCACAATGGCTCCCGTCATTCTTCTCCATAGCAGCTGAATTAGATAAATTAATTCTGAAATAAGAACTGTATAATTAACTGTAACTTTGGAACTAGGCTTTATGGAAAGGTGGGAATTTGAAGATCTACGTGAAAATATTAAAAAAAATATGCATCAATCATTAAAATCAAGCCTAAATAGAATTCTGAATTCAGAAAAACAGGTATTTAAAGAAGAAGGGAAGGAAGAAGTGGGAAGATATAATGAAGGGGTAAAAACAGTTGGAAATAAAAAGCAGATAAAATTCCATTGGGTTTGGCAGTGGTATAGTGAAAATAGAAAAGGAGGGATGTGTCCCAACAAATGGAAATAAAAAGGAGACAAAATATGTTTCGGAGGTTGACAGTGGCATAAGGAAAATTGAAGAAAGAGATTACGCTCCAACAAAGGGAAATATAAAATATGTCTTTGACGGTGGTTTGGGGGAAAATAAAGAGGATGGATGTGTCAAAACAAAAAAAAAAGGGAGAAGAAAGGAATAGAGAAGTGGGACAAAAGACTTACTAGGAAAAAATCAGACAACTAGAAATTGTTATATGGGAAAATACAAAGCTGCGATAAGGGGTTTACTCCTAAATATGACAATAAAATTAAGTTGCTAATTGATTCATTATGATAATGAAAGATGATTAAATAAAGGTTAAAATATATGAAATATGGACAAATAAAATTGATATGGGGAGATTGTAAAGCAGAGGTTTGTGATTCACTTTTATACATGATAATTAAACTGAGTTGCTAATTGATTGAATATGACAATAGAAGGACAATTAAGCATGTGTCAAAATATACGAAACATGGACATATATAGAACTTATAAGATGGTGGACAAAGTGAGATGTGTACCACTTGTTATTCTATATAGTAAATTAAGGGAATTGTAATGAACATTGAACAGTAAGGATTGTCATTTATAGACAATTAAAGGTAACCTAAACCAAGATATGGAAAAATGGAGAGGCAACAAGACATATACTTACAATGGGAAATTATTGAGATTTAAAGACAGAATCACAAGGTGGGGGCGTGTAAGGATGCATAATTATATAAATATAATGATGAAAATAGCTGGGAATTGTAACCAGGTCTATATCTCGGCCAAAATGAGGCTGGGGGGGGGGGGGGAGCTTAAAAGCACAATGACTGTATATGTATACTTTTTTCTCTCTTTTTAAAAAAGGAGGAAGATATATGTTAAAATTAAATATGTATATTGAAAAGGAATTATAAATACCATCAACATTAAATGGAGCTTGCTCAGAAGCTGAAATACACCAAGTAAATGAGATGAAGAGTGTGAAGTAGAGGGGAGAAGTAAGGGAAGAAAAGAGGGATAGGAAAGAGGGAGGGGGAAAGAGGAGGAGAGAAAGAAGGAGTGGAAAGGGGAGAGAGGAAGGGGAAGTAGAGAAGAGAAGGGCAACAGAAGGAAGAAAGGAGATAGGGAGGCAGAGCAGAGAGAGAGAAGAAAGTGATGGATAAGGTACAAATATGGTGTATGGAGAGCAGAAGAGCCAATAATTGTTTTTGGGAGTTGATGGCAAGACAAATTGATGTAAACATTTAATAATACAACATGATGTTGGCTATGTAGTAGGATACATGTGGTTATAAAAGAAAGCGATGAAAAAAATATTTAAAAAGTGGGAGAAAGTAGATTTTAGTAGACCTGAACATCTCTAAAATTCTAATGGAAATTTATTAAAAGCTACAAAACCCCAATTCTAATTTGTATTGATTTTATGCCATTGCATTAAAATGTCCAATATTCAAATTTGTGGAGACTTTTTGTGGGGTCTTTTTGTTTGATTTTTTTTCATAAAATTATAAATAATTTATTGAATGGATTATCTTTCTTTAAAAATGAAAACTTAATTAAAAGCAACATAGCTTTATAATACTCTGAAATTAAACAAAAAAAAAACACAACCCAAATCCTATTAGAAATAATTCATTAATGAGCAGGATATTGCTGGTTGCAATTAAAATTATTAAGAACAATATGACCATATTATACTTCATTCAGTTTTCTTAATGCTAAATTACCCTTTCCAATGAAGTTGTGAATAAAATAAAAAAGGAGGGGAATGTGATATGCCTACACTACCACACATACAGAATACCAATTGATGGCCCAATTCAGAATACCAGAAACAACATGAGAATTAATGATAGAACTACTTAATGCATGCTTGTCATCTGTGTTTACAAAATAAGAAACATTGTATTGGGGCACTGATCCAAAATATTAAAAAAAAACCTCTTGTCAGCATACTGAAATATTTGCACTTTAGTGAATATTTATTATTTTCACTTTCCAAAGCAAAAAACCCAGATTAATTACTGTAGGGGGGGAAGGTGCAAGATATTTCTGCAAACTAAAGAAAGAAAAGAGAAAAGAGATTATTTACCATAAGAATTGGGTAACTCTCCAACTAGCATCTCAAATAGTCTAGAATTAAAGGGATCCTGAAAAATGTTATTCTTGCCAGACTCTGGACAATAAAATGTTAGGCAATAGCTTTCACTGAAATCTTTAGTAATCACTATAGTGTTTTGTAAACATATCTAGGAATATTTTACCTATCAATACTAACTACATGAAAAATCTTTGTTTTGGATTCACATAAGACATTGGATATAATACATTTTCTGACTACTAAGTGAAATTAGGATCTAAATTTCACATTTATAACTCCTACCAAATATTGTTAGCAAAAAAGTACACTATTTTATCCAACAGAATGTTTAATCTGGCTTCCAGTTATTTTGAAGCAAACACTGGAGTTCTAAGACTTTCATCTTTGTAACCTGAAATACGTTACACTACATTATTTCTTATTCTAATCAAATTAAATGGATGAAATGCTCCCTAGATCTCTTGGATTGTAGATTTCTATAAATATCCACAAATTTTCACATTGGAAATGCCACTTAATGAATGTTTAAGCCATCAAGGAAAAACCAGTGGAAGAAATCCTGCTATTGTTAAAGGATAATTAAAATTTCTTTTTCAAGAAAAAATGTTGCAGCATTTTTAGGAAAGCAAATCCATTTGAGCTTTAAAAGATGCAATTAGCTGGAGAGATCCACATATACAAAAAAAAAAAAATCTTGAACATAGAATTTATCTATAACAAAATATATGCAAAGCCACAGTTAAACAAAGATGGAAATAATCCTCAAATTCAATAACTTCTCACTTGGATAGAAATTTGTAAAAATATCCAGATTTTGCAATGCCATGCCCCCCCTCCCGCCCACCCGGGGATAACTATCATGTCTCAAGCTCTTTTAAAGAAAAATACTGCTCAGTGCAACCAGATGCTAAAGTAAAATACAAAGCAGATCTGAGAATCCTTACACAAACAAAAGACTGTTGTTGTTTTTCAAAACAAACTGCAATTTTCAGCATCATGATCAAAATTCCTCCAAGTGTTCATCATATTGAGAAGTGTTCACCAGTTGTTATCCATTCAGTGGGAAAATAGAGACGCTGAAGTAAAACATGAACAAAATTTCAAGAAAATATGGTTTCAGCAGTAATAATAAAACCTACTCAGTATTCAGCACGTCTTTAGATTATTGCTGGATTTCACATGTACTTCGAAGCAAATTTGCATTCAGAATATTTCAAGAAAAGCCACTCTGGAATATCCAAAAAGGTTCAAATTCCCCTCTTTACATTGAAGACATATCAGTTCCCAAAAGATTTTGCTTCCTTCCACCACCACACACAGACAAAATCATCATTTTTCCTTTCTTATAGCAGACACATTCAAGTAACTAAAATACTGGACACAGGATAAAATTAAAATTAACTGTGCACAGGATGACTTTTCCAATTTTTTTGACTGCACATGCTTTTCTTCAACAGAATGCCCAATAGCTCACTTCCTTCCCTTTCTTCCCTGTTCATCCTCTTAATATTACTCTCATTCTTCCAGCATTAACTGTCCTTTATTTTTTTCAGCTTGCTTTTCTACCAAGTGTTACAAATAAGTGAATATTCAGTGGAAGGATGAGTAAGTATATACAATACTGATTTGATTTATTTTTCTTTATCTATCACCTCATCCTTATGTTTGTATCAATGGACATAAATTTATTTTCATGCAACATACTATTTATGTTGCAATGTGATTGGGAGCCATAACATCCCTTGCTCCTATTGGCTTATCTAATATAGAACTTCAAAGAAGTTTGAAACATCTTGGAATTTTCATAGCTGAGGAAAGAGTTTGATTTTAACTAATACTTCATAGCAATAGCAATAGCACTTAGACTTATATACTGCTTTAGCACCATCTCTAAGCGGTTTACAGAGTCAGCATATTGCCCCCAACAATCTGGGTCTTCGTTTTACCAACCTCGGAAGGATGTAAGACTTGAGCCGGTGACACTTGAACTGCTGAATCAGCCAGCAATACTGCATTGTAACCACTGTGCCACTGTGACTTTACTGACAGAAAGAGCTCTGCTTGTCAAGCAAGAACTATGAAGAAGTCTTGGGAGGCTAAGGCACTTTAAGAAAAAAGAGATAGGGTATCCTATGGAAGAGGAACATCAGTTGTGATATAAATTTAAGAATCTTTGGAATTATATTATCAATTGTATGTAGAATATGAGAAGAATTGGGAATGCATGAATAAGACCGAAGGTAGAAAAGTCTAACAGGCAATTAAGAGTTAAATTGTTTAAAATAACTAGCCAGATTGAGGGAAGAGAATGCCCTCTGTCCTTTGAGAGTTTCTGGAAAGATAAGCCACAATAATTAATGTTGCCTGTTATTACTGGCAACAGTTCTTATCTCTGAGAAGATCAAATCTCGCTAATATTGAGGGAGGTTGCCAAGCAGAGGAAAAAATCAGGAGTCAAGAGCTGTGCTCCTTTCTTTTCTTACCTGCAAGACAGTGAGAGACTGAGCCAACATTTATTTTTATTTCTCACAAATGTATCCCATTTTTTTGTGTCTTACTTTAGATATTTACATCCTGAATGTTAGTTTAGGCAAGCCCATTTGCAATTGCCCTTTTGAACCAAATTATGAAAAGTCACTGCATTCTTTAACTTTGTCACAGACACCTAAAACTATTTCTCAATATTTACATATCAATAAATGTCACACACCTAGAGATGTTAATATTTTCATCCTCTTTGAAGTATTTTAATATAAGAAAGGCCATGTAGGTAGAGACTGTGGCAGCACATATCTCCTACTTGTATATATTAAAATATTTTAAATTTCTTATGATGTGATACTGCACTTGGTATTACGATACATATTTCACAGATTCTGAAAGTGGTTCAGGTAGTATTTCTACTACTAATACCTTAATAAATGACTTTCATATTTCACTGAGAGACTCAAGGTGCTTGGCTATTTTCCTAACCATGGAAAAATAATAATCAGAACATATTAATTCACTAATTGAGATATTGTTTGATCTACCTTGAAGTCATGGGCATATAAAATGAAATAACTGAAGTCATAATAGGTAATTATATTCATGCCCTATTAACACAGGTAGGCCAAAAACACATTAGACTGTAGTTAATGACTGTTACACTCTGTTTTTAAAATAACTATTATCATTAACTATGTTTTATTAATTGGAAATATATGTATATTCCCAAACAACAGAGCAATTCTAAACTAGTACAGCTACAGTATAAATTAATAGATTTGACAAAATGCTTCAAATGTAAAGATATTATAGAGATAGTAACTATAGATAAAGCATATCCTTCCCACAGTGAAACATTAATAAAATGTGAATTAATATCTGCTCATATAGCTTTATGGGTACACCTAACTATTTTGTTACCATTGATCATCTGAATAAATCATTTTTGTGCCTCCATACCCACATATTTTGATTCATCTATCCATATCTGATTTTATGGATTTGAAATTAAAGACCTGTTTAAATTATTGTATCAGTTTATATTAAGCTTTCCTCTTGGAGGTCAGGAATGAGATTATACTCACTGTCCCAAATCCTGACTTGCAAATGTGAATCTAAAGATCAAATAAAACCTGTGACAACAAATACACTCAATTTGTGATCATATAAACATATAAACTCAATGTGTCATCAAGAAAGCTTGTAAAATTTGCTGTATTATAATAAATAATATACCTGCAAGAACACCTTGGACTTCCAGATATTTGCATAAGAGACTGATGCTGGGATAGTGGTCATTAAACCCACAGAAATCTTGTAGCAATACATGAGTTTTGCCCTTCCTCCTCACTGTATAAACTGGTACCTGAACTATCAGTCACATCATAGTTAAATCATGCTTTGTCAATAATAAAAAACATGGTTAAATAATCAGTTTGGTTATAACTAACAATTGTTGACTTGTAATCATTTTTAAAACATTGTGTATATCAGAATTCACAATGAAACAGATACTACAAAAGGAATTGCAAAGTTAGGGCCTTTTGATAATAGTAAAAGGCCTTGGAGAAATGAGGAACAAAGTCTTTATCTGTTTTTCTAATGTCTCCCCTTCTTACTCTACAAATAGTTCTGGTTTGGAACAGACTACATGAATTCAATCATCCTATGTTTATGTCAATAAAGCTTTGGCTCAATTCAAATTGAACTGTAGTTGAAAATCCAGGTTGAAAAGCGATATGTTTTTGTTGTTCTCGATTTCCCATTTTGAGAGAAGTCTTTTGATTTAAATGAATCTAATGTTTTCCAAGAAAGATGTCGCTTCCCAACTTTTAAATAAATTTGTCTCATTCTAAGCTACCCCAAGTTCCATCTCAAATACCATGTGTGTCCTTTTTCCTAAATATTTTCACATAAAAGTTCATTCCTAGATCCTGATGCCTTATTGACAAGAAGCCCCCAACAGAAAAAAAAATCCAGTTGTAATTTGTTTAAGAACATCTGGAGCTATTGTCGATTTTTTGTTTAGAACAATAAGGTTTCAAATATTCAGAACATTATCCATTATACAACGTAAGTTTCACAGAAATGTTTCTTGTGTCTAAATAAACAGCAGCAATTACCATGTGATCTTTGCAGCTAAACAAAGTTTAGATATATTATGGAAGCTTCATACTAAAATTACTAGACAGCAATGAAAACACGAACACAAAATTAACAAAGATTATAACCACATTCATAATTTCTCCTCTTTTTCTAATTGCTCTAGTCTTACCCTTCTGGTTTGGTGATGGAAACAAGAATCCTATTTACATATTTTACTGTAGTTCACAGTTGCAACAAGAGGCCAAAATTTGTCATTGAAAATTATTGTTTAGTGTTATGCAACAAGTCATGTGTTATTCACTGTACTTATTAGCACATAATGATAGAGCCAAAAGCTAAAAATCACGTCATGGCTTAGACTTAGAATGATACATAAATCCAGCCATTGACTTGGTATACTTTCTATTAATAAGTATACGTTTACCAGTGGGAATTAACTCAGAAATAATAAAATCAAATGAGGACTTTCCCCCAAATTCTGTTTTTCTGTAGAATATATTTACCTATACTTTAAATTTTGCATACATTGAACAGTTTTTTCACACTATTGAATGAAAATAGGTTCTATACTTATTCAGTAATTTACTTTTTGAAAATAGAATTTTAATAAAAGCTTATTGAAATTCATGTTACCACGAGCAACTAAAAATATTTATTAAAGATTATGTTTCCACTGGAGCCTGTTAATATGCGTGAAAAATTTTCTCTATTCATATTTACTACTCAATAGCTTATTACTGAAAATGTAATAGTTGTAATATTTGGATCTTTATAATGAGTATAATAAATGATACTTGACAAAATAGATAAACTGCCATTCAAGCAAAGCTCCTTTTGCAAGCTGCATACAGGATGCCTTTCCACTGCCTTTCCCTGTTTCTTTGACAAGATTATCAATAACAGGTGAATTGGCTGCTTTACATAATAGTTGTGGCTGGAAATGTGCATATGGTAGAAATCAGCATTCTAAAAAGCATATATTTGCAAAACAGAAAAAAATAATTTGAGAATAGTGACTAGTGAATAGGGACTAATAGTGACAGCAGTGGGATTCAAATAATTTAACAACTGGTTCTCTGCCCTAATGATTTCTTTCAACAACCAGTTCACCAAACTGCTCAGAAAGTTAACAACCAGTTCTCCTGAAGTGGTGCAAACTGGCTGAATCCCAACACTTGACGAATATGTTATGAATCTATATGTTTGGGGACTACAAAATCTCCTTCTGTTTAAGATACAAATTACTTTCATCTACTGGCGAGTCAGATCATTTTCTTTTAAACCAAACTACATATTTGATAGCATTTAGGCATATCTAAGAGTTTGCAGGAGAGAAAACTAAGACTAGACTAAATTCACCATCAACCCCCACCCCTCATCGGTTCGTAGGTACATTTTAGTGGGAGAACAAAAGGATTGTTGCCTATAAATGTGTTTATTTTTGGTTAATATTATTTAACCGAAGAATAAAAGTTAGTATGGAAATAACCATGTGCTAAAATTGCTTTATAGATAGGGCAGCTCTAAGGAACTCCTTGAAAACACAGAGATCAGGGACTACTCATCCACATGTACTTTTGCATGCTTAGGCACATGACCAATTTTCACACACAAGTACCTTTTCAACATAACATGTAACTACTATGTGAAGAAATAAGCATATTGAAATATACTTCTGCTCATATCTTATTGTATATTTGATGTACAAAAATATTTCCCATTGAAAGGACTACATATGCAATGATATGCAAAACTTTGGATCTGTATCTATTTTATTTTTTGCTTCTTGCCTAATGGGAAAGAAAATCAGTATAGTTCACAAGTGTTGCAGATTCAGAAAATAAAGCATATTTCACTGTTTTTTTTGGAGTCACTTACTAGATGAAAATTGGAGTCTTTATGAAATTTATGAAATAACATTTACACTATGTTATAGACTAGCATACATTGATTACCTATTAAAAATGATATGCAGAAACACTTAATTTGCCTATAGAGCTAAAATCCAAACAATATAGTTACTTTCCTATTTTTTAAACTAAATATTATAAGTTTTTTCTAGAGCTTTGGCATCTTGGTATTGTGAGCTTCATTGTCATATCTATCTATCATCTATCTATCTATCTATCTATCTATCTATCTATCTATCTATCTATCTATCTATCTATCTATCTATCTATCTATCTATCTATGCAATGCAATGCAATGCAATGCAATGCAATGCAATGCAATGCAATGCAATACAATACAATACAATACAATAGTAGAATTGGAAGGGACCTTGGAGGTCTTCTAGTCCAACCCCCTGCCTAGGCAGGAAACCCTATACCGTTTCAGACAAATAGCTATCCAACATCTTCTTAAAGACTTCCAGTGTTGGGGCATTCACAACTTCTGGAGGCAAGCTGTTCCACTGATTAATTGTTCTAACTCTCAGGAAATTTCTCCTATCTATCTATCTATCTATCTATCTATCTATCTATCTATCTATCCATCTATCCATCTATCCATCTATCCATCTATCTATCTGCTATCAGCTATCAGCTATATATGGTGTAATACTTTATAACAAATATTTTGCAATTTAGACTTCAGTATGCCATGGAGCATGTTCTGAACCTTGATGAGAAATCATCATGTTATTAATGCTAAAAGTAGTGAATGTATACTGTTTGAATGTATATTCTCCCTCTCCATTTGCGTTGTTAAGATTGTACATGAGAGAAGTGTCATGGGGTTCCCTATAGATTAAGAAAATGATGTTTTAAATAAAATACACTATTGCACATATGCTACCTTAAGATTAAGAAAAAAATGCTGCAATTGTTGATGAGATTTATTTATTTTCAGCATTTTTAAAGCCATCCATCTCAATAATGTGATTCTGGGTAGCATTCAACAAACATGATCAATTGTGATCCATATTTTAAAAAAATATTCAATATCTGACTTAATACCCCAAAACAGATAATCTACATCAAGCCTAGAGTTACATCATACATAAAACTTTCAGGGTGAGAACCATAGAAATCTCTGGCTAGATGCTGTTTCATTTTGCTGGGCAATTCCACCTAAGACTTTCTCTGAAATATACACAACAGATCAGACCTCTCAACTTGTGAGGACTGTTCTCACTCACTGATCATAAGCACTCTCTTGGTTTACGAAGGAGAAATGAGGATGAAGCAACTGATAAAATTCTTGCAGCAACAATTATATAAAACCAAATGTGAATAAAGCTAAGCCTCAAGTGGCAATTAGAGCATAGAAAGGTCTTTTCTTCTGAAAATTCCTAACTAGGCAATCCTACTCAAGAAGGATGGGGAGGACAAAGCATTAAGAGGTCATCCCCATACATGCCTCGATTTCCTTGCATATAAAGTTGCTCGAGTTAGTTCAGTATAGATGCTAGTTGGGCATAGCCAAATATAAAGAGTAGAGCAGGAAGATGCTTGTTCTGCGAGTCATGCCCAATGTTACAACCTTTGTTGCCATGGTTGTTAAGTGAATCACTGCAGTTGTTAAAGCATGAGATCTTTTTTTCAGCAATTTTGAATGGTCACTAGATGAATAGTTATAAGTTGAGGGCTACCTGTACTAGAAAGCTTTTTAATCAGGATCTTCTGTGAAGAACATACTTTCCCTTATAGCTCAAGAATACATGAGAAAGATGGACATGTTCTGTTGTATTACAATTTTTGTTAGTGCTATGTGATACACTTATTACCTCCTTCTTTACTTATCTGTCACTATTATTAGTTGGTAATACTGTAAACTTTCCAGTGATTCGATAATTTGTATACATTTACTGGCAATGTATCATTAATTATAATGTCGTAAAATTTATTTGTCAGAGTATAGACTTGCAATCAATAACAGGAAGGAACCAGGACAAATGATAATGCATCTTTTTGTTGTAGTGTATAATTTTCTACCACTGTTATATTTTTAGTTTGTTTATTTTATATTGTATCATTTTCTAGATATTTTGTTTTGTACTTATATTTGAAATTGCTGACCTTTGAACAAAGCAAATGTGGTATCCTGTATGCACAGATGAAATGACCAGAGTTGTGAGGTCCTTATTCTTTGGGTTTATAGACAGCACTTTGCAAAATGCTCATACAAATGGGTTTTCAGAGTCTTATTTGTTATTCTTCTATCAGGCAAGACATAAGACAATGAAACTCTTGGAATATTTCAGTTGAAAGAAGGATTGACAATTGCTAGGGATGCTACTATGGAAATTCACTAAGGTAGTCTCTCCTTCAAAAAGCTCTGGTTGCAGTTATCCACTATTTTTAAGTTAGTAGGAAAGGTCAAAGTCTCTAAGGAACCAACTTTAAACCCAAGTTCTTTCCTAATATAGACATTCTAAACATAGTACTTAGCTTTGTATTTTTAATGTATTTTTTCCCTCCTGAGGCAGGAGGTCAGAGGTCCTGTCTGTAGACACTTCAGTATCTACTTCATAATCTAGGAGTACAGCAATTTCATGAACTATTTTTTATTAAAGTTAGTGGAATGGAATTAAATACTCTGCATGGGTTAGAGCAAATGAGTTTGCTATAGATTTAATACTAAAAGACAGACGTTTAGATGCCAGGCTGAAGACATGGAAGTTAGGGAGAATAAGGGCTATATGATGTATGCATGTATATTTTCTGGGTGAAAGCCTCCTCATCTACACATCAGAAGAGGGTGTATAAAGCTATTATGCGTATGTTGTTTTATGTTTGTTTTTTGAATGATGAGTCTTCAGGAGCTGCTTTGATAAGGGAGAAGCGGAAAAGTGCCATATCAAAAGAAGATGCTTCATCGGTTTAATAACTTTCCTTCTGAATAAGTTTATAGTGAGTGAATTGGGGTGGGAGCAGCAAAGAGGTACAAATGAGATAATATTAACATTAAAATAAGTTATTCAGAGAAACAGATGCAAAAGCAGTCTCTATGAAACTACACATGTGAAGCAATCTGCATTAACATTGAAATAAGATAAATTATTTTAAACTCATGAATGCTAAAAAATAATTGCAAAGCTTTATGTATACTTTTTGCTTCTTTCTGTTTTTTTTCAAACTCTTCTAAGAGAAGTATTTAAAATGAGTTCACATCTGAAACTGAAAAAATAAATGTTTTTTTTTTTATGAAATTAGTTACGTGGAATGAAGTCTCAAAGGTGTTTTTTTTTCAGAAGGCAAATCTCCATAGACACATGGAATGAAGACATCTGAAAATTAATGGGAGATTATTCATTACAAAATAAACTCACAGTCCAGACTACTTCTTTCCTGAACTTACATTTTTGTTCTCAGTTTGCTTTCTCAATGTACAAAAGTAAAGTAGTACTAGTAGAAAAATATAAGAATGTTTTGCCTATTTTATTCCATGTTCCAGTTTTCTTAACATATGAATATACTGATCAATTTAGGAGAATAGTATTGTTTTTTTTAATATTTTTAAGATTATATTTTATTTTTAATGTCAAGTTGGAATGATTGTGATGTGACATAAATTGACACAGTCAAAATCAGGAAGATAACCTCAGATGTGTTGGTCTGCAACTTTCAGAATTTCCACTTAATATGCTTTCCAGTATCACAGGAAGCCATCAGGTTATCTTTAAATTATATCTGGAGATCCAACCTTGTGTATGAAACTGGGTTCAAGAGCAATTAATAATTCTTACATGAATAAAAATAGGCAGCCTTCATTATAGTATTGTAAACTGAGAAATATTAGAAAAGAAACAGGAAGTAAGGAACAACCTTGTCTTTTCCCTCACATCCACAATTAATTAATTGTTTACAGTTTCCCACTTTCCTGTTTTCCACAACAAACTGTTCTAGAAACATAAAAAAATATATAAACTGACATATAGGAATAGAAAACATGAAGGATACCCTTCTATATTATCTCTCTAGAATGCAGATAGCAATAACCATTTTGATCTATTTTACTTATACCAGAGAGACTCTGATGGAAGACAAGCATGCTCTAAATTATGAGGAAGTTGAAGTCTCACTTTGTATTTTGCATTCAAATGCCATGGATGCCACTGGTACTTTCAGCAGATCAGGATTGCCTCTTACAAGCTTTGTTTGTATTGGCAAACAATACAAACAAATATTTGGAATGTCTATTTGACCATGTAGTACTATATTCTTTTTCCCAATGCTTTCACTCTCCTAAGTACATAGTGTGTGTGTGGTGGTGGTGGTGGGGGAAGACACACTAATATAAAGTTATACCAACTGCAACTAACATCAAAATATACCTAAAGCAAGACTAGAACTCATGGGCTTCTGAATTTTAGCCTAGTGCCTTTAAGCAATACACCAAACTTTTTCAGAAATTGATAAAACTTAATTTTTAGGATTTCTAGTCATAATGACTCTTCTCAGTTTATCCTGTTCAAGGATTACAATGATTAATATATTTCCATTTCATATTTTGGAAGTAACTTTGGACAATTATTATTTGTACACGGCTTGCTTTTCGAACTTACAATACAGACTGGGAGGAAATAATGTGCCATATGGGTATTCCTAATGCTTAATACATTTTTTGCAAGATTTTTTTTTTTTTTGTGGGCAATACAAGGATACTTGTTATGTCTTTAAGAAGTGAAATGTTTGATATAACCAAATAAATCCATTGCCCTTTTGTGCTGTGGATGCAAGAAAAGGGTCCCAATATTAGCATTTACACATTACCAGGGAAATTCCACTAATTTAAAATAATTATATGTTAGAATTATAAATTGTTTAACTAGTTACTTTTACAGTACTATACATAATGTACAGAAAATAATGTATTTTCTAACTGTTTTTGCAGTCCATCCAAATGTATACTTTTTGTTATTTATTGATATCTTTAAAACTAGAAATTAAATTATTGATAGATTAATGTGACTTCTTTGAAATATTGTTAAATAGGAGAAAAATATGAGGAAAAAACAGAAATGTTAACTCTATAATAAATTTAAGTAGAATTATATAATTATGGAATTTGAACAAAGTCAGAAATATGTGACCCAAGAATTCGTACTAAATGGAAGTAATTCATTAACAAAGCAGGATATTAAACAACTTATTTTCTTTCAGATATAGAATACTCTGTGTGTGTGTGTGTGTGTGTGTGTGTATTTATATATGTGTGCATTTGTGTGTGTAGGTGTGTGTACACGTACACACACACACACACCCATTTGTGTGTGTGTGTTTGTATTTTCTAAAGTTAAAGCAAAATCAAATTCTTACTTTCATGGGCCAACTGAGAACCCTAGCTTAATACATCCTTGCATGCTTTTTGCTTCCATTCCGGACATAATAGAGGGAGAAATCTAGAAATACTGCAGTGGAAAACAATAAAAACCAGAGTATTGTGCAAAGCATTTCAAAGAGATGCTTTCAGTCAGAGGAGCTTCCAGTGAAGTGGTTATGCATGCAATGCATGCCAAGACAAATGGAAACAGCTTTGAAAGCAATCTGCAAGCTTTGCAAATAAGGTGATTGCTTTAGTAATTTGAAAAAAGAACATACCATTTTCAAATGCTTTGCCCAGCCCTGCTGAGTTGCCTAAAGCAAAAATATACAACCAAAGCAACAAATTTCATCAGCTGCAATTGAATCTGTAGTGTTATTTCAGTACCTTATTTTTCTTATCACATATTTGTTTATTGGGCCATTGACATCAATGGGCAAAACACACGAGGTCAATGCAGTGGCCTAGGATGCATAGAGGGGGAAAGAGTGGGGGAGGCTAATCTCAAATATACAATATGTTCCAGATTTTCGGAGTTTTTAAAAGACCACAGATGTAGGATAATTCCTGATAAATTAAATCACAGTTAAATTATCATCTGCCCAGGAATATCTTCAGGGGTGATAAAAAAAAGTCAAGATGGCAGCCGCAAAGGCCAACTTCTTATTTACATGTGTAAAAAAGTAGCAAGCTTTAAACATGCCATCTTGACTTTTTATTATATCCCCTGCAAATACTTCTGTTTGCCTTAGATCCAGAAAATAATATGTATAAAGAAGAGACATTCACTCACATTTCTCCATATTTCACCATTCCACTGAAGTTCCTAAATCACTGCAGTAGTATGAGTAGAAACTTTATGAAAGCCCTGTTGTGCAGATATTCACACACTCTGAATCACATTATTTTCTGCCATTCAAATGTGGATTTTCGGTCATTTGATTTCAGTAGCTTATGAGTGGGGTATCTCTCTTTTTTTGGAAGGAATAGAGAGTTGTAAGGAGAATAGAATAAAATGTTAAGGCAATGCTCAGGGAATATAAATGCTGAATTATTTGTGTGACTGTAGAAAACAACTGAGCACAGGCACAAGTAAGAGTAGAGGCCTTTGTTCAGAGCAATGATTGAGAACGGTGATAGGACATGGATTAGGGCACAGTGATATATCAAATGTAGTAGTTTGAAATAGAGTTATTCATCTCTAATAAAGGCAAACACAAGATTCAGGAAACAATCTAATATCTTCTATAATGCATTGGAAGCATTAATTTCAAAAAGGATTCTGTACTCAGATCCTAAATTTGCTCACTAGCTACAATTGGAACTAAACAAAAAGCTGTAACAGAAGATTGATAAAGTATGGGAAAACATGCCTCAAATACTTGTAGGGACGTTGAACAAAAAAAAAGCCTGAGACCTGTTCCTTATCACCCCCAGACAGCAAGATGTGCAATAAGGCTTAAGTGAAATGGCTTTTAATCTATTAAATCTATTAAAACACAGCCCTTATCCTGTTGATTGGAACTACCTTGATTCCTCAGTCCCTGATTAAATGGCATCATATTATCTCCATGCCTCTAGACATTGCTTACACATTCCTTACTGCTTGGTTGTCATAGATGTAAATTAAACTGGCACAGTGAAACATATTTTATTTACTTAACATATGTGCCACTCATTTCACTGTTGAAATGACTCTGGATGCATTACAAAATGATAGACAGATAAATATAAAAAACAGTTAAGACTAGCAAGAACTATATAGAAATTTTTAAAAAGTGGATGGCCAGCATTGGGGGAGGGGGGCGTGTCTTCTCTTTTAGCTGGTCAGCTACCTTCAACATAGAGTATGCCCATAGGAACTCCAAGCCAACCAACAGAACAAGATTTTAAGGTCCTTCTGGAAGTCCAAGACGGTGGTGTAGGATCTCACATCCAGCAGTAGATTGTTCCAAAAGATGGGATGGAGCAGAAAAGATGCCACCCCACCATCTGAAATTCCTTGACAGACAGGATCTTTAGCATGCCCTTTCTGCGGAAGCGAGTGGGGTGGTCCAATTCCATCATAGCTAGTCAGCTCCCACAGATAGAATTATCATACTATCAAAGTGTTCCAGAATCTGCAGTGCTCATTTACTGGAGGGTTTCCATCTGTTATCCCCTGCCATCACCCCAGTTTGATAGAATGCAAGGGTTTTGCTGCTGGATTTCTGCTGGCATCTCACTGGAAAAGGGTTTTTTAGAAAGCCGAGAGATTTCAGAAAGACAACTGCTGATCTTCTACAGCAATTGTCAAATGCCCCCATGAATGTAACTATTCTGTTCCATTAAAGATACTAAAAAAAGTCTAGGAAAATAAATAGGGAAGTTCAAATTGTTTTATTTATTAGAACAAGCTTATAATTATTGTAGAACATCCATTATAACTGGTTCATTAATCATAAAATTATGCACTACCAGGAAATTGCACATTATCAGAAAATTACAGAAAATATTTGTAATCATTGCCATGAGATATTCTTTTAGAACCCAGTAAGGGAAGTAAGGCTAGCAGGTTGTTGGGGCTGAATTTTTAATTATTTATTTGATTGGGTAAAGGACATTCATTATTAGATAGGAAACCACTCTTCACAAAGGAGGTGTAATATACCACCATGTCAATAATGCTATTTCTTTGAAGAAATGGGGAAGGGGAAATATCCAAGCTTAATGAATGGCAAGCTAGTGACTACCCGGAGTGAGGGGTTAAAACAACTGTTTCCCAAGTCCTTTTGGCCACGCAGCTAGGAATTCTAAAAATTGTACCCTAACTTACCTAAATTCTGTTAGCTTGGAGAGAGGATACATTACATGGCCTACTAGAACTCAGTTTTCATTTAAGGGTTAATTCTAGGAGAGCCATTACAGGTCAAGCCTAAAATGGGTCGATTATAACTCAGTTTTGTCATTTATGCACATAGGAAAAGCGTGCATGTATCCCTCTGTGTATAAATGTGTATGGGTGGAAGGATGCATGGAAGAATAGTCAGATAAATAGATAGAGACAGAGAGAGAGAGAGAGAGAGAGAGAGAGAGAGAGAGAGAGAGAGAGAGAGAGAGAGAGAGAGAGAGAGAATATTAGGGGAGGCTGTTCATTTTTGTTTTAAGTTTACCTGTTATTTATACATTCAAAAATAACACAATGTTTAAAATGGAATTTGATTTTTCTAAAATATACCATCTCAACTAATACAAATTCTTGTATGTATTTATTTGTCTAATTTATGTAGCTGCCCATCTCACCAAACAAACAATTTTATTTAACATTCATATTGAAATGCCTTAAGAAACTGCATTAAGAATGCAGGAATATCCATAGTTTAATCTAGGTTTCTTCTGACATCAGAAAGCTAATGAATATAAAATATAATGAAATTTAAGAATATAATAAAATAATTATTTACTTACAATAAAATGTTTGCTGTTTATGAAAGTTAAAAAAACCTTGCAATTATTTCATTATTTTGCCTTTTTCTTTTGTTCTTATAAACTATAATTTTAACCAAAAAGATAGAGAAAAGTATTCGTAGCTCAGGGATGAAATAAACAGTACTTGGTGCTCTATGAGCTTCATTGTTTTCTTGCAGATGTTTCATTACCCAAGCTACGTAAAGTCATTAGTGCTAGCCGGGAGTGGTATTTGCTCTCAGTCTAGTGGGTGTTGACTGCTAGCAGGGAGCTTTATTTATTGCTATTTTCCCTTCCCTTGGCTTGTTCATTGCCTTCTTTAAATAGTATGTAAATGTTGTTTATGTCTGTGTGTCTATAGGTGGCCCATTTGTCAGAATTCCAAGCTACCAGGAATTCTCTAGCATTTTTGGATTTGGTCTGGTCTAGGATGGTCACAGTTTTCCAATTGAACTGGGAAACAACTGGAAACTGTGACCATCCAAAATGAGCAGAGATTAACATCAAACCAAGAATCAAGAAGTAAATAGTACCCCAATCAAGGAACTTCCAAATAAGCTAACAGTAAAGAGCCCAATCAATGATCTTTCAAGACCACTCCCACCAACACTGATAGGGCAAGTGACTAGAACGCAAATGGGGAGCAACTCCATTCCCTGCAGCATTGGTGATGTTACCTAGTTTTTATAATGAAACATCTGCAAGAAAACAATCAAGCTGAGAGAGCACCAAGGACCCTTCATTAAGGTAAAATATTTTTTTTAAACCCATCTGCTTAGAATATGTCAATGATTATCATTGGGGTTCATATAAAATTCTTAGTGCCACAACCACAATCTATTTAATTCAAGAAGCACAATTCTATATCTTTCTTATTTAAAAATAAATGATACATGTTTGATAATACATTATCCTTATTTTTTCATATTTAATTTTCAAAATTACATTTAAGCCTCTTAAGAGCCTGGTCGTATATATCAGTGGTGGCAAGATAACATTTGATGGGCCACAAGTTGCCTTAATCACCCCATTTATGATAGCTAGAGTCCCAAATCAGTTGGTAGCCACAGTAGAAATATGGGTGATTTTCAGCATTGCGATTAGGTTTCCTTTCAAAACTTTAAGGGTATTAAAATTAAGAAAATTCTCTGGGAAGAAAATCTCTCCAATCTCCCTTTAAAATCTCCATTCACATTCTTTTATGCATAAAAGGCCATCAGTGACATTTGAAAGTTTTGCTGTTGAATTTCAACAGTATGATTTGAACCATTTGAGTTTAATCCTCCCAGACAAAAATCGGTGCATTTTTTTCCTAATGTCACAACTTTTCATATTTAATATATTTTTAATCTCAGATCAAATGATTGCTTCATATCCAAAACGTATTTCCAAATTCCATGCTGTGGTTTTCATTTATTTCTAAGACATATGGCACATTTTCATAGACACCATGCTTATTATAATATACTTTTAATATAAACCTTCTATTTCTATTTCATTGGAAAGTAACATATAACCATGTATTTTATTGACATACTTTCCGTATGAGATATTGTTAAGAGACTTTAATCGTGGCATTTCCAGATTTAATATAGAAGAATTAGGATTCAGTACCTTAATAATTAATCTAATACAGTTTGTGACACAAAGTCAAAATTGTTACACTATCATCCCACTCCTACCTTTCTAAAGTTATAGACATTAGATCTGAAATATTCCACTTTGGCTTAGCTTAGTTATTTCACAATATGCTATTTTATTTTTAAACACACACACACACACACACACACACACACACACACACACACACACACAGAGACAGACAGACAGATGCAGGCAGACAGGCAGAATAGCTATGATGGATCCAACGCACAGATCTGATATCTTTCCTATTATCATTCAGCATACTATCTATTTTGAAAGGATAGCAGCAGTATGTTCTAAACATGGATAGGAAGCTACAGTTTCAGGTAAGTTGAAAGTTCTTATCTCTGTGAAAGCAGTTTCAGATAGTCCTCGACTTAAACCTGGTTGTTTAACCACCACTTAAAGTTACAAAGATCTCAGAAAGGGTATTTTACAGACAAAAATCACTTCTGATTGTCTTAGTGTCTCTATTTCTGTATTCCACCAAAGTCATTCTTTTCCACAAGAAGGAAAGCTAACTTCCTTCTTCAGGCAGCTCTTTCAGCCAGCCTCTAGAGATGAGAGGGAGCCAAAATCCAAGCGGAGAGTGGAGAAACAGCAATAAGAGTAACCCTAACCCTCATGGTAAGATGGGCAGCATTTTTTTAAAAAATAAATGATATAAACAAATAAATACAAATAAATAAGTAAATACATACATAATAAATAAATAAATATTTTGTTGTTAGGCGGACGGAGTCTCAGGTAAGGGCATCGGGTGAATGGGAGAGGCTTTGGAAGGCTCAGCGTAAGCCACATGCAAATGTCTCTGCCTCAGGGGCTGAAAATTCTGCTAGAATTTCAGCAGGGATTTTCAGCTCCTCCCAGGCTCTTCCACCCAGAGTAGCCTGTTCTCCTTAACTGAGACTCTGCCCACTTAACAACCCATGTATTCGCTTAACAGACACAATCAGCAATGCTGGGATTACGGATGTTGAGAGAAGCAGTCATGTGGGTAAACCATGTCTCAACACTTTGCTGCAACAAGTAAGATTTTGATCTTAATTGTGGTTGTAAGTCAAGAGCTTACTTATACTCTGAACCTGTATAGTAAATCTCAGCGGTATATTGCAAAGTCACAGTGCTTATTTTATTGTAATCATAATTCCTGTGTGATTGGATGTCAGTTTGTCAAATATTTATTTTTTTGCAGGAGAAAGAAACAGAAGCCTTAGTTAAACTCTGAGAGGAATACAATAATGTACTGACATTAGCTTCCAAATGAATCCCATCCACATATGGTTCACTTAAAAGATGTTTCCAGGAGCCTTTCAAACATAATTTGCTTTTCTGTGTCTAATGGACCTCCATCCATCTCTCAAACATTGACAAACATGGACTTAGAGAGCTGCATATGCTCTGCAATCTTGCAGTTCATATGCATCAGAGAGTCCCCACAAATGGAGAGCTCAAACTGCAGTTAAAGCAGTCCTGTTCAAACAATTTCTTGTGATATATGTCTTACAATCTTAGTTCAGATATTCTGAATTTAATATACAGAAAAATACTATAATAAAGTTTAATTATTTTGTGGTCTAGTGGTTAAGGCTGGAAATCAGGAGGCCATGAGTTCTGCTTTAGGCATGAAAGTTGGCTGAGGGATTTTGGGTCAGTCATTCTCTCTCAACCCAACTTCCCTCATGTGGTATTATTTTGGAGAAAATAGGAGGAAGGAGTTATTAGGTATTATTCCTTGCCTTGAGCTATTTAAAAAAATAAATAAAGATGGGATTAAAAATAAATGACTTTACAACAAGCATATACCGAAGACACTGATATGCTAGTTTCATAGACTTTTTCCAATTTTGGAGAATTTTCATTTTTAACTTAATTACTACTCAATTAACTTTACTGAAAAGGTGCAACTTTGACAAACCGGTATCACTAGTAGTTATCAGCTCTATGTTGACTGTGTCCATTTATGAAAACACTGCTTGTTGGCTATATAGATATATATACATTTAGTGAGAGAACATGCCTGCAGTATACTTAATTGTTTGATAACATCTGTCTTTGAAAGATGTACTGTTATTTTTAGAATTATTACTGTTTATTTATTTTGGTCCAGCAAAAGTGTCTCTCTTTTGGTTCTGTTTCTTGTTGTGTTTCTCTTCCTTTCTCTTTGTCCCCCTATCTTTCTCTCTCTTTCTTGTGCTCCCTCTTTCTCTCTTTCTCTCTGAGGTTCACATATTGCATGATGTAAAGATACCATAACAAACTGTTTGGCATACCCTACAGGCAAAGGTCCAGAGACTCTTTTTGCTGGATATAACCTCAATGACAATGAATGGCATACAGTACGTGTAGTTCGAAGAGGAAAAAGTTTAAAGTTAATAGTAGATGACCAACAAGCCATGACAGGTATTAATGACTAATAACCATTCTCCTGATTTTCCATTCACTGTGTGTTTAGTTATGATTGCTCTGGTGGTGAAAATCATTTCAGCTCCTTGGATATAGACAGAAAGTACGACAAAGGACAATTTCTTTTAAAAGTCCATGTGAGGTATTAGGAGAAGACACTTCTGACAGATTGAAGCAGAGAGGAGGAAAACAAAACCAGGAACAAAAGTGTTCTAAAGACAAATATAGATACTGTATAATGATATAATAAAGTTGAAGGCTGCCAAACTTTACACATTTGTTTGAAACAGAACATCAATACATTCTGGATAACAATTGTAGTTGAGTTTAAAAAAGTGATATCCTTTTCCCTATTACAAGATATCAATTTACTTTTCTCTACCATAATTATATCATCAAATCCAAGAACTGATCTAAGTGGAAAGTGGTGGAAGAAACCCAGAAGAGCAAAGACTGTGTTTCTCTAACTTTGTCTGTTATCTTACCCACTTTTAAATCATCCAAATATTTCCAACTTTTACTGTGTGCAAAAAGAGAGGCTAAATTGAAGCAATTAAGGTTAAAAAGGTTTCAATTATAGATAGATAGATAGATAGATAGATAGATAGATAGATAGATAGATAGATGATAGATAGAGATAGATAGATAGATAGATAGATAGATAGATAGATGATAGATAGATAGATAGATAGATAGATAGATAGATAGATAGATAGATGATAGATAGATAGATAGAGATAGATAGATAGATAGATAGATAGATAGATAGATAGATAGATGATAGATAGATAGATGATAGATAGATAGATAGATAGATAGATAGATAGATAGATAGATAGATAGATAGATAGATAGATAGATGATAGATAGAGACCAAAATAATAAAATATACCTTCTTCAATAAAGGACACTTTGTCCAATATCCTTTATAAAGATAGATACAAATTATTCCACTCTAAAAAGTGGAAAAAATAGACCCATTGTTTTTGTATTTTATAATTAGCAGAGCTCCTGGAGGTACATGTAGAGAAGCCTTCAAATTTAAATTTGAATGTTCAAATAGAACATTCATAGGTATTTTCTTCTCATTTACTGTATCTTGAGATTCCCCCAAACCCTTGGTTAAATTGATAACTTTTTCCTTGATTTGATTGCTTAAATTAGGATGCCTTCAATGCTTAATTCATTTCACTTGTAAGTTGTGCACTGAGTTATTCTTAAACAACTCAGATTGTTGGAAACAATAAGAGAAAAGTACTAAACAAATGGGCCCTTCCTGCAGATATACTTTCTATGTGAAAATACATGAGGTAGAATCACATGGTCAGGGTTGCATAAGAGACTTCAGCATTTGAAATGGCCCTAGCTTTTTGGTTATAACACTAATTTCTCAAAATTGCTTTTTACTTAAAGGTCAAATGGCTGGGGATCATACAAGACTGGAATTCCATAATATAGAGACGGGAATCATAACGGAACGGCGTTACTTGTCCTCAGTCCCTTCCAACTTCATTGGTCATCTACAAAGCCTCACTTTTAATGGCATGGCATACATTGACTTGTGTAAAAATGGGGATATTGACTACTGTGAACTAAATGCCCGTTTCGGCTTCCGGAACATCATTGCCGACCCAGTCACTTTTAAAACGAAAGCTAGCTATGTTGCTCTTGCCACGTTGCAAGCATACACATCTATGCATCTGTTTTTCCAGTTCAAAACAACATCATTGGATGGGTTAATACTTTACAACAGTGGAGATGGCAATGACTTTATCGTGGTTGAATTAGTAAAAGGGTGTGTATGCAACCTATTTTACAGATGTTATCAGCTCAGAAAGCTTAATGGGCATTTATTAGGCAAGCTCTTGGACTCTATGACTTTTGTTCTGATCCATTAGTGTGAGTTCCTGTGTCCTTAAAGATGAGCACTGTTTACCCTTCTAAGAAATACATATTTGGATGGTGCTTCTTACACTGCAGTTTCAGACCATTTTTCTCCAGTGTAAACATTTGGCTAAGAGAGTAGCTAACAAGACCCTTATGTCTTTTTATAGTATTTTTTCTAACACTGGTTGAGCCTTCACAGGCTCAAGGTAGCAGCTGCCCTCAGTGGGAATTAAAACTATATTCAAGTCAACATTTAAGGAGCATTAAAATATTATTGATATATTTAAATATACAAAGAATAGAAATGTGTCCTCCACAAGGAGGATCATGTTCAATATTATAAAAGGGAAATATAGCAAAGAGATCAACCTTTAAAAGTAAGTGGACCTCTGATAAAATCTACCTGCTTGTTAAAGTGGAGTCTTCCCCAGTATTGTTTTGATAAACACCACGGGTTTTTTTTTTTTTTTTTTTTTGAAAATTAATCTGGCTTCTCACTATTCTGGATCTGAGGGAAAAAACCCATTTTAATGAAGCTATCTCTGGATGGGAAGGGAACTTCCAGGAAAATGTAATCATCAATTTTACACATTTTCACCCCGCAGCATTTATTTTTCACTTATGTGAAATATTTTCATCTTTCCTCTCCATTGAAAAAGCAGGCAAAATCTGTTTCTGTTCCTGTTACACCATTCGTTGCTCAGCTGGAACTTACTTGGCAGTTGCAACAGAAAATGACCTTCCTGTATTTCCAACTGTCCAGAGCTTAGCATTACTCAAAGGCATTATTGGAAACCAGATTAGTTCATGACCATTCTGTACTGGAACTGTGATATGAGTTTAATTAATGAAATTATAATAATAATGACCACCACCATAATCCCCACTATCCCACTGGTCCTGTTAGTAGGTAAGCCTATGGCTGGAAGTTCCACACTAATATAAATGTTTGTGGGCTTTGTGTAAAAACTAGAGCTCCATGATCTTTTTCAGATCTTTTGTCTGGAGTAATTACCTGACAATAAAAAAGTACATGCCATGAACTCCTGTGAGGAACTCGTGGTTTTTCTCTGCCAAGAGGGAAGTTATTTATTTGAAAACTGATTTAGCCTAGTTACTGAAAATATTTAAATATATAGTAGCTACATATCTTCTGACGGAATGATCATTCTTTGGAATGAGTTGAAATTTTAATCAAGAAATGTAATTTCTCTTTTGAGAAATACAAAACTTTCACTGGGGAGATCTACAAAAAATTAATAGTTTGGATAAAGCAGTAAAATTCTGCATTGTATTCAGATTCATTTTAAAAAAATATGGTGCCAATATACATACCGAGACTTTTAGACAGAACTAACTGGTGAAAGAAAAAAAATCCAAAATAATCTCAATTTGTTTATATAGCTTTGATAGGGATAGAATAAGTTTGCCACAGAAAAAATAAAATTTACAAGTCATAAAAAGGTTATAAAAATGAAAAATAACTTCAAGAGATTTCAGTTGAATTAATACTGCTGTTTTAATTCCATACATGATGAATAAAAGATGTAGTGGGCTAAGGTAGGGGAAAGAAGCCGAAGTCAACGTTATAATTTCCTTCTGCTATACTTTTAATAGATGGCATATTAAGGAAGCTATTTTGCTCAATATTCTCAGAAGAATTTGATACTTTTTTCTTTTAATTCTCTCAACATTTTTGACTTAGACATTTTGATCTGTCCCAAGTTAGTCTTGTTAAATGTAAGAGGAGTTGACTAAGAACTTTATGAATTGCCAAATAATTTAAATAAAGAAAAGAAGCAGTGAAGAACTGTAATTTTCATCTACTCAGTTTAACTGTTTTTCATTTTCATTTACAGGTATTTACATTATGTGTTTGATTTGGGAAATGGTGCAAATCTTATCAAGGGCAGTTCCAATAAACCTCTGAATGACAATCAATGGCACAATGTGATGATATCACGGGATACCAATAATCTCCATACTGTAAAAATTGACACAAAAATCACAACGCAGAGCACTGCAGGAGCAAGAAACTTGGATCTCAAAAGTAAGTGACAGTGACGGAAACAATAAAGGGGCTAGAAGAACAGAGTGTATATTATGATATGGTGTGTGTGTGTGTACACACACACACACACACACACACACACACACACACACACACACACACACATATATATATATATATATATATATATATATATATATATATATATATATATATATATATATGAAAAATATAGAATGCTGGCTTAAAATGAGTAAGCATATTAGTTTAGCCAGCTCAGCTTGGCAACATAAACTGGTAATATTTCTCCATGGTTGTTGTTGTTGTTAGTTAGTTGCAAAGTCGTGTTTGACCAACTGCAACCCCATGGACAACATTCCTCTAGGCCTTCCTGTCCTCTACCATCCTCTGGAGTCCATTCAAGCTCACGCTTACTGCTTCAGTGACTCCATCCAGCCACCTCATTCTCTGTCATCCTATTCTTCTTTTGCCCTCAATCTTTCCCAGCATTAGGTTCTTCTCCAGTCCTTCCTTTTCATTAGGTGGCCAAAGTATTTGAGTTTCATCTTCAGAATCTGGCCTTCTAAAGAACAGTCAGGGTTCATCTCCTCTAGGACTGACTGGTTTGATCACCTTCCAGTCCAAGGGACTCACAGGAGTCTTCTCGCAGGAGTTGTAGGTTGCAGGTTGTAGATGGAGAGTTTTGTTCCCACAGTTGTTGATAGAAAAGCTAGGATGTGAATTTGTGACTTCCTACAAATCACTTCTGAGAAATACCACCATATGTTTGTTATGTACCATATTTGTTTATTAGTCTATTTTTAATTTATATTTCTTTCCATTGAGGACTATACACACTCAACGTGTAGTCCTCAATGGAACTGCATCTACATGGAGGGAAGTATGCAGTGGAGTACCACAAGGCTCTGTTTTACTCTTCAACATCTTCATCAATGATTTGGATGAGGAAATAAATGGGGAACTCATCAAATTTGCAGGTGACACCAAGCTGGCAGGAATAGCCCACACTCCAGAAGATAGGCTTAAGATACGGAAGGATATTGACAAACTTGAACATTGGGCGCTATCTTACAAAATGAAATTCAATGCTGAAAAGAGTAAGGTTCTACATTTAGGCAAGAAAAAACAAAATGCACAGGTACAGTATAGGTGGTACCTTGCTCAACAGTAGTAACTGTGAAAGGGATTTTGGAGTCCTAGTGGACAACCATTTAAATATGAGCAGTGTGCAGCAGCAGCTGCCAAAAAAGCCAACACAGTTCTAGGCTGCATAAACAGAGGGATAGAATCAATCATGTGAAGCGTTTTTACCACTTTATAATGCTTTGGTAAGGCCACACTTGGAATGCTGCATTCAGTTTTGGTCGCCATGATGTAAAAAAGATGTGGAGACTCTAGAAAGAGTGCAGAGAAGAGCAACAAAGATGATTAGGGGACTGGAGGCTAAAACATATGAAGAACGGTTGCAGGAACTGGATATGTCTAGTCTTATGAAAAGAAGGACTAGGGGAGACATGATAGCAGTGTTCCAATATCTCAGGGGTTGCCACAAAGAAGAGGGAATCAAACTATTGTCCAAGGCACCTGAGGGTAGAACAAGAAGCAATGGGTGGAAACTAATCAAGGAGAGAAGCAATTTAGAACTGAGGAGAAATTTTTTGACAGTTAGAACAATTAATCAGTAGAAGAACCTGCCTCCAGAAGTTGTGAATGCCCCAACACTGGAGGTTTTTGAGAAGATGTTGGATAACCATTTGTCTGAAGTGTTGTAGGGTTTCCTGCCTAGGCAGTGGGTTGGCCTAGAAGATGTAGGTCCCTTCCAAACCTCTTATTCTGTTCTGTTCTGTTCTGTTCTATTCTATTCTATTCTATTCTATTCTATTCTATTCTATTCTATTCTATTCTATTCTAATGCATTAATATTTGCATGTTTGTAAAATCTGCTGTTTCCTGCCTAGGCAGTGGGTTGGACTAGAAGACCTAGGTCCCTTCCAAACCTCTTATTCTGTTGTATTCTGTTTTATTCTATTCTGTTCTACTCTATTCTATTCTATTCTAATGCATTAATATTTGCATGTTTGTAAAATCTGCTGTTTATCCAAAGTAATAAACATTACAAGGAAATTTTTTAATGCATGATTGTAAACTGAAGTCCTGCCTATTATATAGATAACATAATATAAAAATTTTCCAAGGCAATATCTACATGGATGAGCCCAATTCATGAGAACTGATTGTTAAATAGCTAAACCAAAAAAAAAATATTTTTTTTTCTGTGCTCTGTCAGAAAAGCTGACTTATATTCAAAAGTACTTGCATATCATAGGGGTTTGAAATTAACTTCAGTTAAATTGTTCACTTTAGCCAAACTTTGTTATTTTAAATTTGTGATCTCCTGATCTTGTGATGAGAAAAGTCAATCTTATTTGCAATTTTAGTGATTCAGGACATCACGAAATTTGCGAACCTCTATCTAACTTCCATTGTTGCAATTACTGATGTAATACTTTATTATTAAATATGTCAATATTTCTCATTTTGAAGTGCTAACATAATGAATTTTGGAGAAATTTCCTCCATAATTTTGATAATACACCTGACTGGAACAAAATGCCACTATTAGAATTTTGCTTAGTTTCTCTACTTACATTACTTATGAAAAAGCAACTGATTATTGAGTTCAGCTCAAATTGCTGATTTTCCCTTAAAAATGATTTAGGGCCCAAATGTGTGAAGATGTTCCTCTCCTCTCATGTGTTGAAATGACCCAAAGATGGGTCATGAGATGTTCCATTCATGAGGGGATTTATTTATTTTTGGTTAGTGCAGCCTGTGATTTTGTTTGGAATGCCCTTTCAAAGAAATATATTCAGTGTCAGTCCTATATTTTGGGAATAGCATGTTAAAACCATATTTATTCAAGGAATATTTAAAAAAATATTTCAAACACTTTTTAAAAAGTAATTGTGCTTTCAATATTGTAAGCTTCCTAATGTCTTTTTCTCCTCACATGCTTAAGTGAGCCAGGATTGGGGATATAACATGTTAGTAGAAGCACTGAAGGAATTAATTAGCCCATATAACTAATGTCCGTGAATTACATTTACAGATATTTCATTTTTAATTATAATTCATTCAGTGACTATTCAAAGTTACCACAGCATTAATTGAGGAGATTTGAGGCAAAGCTGCAACCATTGCAATGTTACCACAATCAAATGAACATGGTTTTGATGCTTGGCAGCTAGCCAATAATGAGGTCACACCATCCTATAATCACATAATTGTCATTTGGTACTTTCACTGCCAACTTGCAACAAATAAACTAAATGGGGAACCCAGATGAAGTTGCAAATGGCGATCCCATGACATCATATGTACCAACTTCACTAAAACTGCTGGAACTGCCATCATAAGTCAATGTGGCCAGGTGACACCACACTTAGTGATCACATTATTTAGCAATGGAGTTAGCAATCCAAATTACTGTTGTTAACTAAGGGCTACATGTAGTCCCAACTGATTATAATGAAATGTTGAGTTAATCTAACTACCCATTCAACCTTGTTATGAAAATACCTAAAGTCAATCAACTGACTCATTGTGCAAACTCAGTTCTCCAAACAAGGAGATGGAGAGATATAGAGACTTTCTTACCGAATCTTTACAGAACACTTTTCAAGTGGTAACAATAATTAGTGCATTGCTATATCTGCTGCCCTGGTTAATGGAAAAGGGATTCATTTAATGAATTTTCAAATATGGAACATGGATTAATGTGGCACCAGGGACTTCCCAGAAAAAATGGAGGGTAGACTTCAAGTGGTTTTTTTGACCAGGACACATGGTCATATGCTGGATTCCATATTGGAACAGACCCAATCTATTTAGGCGTGATAAAAATGAGATGGATGAATAGTTTTCATGTATAACAATTTGCCTAGCAAATAATTTACTGAAATATGTGGTGAAAGGGATGGTGCAACTTCTTTCTTATGGAATATGCAGTAATTATATAAAAAAATGAAAATAATCTAGGAAAAGATATCACCAACTTAAACGGTTGCACATCAATGCTAGATTTCTTTGCTTGCTTAGAAATAAAGTTCTGGAATGAAATGCAAATTGCCACATATCTCTAATAATTATATGACCTTGAATTTAAATCTATCCAACTGAAACCACAATAAAATATTGCAGTACAGGGAATTCTTACCTAGGTTTCATGTACCCACTCCATTGCCCTGTTACCAAAATTATCTAAATAAAGCATATATATATACAAGCAACACCTGTGTAGCCTTCTAATTAGGTCTGCATTCTGAGTTATCTCTGCTTTTATATAGCTAAGGTTGTAAAAATAAATAAATATTTAATCAACTCCATCAAATGATTTCTTACCATTCATGGTCCAACATCTGTCTTCCCCTGATTTTGCTGCTTTCACCTTTGCAGAGATGATGCAAGGTATCTTATGTCATAAGACAAAACAACAACTAGTACTTAACACCCTTGAAAAGGAAGGTGCAGAATATCTTAAAAAGTAGCCAATTATTTTTGGAAACTAAAGAACAAAATCCCACAAGCATTTTCCAATAACAACAACTGATTGGCTGTTTTCAGCCTTTATAATATGTATAATACTCAAAATCTGCTGCCTGGAACAACCACTTCACTATCTAATGGAAGAGCCTGCTCTTTTCCTCCAGTAGTCAGTTAAAATTATTGTACTTTAGAATCATAGAACACCCTTTCCAAACACTAATTGGTTGTAGTGTCTAAGCAACATCTACAGTATTGCTGTTTTTCTAACCGATGGGACAGGGTGAAATGTTTCTTAGTGCGAAGGCTCATGGACATTAGCTACTTTATAGAGATTGTGGGTGGGACCTCTGTATTCTCAAAGTAGTGACTTTTGACAAGTTTGATTTCATCAAACAGATAAATAAAAGAGATTTTATTGTAATAGTGACTGTTTTTGGATTCAGCACAGTTTTATGAAACTAGAATTGTTAATACATCATCATCATCATCATCATCATCATCATCATCATCATCATCATAATACTTTAATTTATAGACCGCACCCTTTCCTAAACAGGACTCGGGACATAATTAATAAAATAGCATGCATAAGCTTATTCTGTGAATTAGAATATGAGAAACCTCAACATTAAGCCATAAATATCCGCACTTTCTCTTGGAACCACCAGAAATATTCACAGGTATCTGAGCAACACAGGAATCCCCATAGAGATTGGATCTCCATTCATTTTCAAACAAGCAGAAGTTATGGAAAGAAAGGAAAGTGTACTGTCTGTTAAAAAAAATGGTGGACGTATACTCTTTCAGAGAAGCATATCTGGAACTTTTTATCTTCTCACTGAAGAAAACTTGATCAAGTTCCCAGTTTTATGTTTAGAAAAACAACTTTTTTAAAACAAAAAAAAGCCACTTGATAGCCATCTTTCTGTTAGAAAATGCCCTTTCCTGTCAGCTTGGCAAGAAAAGATTAGTCTAGGACATCTTGAAGAATGTCTGCTATCACCATGTCCCTTTGGCCAGCTGCAAGGTAAAAGTTTAATGCAACTGCCATAACATAAAAGATTTAGTGAAAATGTAGAAGGCAACAATAAAGTCTACTGAACGTAGGGAGATGTCTTAGTTAATGTGTTTGTTTATTGTCTCCCATGTTCTTACATCAGGGTTCTCCCCCCTCCCCCCCCCAGCATCTGCTCTTAAAGATATTTTGAATTGTACATGACACGAATGCTTTCTGGGACATTCACCACAAAAAGTATAAATCTCATTAATCTTCTATGGTCTTTTTTATGTGAGGATATCACAAGACTGATAATGTTAAAAGAATTAATCCCTTGATAATTATTAAGGTTTTCAGTGTCACGGCTGTGTTGATGAAACACACATCTGTAGAGGAAAGTGTATGGTCAACAATGACAGAAATGTCTCATTAGCATTTCATCTGGGAAGTTGTCTAAATGCATTACTGAATATGGATAAGATGGAGATTGCCATGTTTCAGCCAATTGCCTTCCTCTTCTCTTTTGTGTTTTCCCACAGCTTCTAGATTGTCCCAGTTTCTTCTGCCCTTAGTCCCCAACTTTTGATTGACTCATGCTCATTTATTGATCTTAAAATGAAGACTCCCAGTTTTTCTTTCCTAAATATTCATAGGATTGGAAGCAGGGGAGTAATAAAAAGGGCTACAGTTTTATTGGTATTTGCTTTGGTTGTTTCAGTTTTATATCATTGCAATAGTCTCAATGATGTTTCATGTTTAGATCATCACAATATCCTCCCAATTCCTCTGCCTGTCGTGATTATAATTGATCCTAATTATGGATATGTGCAGGATTTGTAATGTCAAAGGGCATTCCTTAGGTTTGCATTGTGATAGTTCTAACTTCTAAATATTGATTTAACTACTTAGTTCTTAAATTATGAAACGGAATGTTGTAATTGTTGTATTGGTAAAGACATCATAAACGCCTGTCAAAAAAAAAAAATCCACCTGAGCCCACTGGCTTTCTTCACAGTCTGTCATCTGTGGAATTGTTAATTATCTAAGCAATTTGATGTCAGACCTTCAAGGTATTGCAGGTCAGGAAATAAATTCAAGAACTAATTTAATGCTATGGGATATAATAGCAAAATCTTGAAAATCTGACAGAGTTTTTCTCCCCCCTCTTGTACCAAAGAGAATCAAGGCAGGACAATTTTTGAGTTTTGTTTTCACTAGTTCCTCTTTTTCAGAGATAAACTGATGTTTACATAATTGATCTTGCATTCCTCCTCTAGCTTATCAATGTAATTTTCTACACCTGGTTAGGCATGAAGTAGCATAGAAATGGGTTGCTGTTTAAGTAGCGAAATATTTAAACTAATGTTATAAAAAGTACAGGATAATGAGTTGCCTTATGAGTGAGATGAGTGGCATATAAATTTAATAAATAAAATAAATAATTGAAATGTTCTTATAAAAAGAGAAAGAGGGGTGATAATGGATCCATCCTCTCTGCTCCTAATATTTGTTGCAGCTGAAACATGATACTGGGTAGGGAGGCTTCCCCCAGCAGAATCCCGACAAGAACTGAGTAGAAAGTGCCCTACTTGCTTAACTATTACTCAGTTTTAACTAATATTAATTTGACTCAAAATCTGCCTTTGCAATTGCTTTAAAAAAAATTATTCCCTGTGAAAAAGGTTTCTGTTTTCCTATCTTATACTCAGGGCACTTGAAAATTTGAATCTCCTTTGGTGTGATTCAGAATCAGTTGTATGAAATAATTGAAGATGATACTTCTGATAATCTTGCCCTTACACATCTTACTATCACATTGAAACTTCCCTGACTGCCCACGCTTTCTAATAAAAAAAAAGTACCAAGAGAGGAGTTTCCTCTTGATGTCTGTCCATAGCAATTGAAGTATGAGAAAATAAGACAGCTGCAATTAAACAATGGAGTAATTATTGCACAATGTTAGTCTATAACTTAGTGTGAAAATATCAGAATTGGTCCATCCAAATATCACCAAACGTGTCTTCATCGGGGGGGGGGGATTCAAAAGCCGATTAAGTATCTTCAAATTGAATAACAATTAGTAGGGAAAAATGCAGGATAATTTTGCAGTGTAGGGTAGGTGCGTCTTCAACGCATGTTTATATTCCTAGCCTTTAAATTGACGGTTTCTGCTAAGGAGGAACCTAAAATGATCATTTTTCTCCTCTTCTCTTTCATCTTTACATATCTTGGATGTACTTTTCTCCACTTTATATAGTACCATTTGCCTGTATTATGTTGCATGCTACCTTTTGCAGTACTTTTCATGACATGGAAGTGTTCAACTAATTCGAGGATTTCTAGAATGAAGGTCTGATGGTTTTTTAAAAAAACCTGCATTTGAAATAGTGTTAGAAATTGGTGAGGGGATTTTCTTTCTTAGAAACATATTTAGATCATATTTAGTTCTGGTTTCCTGCAAAGACATGAATTGCCTCATCATACACCACTCTGAGAAATGCTTTGAAAACTTGCTACATAAAATTTTGAACAGCATTCCCTCCTGACAGAATATTAAGTTAGCTAAACCAAAGCCAGATTTCTGTTTATTTTCGGCCATTACTCCAGCCTTTAAAACTACCATGCTTAATAAAAGCACTAGAGGGCACCATTATGTCACATAATATAATTCCTGGTTCAGTCTCAGACCTGGAAGAGATTCTAACTGCAGTTCAACTAGGGCTGAGTTATTTAGCTATTTTCTATGTTCTTCACATTCTAAATTCCATAGAACAACATTCTAGGCAAAATTAAATTCTTTCCCACAGAGGTTCTAACCTGAAGTCTTGAAATGGCAAAACTAAAATAAATCTATAAACATTTTAAACCAGGGACTGGAATAATAAAAGACATGCAGCAGCTATCCTCTTCTTTGAATCTCCAAAATAGAGTTGGAACTGGGGGTGGGGGTGGGGGGAAAGTGATGTTATTCTGTGTGATGTTCAAAGTGATAATGTTTACATGAGCAATCATTGTTTCTTTCATTATGAGAAATATAGAAAACTCTGATGAGTCAGAAAACTTTCCATTTTCCTGTTTAATGGCTAAAAATTGCCTTTTAGTTTCTTAAAATTTTATTTTGATTGAAAAAATACGCAAGTAACTATAAAATAATAAAATGCAATATTAAGCCCTTTAAAAAGATTTATTCAAAAACCCTTTAAATTTCTTTCTGTATTGTCACCTGTTCATCATATTGTAAAGCCTGAAATCAGAGAAGGAAATAAAAAGGTGAACTGATTCTGCCTAGGTTAGAATGGATCAGATGGCCATGAAATTTGGGGTCTCCTTCCAAGTGACTAAAAAGAAGCTAACCAATCAGTCAGTCAGAATGGAGCTGGAAGGGACTTTGGAGGTATTCTAGTCCAACCCCTTGCTCAAGCCCTTGGGGTGGGGAGGGGTGAGAAGTCTTCTCCTTACTCAAAAGGAAATCTCTGCAGAGCTAAGATTGGAAAGTTTCTTGATGTAAATCATACAAGTTCAGGTGTCTAGAGAAATCCACAGGGCTCCAATGAATGGAGAATCCTGTGGAGTTACCACTATATGTTTCCTCCTTTGTTTTCAATGATACAAAAATAATTCAGAGAAGGGAGGGGGAGGAAACAAAAATACAAAATTTGTTTCTTCTATTCAGAGGCTGCATTCCTTGATAAATTGTAGGATTGCTGTGCCTATGCCGCAAATCCACAAATTTTACACATATTGCTTTGTTTTAAACCGGGATTGTACTGCCTACTGCAGACTCAAACAATTGCTTTACAATTGCTTGTTGCTTTACAATGATTAGAATGACTTCTCCAAACCTTTCTCAGTCCACTTTGGAATGCTGGATACTGAATTCTAAAATATTTGCATACAAAGTATATACTTGGGCTTCTGAAAACTATTCCTCCACTAAATGTGATTTCAACCACATTAGACCAATTGCAAGCATCATATCTCACAGTTATTTGCATGTTTAGTATCCAGCAATGAAGGGAGAAAGTCTTTCAAGATTAATCTGGAAGCAAAAGGACGAAAGCAGATTGGGACAGTCCATAAATAATTATTTAAAAGTTGTCTTGAGATTTGGCACTTTTTTTTTTTTTTTTGTTCTCAAGACTTCTCAAATAACTGAGAAGATATCGAATAGAATGTATGCAGGATTAACAAATGATTAACTCCTATTTATCCATCAATTTATCTGGCCATAATAATGAGATATGATAAAAGAATAAAAGGTTATATTAGGGCTTGATGGTTTTGTGTAAGAGCAAATGTGGAGAAAAAGAAATATAAGTAACTAGTATAAATGAAACCTGAAGGGAGAAGTGGATGTCTGAAACATATGTCAACAAAGTTAACAATACAAGTAGAAGGTGTTGTAAACACATATGCCCAACATCCCCCATAATCTTTCTTCATATTATGCACTCTTCATATGCATGTGAGCCTCAGGGTTGCACCCTCCCAGCCAGATGGAGGATATTAGAAATGTTTACATCTATTTTCAGCTAACTGGAAATAGAAAACAAATGGGAAGTGCATGAGCCTAAGGCTTGTCATGCAATGCTAAACCATAATTTAGTATTACAGCTGCATGTAGCCAATTTAATTGTGTCACTGCAAATTCTTAATACCATAAAATAAATAAATCTGTGGATATTTTTTTTCCTTTAAACTCTTTCAGTACTGAGAATTTCAAACATATATCAGCTATATTTCCACATAATCTATAATAATTTTATACATAGATGTACGAGATTTATATGATATCGTGACTGTATTGCCTGCATCAATATAATTAGGTATTCATTTATTTATTTTATTTGCTTTTATTTTTATTTTATTTGTTATGTTGCACGATCGGCAAAGTTGATGGTTTAATCATGCATTTAGCTAATTGTTTAAATTGTAAATTATTTCATAAAGCATGATTATTGGCAGAAAGTGATAGGTACATCAGTAATACTAGTATTCTTATTTATCCAGACACTCAGCAGAGAAAACAAATGTAGCTTTATAACTGTTTAATTTCTGAAGTCTGTTTACATAGCCATATGCAAACAAACAAATACATTCTTACCTACCTCACAGTCTAAGAAGGCAGGTTAGTATTTAGTATCGTCTTTATTGTCATTGTACAAAATACATACAGCAAAATTGGTTAGATTTAAGTTGTAGAAATGCAGAAGCAGGAAAACCACTGGGCATGATAATTTATTCATTTATTTCAAATTGATAGTATTTCCTCCTAGTTTAATGGCAATCAACAATGCTTGGTATGCTGGTGCCAAGCATAACTGTTTGCTAGTAGTGTTCCACTTGAATGCCATCTCTCATCCAGTTTACACGAGATCCATGACTTTGAGTCTTTCCTCTATGGTCTGTTTTGAGTGGGCACCATGCATTCCTTATTATCATCTTTCATACACACCCATTCCAGAGGTGGTATTCAGCAGGTTCTGACCAGTTCGGAGAACCAGTAAATACCACCTCTGACTGGCCCCGTCCCCATCTATTCTTTGCCTCCCAAGTCCCAGCTGATCAGGAGGGAATAGGGATTTTGCAGTATCCTTCCCCTGGAGTGGGGGGGGGGGGAGAATCAAGATTTTACAGTATCCTTCCCCTGCAATGCCCACCAAGCCATACCACACCCACCAAGCCATGCCCACAGAACCAGTAGTAAAAAAAATGAATCCCACTGAGCCATTTATATCTTCACAGAAATACTTGGTACTAATGAACCAGACAGTTAAAAAAAAAGAATTACATAACAATACTAGTAACAACATGTTCATAACGAGTTGATACGGTGGGTAAATCCAGTCAGTTTAAAAATGTGAAGTACTTTAAGACACTACCCAGGTAGCTGGATATACTAACAATTCGATTTGAAAAGTGTGATGCTCAGATGAAGGTTGCTGAGGATTTATATTCTTCAGTTAACAGATCTTTACAAGCTCATTGCATTCTGCTCAGCTGTTGCTTGCCATGATTGCCAGTTCTAATGAAAGAACAAATGGTGTTCTGCTTTCTTTTTATGCCCCACAAGAGAATGAGCTGAATTTTTACAAGCCCAAATGATTTACTAAAGGACCTTTCTCCTTCAACAGGTTGAAACTGAAATTGAATCACAAATTATTTAAAAAATTATGTTATATTAGTTGCTATTGTTTTATGTAAGAAACATCTTATTAATTTTTATTACTCTGGTTTTTTTTTTTGGTTTTTTTTTGCTCTTACAAGTTCAATGTAGAATGCAGCAAAAGTCTAATGAGAAAGGAACATTTAACTGCCAGTGCTGCATCAGATTAAGAAATGGCCATAACTGTTGCCTGAAATCATCATGCCTAAATTTCAGCAATCTTAACTATGTGTTGATTAAAATGCCATGCAGTATTGGCCTTCTCTTGCAGAGATATAATTCAATTTTTACCCTTAAGAATTGAGATACCAATCTCTAAATTTCTTCCAAATATCACCCTACTACTTCAGTCTAATATAAGATTATGGCAGATTCTATATATAGAATAGAATGGAATGGAATGGAATAGAATAATAGAATAGAATAGAATAGAATAGAATAGAATAGAATAGAATAGAATAGATAACAGAATTGGAAGGGACCCACCACTTCAGACAAACGGTTATCCAACAACTTCTCAAAAACTTCCAGTGTTGGAGCATTCACAACTTCTGGAGACAAGCTGTTCCACTGATTAATTGTTCTAACTGTCAGGAAATTTCTCCTGAGTTCTAAGTTGCTTCTCTCCTTGATTAGTTTCCACCCATTGCTTCTTGTTCTACCCTCAGGTGCCTTGGAGAATAGCTTGACTCCCTCTTCTTTGTGGCAACTCCTGAGATATATGAACACTGCTATCATGTCTCCCCTAGTCCTTCTTTTCATTAAACTAGACATACCCAGTTCCTGCAACCGTTCTTCATATGTTTTAGCCTCCAGTCCCCTAATCATCTTTGTTGCTTTTCTCTGCACTCTTTCTAGAGTCTCCACATCTTTTTTACATCGTAGTGACCAAAACTGAATGCAGTGTGGCCTTACCAAGGCATTATAAAGTGGTATTAACACTTTATGTGATTTCTCATTGCAATCATTATATAACACACACACACACACACACACACACACACACACACACAGAGTAAATATTTAATGTGTGAACATATGGAAGTATAAATTAAGATCAAATGCAGGAAACTATGGAAGAGTAAATAGAGGATAGTGAACCAGCCTCAGATTATCCTCATTTGAAGGCCTGAGACAGATTCACAGACAGAGGTTTTATCTGTGCTTTGGGAATGTTTGGTTTTTTTCAGCATTCCTGATTAGGTGACATGATTGCAGGCCTCATCATCATCATCAAGTAGTAGTGCATTGATTTTTCATGAAATTATAGAGAATACTATAGATGGATAATTGATAAAATATTTGGAGGGTTTGAGAAAGCCATTTGGCAGAGAATCTATTCTTCAAAATATCTGGAGAAGAATGTGTGAAGATTTATGTGATTCAATAAGTGATTACAACAGAGCATCTTGCATAATATAGTAAGAGGGACTGTGACAATGGTTCATAAATCCTAAACCATGATTTACTGAATAAATAACTGGTTGGTTTTATATAGTACACATCTATAAACCATTTCTTACAAATATGGCTGGATGTTAATCTATCCCTGGACTTTACTGAAAAAGGAAAAGAAAAGAAAAATATATATTGTGCGCTATCAGGTCATTTTCAACTTCTAGCGATCATATAGATTTTCTTAATAAATTGGAAAAAGGAAATCAAGACTTTATAGAGTCATTTTACCTACAAATGCTTACATTATCTAGCCTTTAATATAGTACATCCTTTGAAACAATTACTTAAGACAACTAACAAGACATAATTTGCCCTAAAAAACAAAAATCCCTATCCAACCAATGTGATCAATATTTGCAATGACATTACTAATTATATATATATATATATATATATATATATATATATATATATATATATATATATATATATATATATATATATATATATATATATATATATATATATATATATATATATATATATATATATATATATATATATATATATATATATATATATATATATATATATATATATATATATATATATATATATATATATATATATATATATATATATATATATATATATATATTCTCCTGTAAAGTTATTCATTGCAACTGAAGCATAGATGCTGATCTAATCAAGATGTTGGGCAGTTTGGCCAAAACTTGATTTGTTTACTTTAAACCCATATATTTTGAAAAAGAAGATCCATTAAACAGAGTAAATGTTAATTCTGAATAAACATGCATGAACCTAAGCTGCCAATCAATCATTTATTATAAAGATGTACAAACCAGGATTGTAAAATCACATGGAAAGAAAAAGAAATTCAGTTCAGAGCAGAAACCATTAGAACACCTTTTCCTACCTGATTTCCTGTCCATAACCTTGTGACATAGGCTAGATTTTCACCAGCACTGTCATACTTTGGCTGCAAACAAGACACAGAACCATAGAAGGATAAGGCTAATTTAGACAGATAACACTTCAGAGGTAGCAGCCTTCAATAACAATCAAGGATGACATAGAATAGTGATGGCTAACCTTTTTCCGACTGAGTGCCCAAAGCGCACATGCGCATGCCCGAACCCCCAAAATGCAATGTTTGTGTGCCCCCCTGCATATGTGCCCCACCTCCATGCAATCATGCATGCCCCCTGCACGCCCCATGTTCATGCATGTGCAGTTCCCCTGCATGCTGCATGGCCCCCGCGGGGGCAGAGACCTGAAGGCCAGCTGGCCTGCAGGAGAAGCACACACATGTGTGGTGGAGATGAACTGGGGTGATGGCTTGGGTGTCCACAGAGAGGGTACTGTATGCCACCTCTGGCATGCATACCATAGGTTTGCCATCACAGACATAGAACAACTGGGAGCCTCGTCTACCTATTCTTAAAGGGAGGCAATGAAATATTAGATCAGCCAATAGATTGATCAGAGGCTTATGTTCCTAATGGAATTATTCTTAAAGAGACAGATAGAAACTTCTTCTGTAATCTACTTATCAACTTATAGCGTTATATTGCTTCATCTAGGACTTCTAAACAAAGCTTAGAAATATGTAAACATGAGAAGGGAAAAACAGTTCCTCGGGAGAGTTTGTCTTGGTGAAAGTTGTTCTCAGTGTAAAAACATAGTGCAGGATATTCTGACTGAAAGAGACTTTAATTAACATAATAATTTATTGTTGGTTAGTATTATCCCATGATTTTTTTTCACTGGAGCTTAATCATAGCTAAATTATGATTTTGTTTTCTGGAATGCAAATGAAGAGAGAGATTTCTACTGTAATAATAAGCCATCCATACAGTTTAATGCACAAATTTTAGTGCATTAGCAACAGAAGGAACTAAAATTTTGGATTTTAAGCTACCAGGCAGTGGAAGAATTGAACTGGGGAAAAAGAGCAGCATTAAACACTAGTAATATGCATACTATCAAGAGCCTTATTTTGCTGTCAGGCTGAACCAGATACGGTTGTATTAGTGAAATGTCTTTAATCTTATAGCAAAAATTTTTACACTTCTTGAAGTAAATCAAAATAATGTTATGTACTTTTTGGAAGATCACTAATGTTTTAAAAATAAAACTGCATAAATGATATAAATCAGAAAGGAAAGCAATATCCAAAGTGATGCAAAATGGAAGCACCTCCCCTAAACCTCAAACTGAAATGATCAGCTGCAAGTAGTCCAGCCTTATCTGGTACATTTTATTAAAGATTACTACTGGATTTCTATGATGGATTTTAACTTCCAGACGTTTCTGAGACACCTAACTTCATTAAAAAAAATATTGCCTGCACACTAATAATTTTAAGTCAGTGTGTACTGACATCAAAATCTTGTTCCTCCCCTGCCATGTAAATATTCAAACATAGGAATACATCCATATCGACACTATGTTAATATTCCATCAATTCACAACAAATGGGTTGCCACATGCATGGCAATTATCTTATCTTTTTCCCCCCTCACAATTTAGCATGCCTCAGCAACTTCTTTGCACAGTCTGTTGGACAAACACAGTCCTCTACTTTTTAAATCTGCTTAATCTCTGTCAATAGGCATGCCTTTCATTTCAATTTACTAACAAAACATTAGAGTCAGAAACTCACTAATATTCTGGAACCTAGTTCTGCATGAAACAATCTGTTTCTCTAGTTATCTCTATTTTTTATACCTCATAGTGTAGATCAATTTAATTGACAAAATATGAGAAAGTCAAGAACATGATTCAAAAGATAGTAAACAAGGGTGTTATAATGCATTACAAATACATTTCGTCTTAGTTTTATTCCAAACTTCATTTAATAGGAGTATATGTATATGTGTTATATGTTTCATATATAATATACGTATATCCACATATACATATACTCCCACTCTCCTGCCTTGGTGACATCATTTTTTTTGTAAATGTTTAGTTGACTGAAAAAAAAGATTAAAATACATAATGAAATGCACCATTTCAAATATTAAGGCTCATTCACCTAATGCATAAGATTGGGATTTTTTCTGTGATTGGAAAGCTTGTATACAAGAAGACCAAGAATCTGCTGTTACTACAAATGGTGCCTATAACCCTCCAGATTAAACTGAAATAAAATAAATAAATGAATGAATGAATTTAGTTTCCCCAAATTGTAAAAGTAATATGTTAGAACATTGGGTTTTCGTCCAAATTTAAATTACAATTATAATAATATTAAAAGATAAGACTACCTATGAGATTATAAACTTTGTATAATTTCAGGGGCTCCAGAGAATCTTATAGCAGTGGTCTCCAACCTTTAAGACTTGTTGACTTCAATTCCTACAATTCTGGGTGAAGAATTCTGAGAGTTGAAGTCCACATGTTTTAAAGTTGCCGAAGGTGGACACCCTTATCTTACAGGATATCAGTCAGAACCAAAAATGTCATGGCATTTCAATGTTCCCCTGCAAAATTCACTGTTATGAGTGATTTTGGCTATTTTCCCATTATGAGGAGAAAAATGATGATAGTGATCTTAAGAGATTTCTTGTAATGGGTGGCCCTTCGTGACACTGCATAATAGATCATATGTCAATGCCCAATCTCTTTTCTCCTTGTTGGATTGCTGAAAGCCTTGAGAAGAGCTTCTGGGAACTGCAGCATATCTGTAGAATGCCTAGTTTTCCATTGTAGGATGAGTTATAACTTAGATATGCTATTGGCAAATTAGCATGCAGTCAATATGGCAACGTTGCTGAAAAAAGAATAATATATTTTTAATAATAGTATTTTGACTTTTCTCAGGGTAAATATCTATCATTGTCTCTTTCTAGTGGATATAGTAATAGCCGCTCAGTGTCACCTTGAACTGTGAGATAGACGGATGGAAATTTAGTAGATAAATAAATAATATACTGTTAGGTACTCTGTAATGTAGCAGAATTTTTGCCTGCCAGTCTACTGGATAAGGTGCATGACAAGTTCATTGGTTTCATAGCTTCCCCTGAGGAAAGATGACAATGTATGCATTTTTGTTTTCTTGATGGATGCTAAGGATTAGCTGTCTGGTCATGTATATGTTAACTTATACTGAGACTAAAAGAAAACCTCAATAGTATGGTGAACCCTGCCTGAGCTGTTTAGAAAAAAAACAAAGGCGAGAAAAAACAAAGGGAAAAAATAAGAACAACAAAAGGATTATCTAGTTGAAAATAATGTGTTATAGGTATCACAGAGGTAAAGTCAAATCTTACATTATAGTATACTTTATTTTAACCATTTTCCTTTCCTAAGAAAAAAATATAGTTCCTACACACTTATTTCAACAATATTTGGTTACTTTAGCTTCTAGGCAATAAGATACGAGAATTTTAGTTAGCAGTGTCTCTGATATGAGTTTCCCACAAATAGAAGAGAAGACCCAGAGTGCAGCTAGCAGAACTGAAGCTTTAAGCAAGGGGTCATGGGTAGCAACAGAAGAACCACAAAAAGGCTATGGACTTGCATAAACCCATCAAGGGAGCAGAAGTTAAGTGGAACCAGTCAATTGGAAAAAAAAGTTTAACCTTCAGTCTGAATTCTAACTGGCTGTCAAATTAGAGGAAAAAGATTTTGCTACAACTTTCCTTCTTTTCACTGCATATATCAAGAAAATGAACCATTACAATCATCTGATTCACCTTGTTCCCTTCCCTTATACATGTCACTCAACAGATTGGATAGCACGGACATGCTCTTTGTCCCTTCCCTTAAATGTTCCCATCTTATGGGAATATGAAATGTGCCTTTTCCATTATAGTTCGTCCCCTGTAGAACACTCCCCTGAAATTCAGCAGACCCTAATCTTTTAGTCTTCCAAAAGCACGGAGAACCTGCTGTTCCCCCAAGCAGCAGGAGAGGGTAAGCAAAGTATAATTATATTGCTAGGGTTTTTTAATACTTTTGAAGTTTAATATATTTAATATGCTTCAATGTAATACTTTTATCATACATAGATGTGGTTTTATCTTTTGGCCGTGAGCCACCCAGAGTTAGGTACAAGGTGGGTAGCTATATAAATGTTTTAAACGTTTTAATGTTTTAAATTAAATCAAATTGTGGTAGATAGGTACAGTAGCCACTTATAATTTTGTAATATTAAAAAAAAACCACTGTCAGTCAAGAGGAGAAGCTAATGTTGGCCATCCCTAAAACATTCTGTATTGTGGAATGTGTATTTAATGTGTAATGAAATATACTTAGCCCTGAGAAGACAAATTATCCTTTTCTGAAATATAAGGGAGGCTTCTTCCCTATTCTCTGACAAATGTGATGCCACACTCTAAGAGACAGAATTCCAGGTTTGCCAAGCAGATGAAAAGGACAAGCATGCAAATACTCCCTTCAGTTCCAAGGGACTATGATAGCCAGGGACAAATCCATCTTCTGCTTGTGTCTTCCCCCACATGGTGTTCTCTAGAAGCAATTCCCAGTGTTTCTTCAGCAACAAACATTCTACACCTAAGTGTCTGCTCCTAACCATGATGCTGTAATGATGAAACATGTGTTGTGACATTATGATCCAAGTGTTAGATTGGGTAATGAAAGGCACAAAAGGCTAAGATAACAGCAGCTCTTTATTTGGTCAAGTAGAGGCATCCACTGAGTGAGAGGTCTGGCAGCTCCCTTTTTTAAGGGGAGCTGGCCAGCGCTTCAGCCAATCAGGTCTCTCTCTGTTCCCGCCTGAAAAGAGAGGACCTGACTGGAAACTACTGTTGTCCTTGCCACAACTAGAGGGGGGAGTATCTAACACCAAGCTCTGTACTTTCCTACTTGTGCTGTGATGTTGCATTGCAAAAATAAAAGGGTGGAGTGTGCAGCCTGACACATGTCATTACCACCTTGCCAATCACTATGAATGCCTATTAATATTATTAGTATACATTTTACTAAAAATATAGATATTAATGATGCATGGTTCACATAACTAGAGGCGCTAAAAAGATTCCTATTTGAAGCTGTATTTTTCTGAATAAAACATTCAGAAATAATTGACAAGGTTATTTCAAATCAAGAGAGCAGACTTTGGAGATGAAGTCAATCATCGGCCGTGTCCATTCCTAGAAATCCATAGGATGTCTATTCCAGTCATTTTTGCCTTATCAACATAATAACATGTTAGTGTTCACCTGTCTTTCTCCAGTTGTGGTGTTTAATGAGAAACAACAGTTCAGGATTGATTGTGACACTAGTTTCCAAGAACTAAATATTGACCATATAATCATTGTGCATTATAGTAAGACTTTAACATGATGTATAATTCACTTGTACAGTACTATACTTGTGTCAAAAAGATTGTAAAATGGGGCAAATCTCACTTAACAAATGTCTCACTTATCAACAGAAATTTTGGGCTCAATTGTGGTTGTAAGTCAAGGATTACCAGTATTTAGGTTCTAGAGAGAGGCTGTATTATTTTTCTCATGAGCAATTGACATTTGCTTTTCTTGTTTTATTTTATATTCTTGTTTATTGGCTCTTTGGTACTCTCTGAGCTTAGTTGTTTTCTTGCTGACGTTTCACTAGCCAAACTAGGTAACATCATCAGCACTGATAATATTATCTAGTTTGGGTAATGAAATATTCTCCTTTGGTTTTGTTTTTTTGTTTTTGTTTTTTTTGGGGGGGGGCTTTTTGTTTTATTATAAAAAATTAAGAAAATGCTTTTGTGCAGCTATGGTAGATTAAAACATGTTCAATTTATCAATGAATAAGATTAATAAAAAAAATATTCATCTAAGCCTTTTGTTTGACTTCATAGGTGATCTATATATTGGAGGAGTAGCAAAAGAGACTTATAAATCCTTGCCAAAATTGGTCCATGCCAAAGAAGGATTTCAAGGCTGCCTTGCCTCTGTGGATCTCAATGGGCGTCTTCCAGATTTGATTTCAGATGCTCTGTTTTGCAATGGACAGATAGAAAGAGGATGCGAAGGTATGGTTGATCATTTCATAGACTTGTCTCAAACTCTTATGGTGTAACCAAAATGTTTCTGATTTTAATATCATAGTTGGGGAGCTATGGCATCTTTTCTGTTATGTTATTTGTATTTGGACCCTGCCAGTTTCCCATCTTATCAATTTGTTCTTTGTTACAGTTGTTAAATTAGATAGTTTACATAATTAATGAAAGTAGATGCTATCGGTTGAGAAATGCACTCCAATGGCACAAAACTCAGTTCAAGCTTGAAAACATTAAGTTATCTATCAGAACACAATTGGTCAATCCTGCTCTTTGCCATGAATTAGCTGATTTGCCTGTCTTTGTTTTGTTTGCGCAGTATCTTAATTAATTGTTGTGCTAATTAGCTCCCAAGCAGCATTTTATATAATCACAGTGCATAGATACTACTTAGAGCACTGCAGTACGTAGATAGTAGTTAGAGTATAAATTAACTAATTTAATTAACATGCACATTTCTAAGACACATTAAGTGAAAACAAGATGTTGGGGTTCTATAGAGAGTCTGAGTCTAGGGAGTCTTTCAAACAGCCAAGTTAAAGTGTTCTCTACCAGTCTTGAAATGGTGGTGGTGGTGGTGGGAGCTGACAGATATATTTGCTGTCCATATTACTGGTTACTTTCCCATCACAATAAGAACAACCATCTTCAATTGCTCAGCTTGGTAATTATATCCATCCTGCAGTTAATCATCTGCATTCTGGAAACTGGTAATTTTTCACACTTTTTTCATGGGCATATATTTGACATAATTTGAAAATGTAGCAATGAAGGGCCACCCAATAGTTTGTGCATATTTATCTGTTATGTGAGATAAGAAAACATTCACACGACTCAATTGTTTAACTAGGAATGACTAATCATAATATATTTGTAGAGCAAGAATTTTCAGATATAGAAAATGAAGGGGCAAAAACAATGAATTATCCTTCCATATTATATGGATTTTATTTAGATGCTGTACTACGTTCTCCAGCTAGATGGCAAAAGCTAGCTGACCTCAAGGTGTTAAACATCTGATTAGTAGATGGATGGGAGACCACTCAGAAATATCAGAGTTGGAAGCCAGGCAGAGAAATTGTATAAGCCTCCAGAGGTAGCCGTATTTATACTGCTATGAAGAAAATAATACAAATGATAGATTTATCACCAAGATAAGAAGTTATCTTGAATCAACTTTATTTTATAGTTAGTTTTAAATGTCCCCAATTACATTTTGTTACTGCAGTTATCTACCTAGATGTATTTAGCATTAGTTCTTTGCAGAACATATTATGACACATATCATTTCCCTCTGGTTTCAAAGGCATATCCACTTAATAAATAAGTCATTATACCAAGGATTTCCTTAGGTATTGCTTCATGACTATTTCCTGCGTAGGCTGGAATTATATTAGCTCTTTATATCCTTGGTCCCAGCAGACAAGGTCATGGAGGAAGTCTGAAACAATATTTTAGAACTGTACTATAGGATTTGGTAAATATTAAAATAAAATTAAAATAAAATTAATGGTAAGCAAGGATTATGGATAGAAACAAAAAATAATTTCAGAGAAAGAAACGATGCAATCCATAAGCTCAATAACTAATCTCTCACTTTTTAAAGATGATTTTTATTCTATGCTTTTGTGTGAATAAGAAGCGTTTTCTCTTGGGCAGAGTTGTGGCCTGTCATTAAGCTTCCCCAATTCATTTTTTTTCTCTTTTCAGTGATCTGTGAAAATATGTACTCTCCCCACTTCAGATTTTATTTAAAAACAACAACAACAACAGGTGCCCCCTATAGGCACAATTGCAAAATGTGTCCAGATAATTATTTTATCACCAATGTATGTTTGTTTAGATGCAAACAATTGTTTCAAACAATTCATAGGCATAGGAGCAATGGGGGCATAGTGGTTAGATTGCAGTACTGCAGGCTGCTGACTGCCAGCTGACTGCCAGCTGACTGCAATTTGGCAGTGCAAATCTCACCAGGCTCAAGGTTGACTCAGTCTTCCATCCTTCCAAGGTAAAATGAGGACCCAGATTGTTGGGGGCAATATGCTGACTCTGTAAACCGCTTAGAGAGGGCTGCAAAGCACTGTAAAGCGATATGTAAGTTTAAGTGCTATTGCTATTCACAACATTCATTCTACCAAGCCAATAGTCATATATGGCAGCTAAAGAGAGGGATAAAATACAATACAATACAATAGCAGAGTTGGAAGGGACCTTGGAGGTCTTCTACTCCAACCCCCTGCCTAGGCAGGAAACCTTGTACCGTTTCAGACAAATGGCTATCCAACATCTTCTTAAAGGCTTCCAGTGTTGGGGCATTCACAACTTCTGGAGGCAAGCTGTTCCATTGATTAATTGTTCTAACTGTCAGGAAATTTCTCCTCAGCTCTAAGTTGCTTCTCTCCTTGATTAGTTTCAACCCATTGCTTCTTGTTCTACCCTCAGGTGCCTTGGAAAATAGTTTGACTCCCTCTTCTTTGTGGCAACCCCTGAGATATTGGAACACTGCTATCATGTCTCCCGTAGTCCTTCTATCTATTAAACTAGACATACCTAGTTCCTGCAACCGTTCTTCATATGTTTTAGTCTCCAGTCCCCTAATCATCTTTGTCACCAACAGAGAGAACATGATAAGTGTTGAAGCCACAGGAACCCTGGGGGCAAGTGACCATGCGATATTGGAATTCAACATTATACAAACACAAGTAGTAGAACAAAGTGAAACTAGAGTCTTGGACTTTAAGAGAGCTAATTTCAATAAACTTAGAGACAGCTTGGAAAAAATTCCATGGATGAGAATCCTCAAGGGGAAAATAACTAAAGAAGCTTGGGAAATTTTGAAAAATTAGTTTATAAAAGCCCAGTCTACCACAATACCAATGAAGAAGAAAAATAACAGCTCCCAAAAGAAACCAGCATGGCTGCATAAAGAACTATCTGACAAATTGAAAGATAAAAAAGATAAGTATAAAAAGTGGAAAGTGGGGGTGGGGGGGGACATAACTAAGGCAGAATATCAGCAAATAGCCTGAGCATGTAAAGATGAAGTGAGGAAAGCTAAGGCTCACAATGAAGAAAGGTTTGCCACAAAAGTAAAAAATAACAAAAAAAGGTTCTTCCAACATGTTAAAAACAAGAAAAATGATAAGGAAACAATTGGTCCATTGCTGGGAGAAAGTGGCAAGAAGGTGACAAGCAATAGGGAGAAAGCAGAACTATTTAACACATTTTTTGCATCTGTCTTTACACAAAGGGATAAAACAGTCCAACCTATCAAAAACAGCACCACAAAAATCAGATTAGGAACACAAATTGAAATAGGGAAGAAAATGGTAAGTGAGCACCTGTCTACCCTAAATGAGTTCAAATCACCAGGACCGGATGGATTACACTCAAGGGTTCTGAAGGAACTGGCAGACGAGATCTCAGAACCACTGAACTATATATTTCAGAGATCCTAGAGCACCGAGGAACTTCTCTGGAAAAAAGCTGATGTGGTTCCCATCTTCAAAAAAGGAAAAAAAAAACAGATCCAGGAAACTACAGACCTATCAGCCTCACCTCAATACCAGGAAAGATTCTGGAAAAGATAATCAAGCAACAAATTAGCGAACACCTAGAAGCAAACAAAGTAATAAAACAAAGTAAAGCCAACATGGGTTTGTCAAAAACAGATCATGCCAGACTAATCTTATTGGATTCTTTGATAATGTGACAAAATTAGTGGACCAGAAGAATGCCGTTGATATAGTTTACTTGGACTTCAGTAAGTGGGCCCCTCCTGACTCATGGGGGGGAACAGGGTGCCTTGTAAGGGCATCCTGCTGAGGGGGCGGCTTGCTGGAACCCCCTGGAGCGGCGGCGGACGCAGGGGGGCTGCCAGTTTTGCCTTAGGTACCGGGAGGCTTTTGGGGGGTGCGCTTGCCATGCACGCCTTCGTCCTCAGGAGATCGGAAGAAAACGCTCTATGTGAAGGCAACAGCAGAAATGCGGTGACGGGGGAATTCCCCCGGGGTCTTTTTCCTACTTCTTTGAACAATTAAGTAAACAAGGATTAGCAGTTTTCTTAAGGCTCTTTGATCTCGACAAAGTGTTAAGATTGGAGAGGGAGGTCTTTCTTCCCCCATTTCGGAAAAGCAGCTTTAAATGATCTCACTCTCGGAGGAGAGAGAGAGAATTGGGAAAAAACTCTTTGATATTCACTTCTTTCAAGCAATGGGGTAATGACTCTCTTGAACAATTGTGAAAGAAAGAAAGTGAACTGACTTAATAAACTATGAATGGAAACTTTTTGAATGATTGTTCTCCGATCCCCTGAGAGGGCTGAGCAAAATGGCGCTTCTTCCCCCGTTTTTGCTGTCATTACAAATGAACTGTTGTTTTTGAAAAATCTTCTGGGTTGGAACTATGAAACCCTGGTGAACCCTAGAGGAATCTCTTTATACAATCTTCCTTGGATTGGGGAAAATTGACTATAACTAGAGGGGAACTGTATTGAAGACTGATATCCCACACTGGATCTTGCCTGCCTGTAGACCTCGCCCGACAGCGTGCTCCTATAGATGCCATCTTTTCTGTCTAGACTTATAAACTCTCTCTGAACTTTACAATGTCTGCGAAAAAGGCCCCCATTCCTAAACCAGCCTCGGCTCCATCTTCTTCTGTTTCAAGTCCTGTTCCACAACAAACACAACTATCTTCCTTTTTACAACCAAAAGCCTCCGAGGGGGAACAGCAGTCTCAAGAAATGTTTCAACAAATGTTCCAGACACTCTTAAAGGGACAGGACGAAATAAAAAAACAGTTGGCGGATTTAAGGGAAGAACTCAGAGAGAATAAACAACAGACTTTACAAAATAGCCAGAAAATAGACTCTCTGGAGGAGGGGGCTGTGGGGGTGGGAGAAGAGATGAAGGCTTTACCAAAAAAAATGCTGGGATTGAGAATTATATGGAAAAAATGGAATTTGAAAGGATGTCTCTTTTTCTTAGATTTCAAAACATACCTGAAATGGAGGGTGAAGATTTAAGGGAGATTATGATAACAATGCTAGCAGATTATATTAAAAGAGATAAACAACAGCTAGGGTGGGTGTTGTGGCCCAGCCGGTGCCGGTGCCGCTGCCACCAGACTCCGACAGCGAGGTGTCCTCTGAGTCGGCTCAAGAGGAGGTGGGGGACCCTGGACAGGGTTCCGACGCTGAGCAGGGTGCAGAGAGGCTGGTTGGCCACCAGGGGGCGCCTGAGGCATGGAGCAGTGGTGAAAGCCAAAGGAAGGGGGCTCCTGATGTCATGCCTTGGAGCAGTGGGGAGGAGTCACAGGACAGTGAGTCAGACAGCAGTGAGCTATTAGATGCTCGTTACCGACGTGCTACCCGGCGTAAGGAGCAATTGAGCAATTACCGGAGGTAATGGCTCTCAGCTGGTGATCATTAGACTCCTCTCCAGACTATAAAGGGACTGCTTGTGGACACACCCTTTGCAGGAATCAACTGATCATTGGAGTTGGAGAAGCTCAGATCTGTGTCGTACTTGGATTGCTGCTAAAGGTTTTACCTGGATTACTGTCAATCTGTTCCCTGGACCTTGGCTGCTAAGGTGATTATCTGGAGCTTGGTAGCTGGATTGCTGCGAAGGGGTGTCGCTGTAGCTGGATTGCTGCCCAGAGTGCTATCTTGACCTTGGCAGGCTGGATTGCGGCCAAGGTGGAACCTGTATGTCAATAAACATCTTTGAAGAGACTTTGTGTCAGAGTGTCTTGGTATACAAGAGGAGGGGGTCAGAACAGGTGGGATATGGATTTGATATATAGAATTAACTCAGCATATGCTAGAACACACAATGTTCCAAGGGAAGTTCATGTTAATTTTTTTAGAAAGACTACAAGAGATGAGATTCTAGGAGTTCAAAGGGTGGAACCTTTAAGATATAAGGACAAATAAATAACCATTCTGAAACAGATACCAAAAAGAATAAGAGATAAGAGGAAGAAATTCTTTTTTTTAACTAAAAAATTATATGAAAAAATATCTAGTTCAGGTGGTAAATTCCAGAAGGCTTGTTGATTTTCTGGGAGGGGGGTAGAGTGAGAATTAATACAGTAGTGGAGGCAGAAGCCTTCATGGAAAAACACAGGAACCTCCTAGACGAAACAAGGGACAGTGCACAAGACATGAAAGGGGGGAGGAGCCATGGCTCAGCCAACAGACAGGGGAGAAGAGACAGCACTGAGACTTAGGTCATAGAAATGATTTTAAAACACATTGCAATTGTTAATACAATGAAATGGTTAGAAGTGATATAAAGTATGGTTGAAGATGTTAAAGAATTTGAAGTAAAACTAAACTGCTAATATGTATGTAATAATGATATTTTAATATATATAAAATAAGAGAGAGATGTAAGACCCCGGGGAAGTACAACCTTCCGTATGATGTAGCTGTCAAAATTTTTCTCCACATTTATTTACCCTTTTCCCCAAAATACTTGAAAAAACCAATAAAACTTAAAAAAAGAAGAAGCATTGGATGGAAACTAATCAAGGAGAGAAGCAACTTAGAACTGAGGAGAAATTTCCTGACAGTTAGAACAATTAATCAGTGGAACAGCTTGCCTCCAGAAGTTGTGAATGCCCCAACACTGGAAGTCTTTAAGAAGATGTTGGATAGCCATTTGTCTGAAATGTATAGGGTTTCCTGCCTAGGCAGGGGGTTGGACCACAAGACCTCCAAGGTCCCTTCCAACTCTGCTATTGTATTGTATTGTATAGTGAGAATTAAGTCCAATATGTCTGATCCCCTTGTTCCCTTCTCTACTTTTTGGGAAACAAAGTTGTCTGCTAGGTTTGTTAGGAACCTGTTGGATCTTCCACTTGGTGCAGGATTCCATCAAAGGCGTTCACAGGAGAGGCACTTAAGATGGAATTCATGACTGCACAAAGGAAGATATTTACCTTTTAGCACAGATGTAAAAATGGATGAGGCTTCAATGAAATATTCACAGATGTCATGGGATTTTTTTTAAAAAAACATAATTCTTCTACTGTAGACATTCCAATATTCAATATTCCTGTTGCAACCCACAAAACCACCTGCCTGGAACAAAAAAAAAATCCAGATGTTTTGAGTTGAGATTTTTTTCTGCATATAGTAAAGGTCTGCTGATTGGTTTGATATGAAGAGCCAAAACCCAAAATTTGTCCATTCAACTTTTTACTACTTACATGTTCATTCATATTATCTAATTGTCCACATGGTATTTATTTTTTGTTTGAATTTTTAAATCCTTATGACTTGAATTCTAATTTTAATTTGATGATTAATGTTTTTTTAAAAAAAACTAAAGTATAACTCAATATATGAATACATAGCTTCTATACACCTAAAGGCAATTTCACTTTATTTTCTAAAGCTTGCAAGTAACAGATTCCAGTGCAAGTGAGAAAGAGGGCAGATGGTGATACATTCTGTTAGTGATTAGATCTTGGTATTAAAATAATCATTTAATTATGTAGCACCCAAATTCTTAAGAATCACCTTAACTGCCAAGTAATTTATATAATCAAGCTTATTTACAGAATCAAACTGAAAGGCTGAAAATAATCTGAATGGATGCGGTCAGAGTCTAACATTAGCCCTGAATACATTTAACCTATACTTAGGTCTTTGTTATAAAACCAATGAAAATGGGTTTAATATGGATGTCAACTGAGGACACCATTATATGACCTAGATTAGCAACAGTGGTTAGTGGTTTGGTCACTCAGTCAAAGGGGTCCAGCTAAATTAGTAGCTCTACTGTGCTTAGATCTAGGTTCTAGAAAAAGGGACCGTCTGGTAGAAGACTCTCTGTAACTACAAATCCCAAGCTATACAGATCCTACTGCCCTTATATGCCATTTTTTTACACAGATTTCCTTTTCTAGATCCAAAAATAGACAACCTAATATGGAGATTCCTATTTCACATTTTGTACCTACTTGAGATTTTCAGTTGCTATCCAATCTTCTCTTATTCTTCAGTCCCTTACCACACTTGTTTCACTCAGGGCTCAGTAGCTTTTGGAATGGAATAACAGAATTGCAAGGAATGTTGGAGGTCTTCTGATCCAACTCCCTGCTCTAGCAGGAAATCCTATACCAGGGGTGTCCAAACTTGGGAACTTTAAGACTTGTGGACTTCAACTCCCAGAATTCCCCATGCTGGCTGGGGAATTCTGGGAGTTGAAGTCCACAAGTCTTAAAGTTCCCAAGTTTGGACACCCCTGCCCTACACCCTTTCAGACAAATGGTTGTCCAATCTCTTCTTAAAAATGAAGATTCTATTATTGATAGCCACTCTCAATAAATTTTGAAAAATCTGATGGGGCTCTCACAAAACTGTCCCATAATTTATTGTGTTTTGTGTATATCTCAATTTATTAAGATTTCCTCTTTCAGCATATTCAGAAATGACCTTAACCTTTTACTTCCATTTCCTTCAACTTGCTTTTTAAAAGAGCCGGGTGTTACAACTGTACTTTACCATTGCAGTGGTAAAGAATATACCTTTTTTCTTTGACTTCATCCAAGACGCATTCAAAATAAATCTATAACTCAACACATATTTCCAATATTTATTTATTTTATTCATTTGTATCCTGCCTTTATTAGTGGTAGTCCTCGGCTTATGATGACAAGTGAGCTCCAAATTTATGTTGCTAAGTGAAACATTTGTTAAGAGAGTTTTGGCCCATTTTACAACTTTTCTTGCCACAGTAGATAAGTGGATCACTTCAGTTGTTAAGTTAGTAACACAGTTGTTAAATCAATCCAGCTTCCTCATTGACATTGCTTGTCAGAAAGTTGCAAAAGGTGGTCACATGAGACAGGGACACAACAACTACCATAAATATGAGTCAGTTGCCAGCTTCTGAATTTTGATCACATGATCATGGGAATGTTGCAATGGTTGCAAGTAAGAAAAAAAACTCTTAAGTTGCTTTTTCAGTGCCATTGCAACTTCAAATGTTCACTCAATGAACTGTTGTAAATCGAGGACTACTTGTATTTTTTACAAATAATTCAAGGCAGCAAAAATATCCAACACACTTTCTTCCTTCTAATATACAGTTTGCTTCATTATAGTATGTTCAGCAAACTACAGACATCTATCACATACAAATCAAAAAACGTTTTCACCCAAAATAAAGTCAAATGCAAACTACAATATATCAATCAGATAATTGTGGGGTATTTGCTGAATTCCAAAATGTCAAGAAAGCAGCTGCATGAATAGCAATAGCACTTAGAGTTATATTCTGTTTCACGGTGCTTTACTGTCCTTCTCTAAGCAGTTTACAGAGTCAGCATATTTTCCCCAACAATCTGGGTCCTCATTTTACCTACCTCGGAAGGATAGAAAGCTGAGTCAACCTTGAACAAATGAACAAAGCTCTGCCCATTTTTACATGTATCAGATGAAAAGAGTTTAGAGCTTTGACTGTAGTCCCAGCCCTCCTCTTGACTGCATATGAAATGAGTTGTAGATCACAAAAACATGTGTTTTTTGATGACATGTGTAGTTGCCACTTGATACCACACCAGTCTCCCTCTGATCCTTGGGAGAAAGGAAAGCCCCCCCCCCCCAAATACTTTGCATAACATGGAAGAGTATGTTCAATTAACTGCTTACCAAAGCTGCTCCATTTCGGCTAAATCTAACCTTTTCCTAGGCTGCATTCACGTAAGAAGCTAAGTTACAAAACAAAACAGGATTAAAAACATGTTGTCCAAATACAGCTACTAGGTCTTTAACTGACTCATGTAGGATGTGAACTGAATTATAGGGTGTAGTTCTTAATGTACATTTGAATCCAGGGATTTTAACTCTTTTGGTCTGCTACACATATATGGAATTTTGAGACTAACTGGTTGCTAGGAAAGACACAAAATGACTATCATATTGCCTATGGCCAGTGAAGAGCATTCATTTACCTACCAATCTTCAACCTTCATTTGTATTTTTTTTCTTTCGCTTAACTATTTACAATAATATGTTAAGTCATACACCAAAAGCTAAGTGTCTGCTATATCGATTATGGAATAAAAATGGTGAATGCCATATACTTGTGTCAGTTACCTCAGAGTATATTAATATTTTTTTAAGGTAAAGGTAGAAAGATACCAATATTTTTGACTTATCTGTATATCTTAATTAGGTGGAAAGGGAGCTAGTAAGCGTGAAAGCAATTCTCTGGAATGTGGGTACCTACAGATCCTTCAATTCCTCTAGAGAATTAGGATGGCAAAGGATAATGTGTTAACGGTTGAACTGCTTGTATCTGAACATAACAAATGGCTACTCAAGATTAAACCATCCATTTCCTTTTGCTAATGTGTTCACATTTATCCTATGAAAAGAAATTATTTTAATTTTCCTTCATTACATGCCATCAGCTCAATTAACCATTATATTTGTAGTAAATGCTGGCAAATTATTGCATTCTCATTTTGGCTTGCTGGATATTTATGTCTATTAGCATCAATTTATTTGCACTACTTGGAATTTCTTTTCCTCTTTGAGAGCAGCATGCACTTTTTTTCCCTCTGAACAATTTTTCTGTGTTTGCTGCCATTTCAATATTTGCTTACTAACATTTAATATATTTTGCTTTTTTTTATTTTGCTGGCAAAGTTGCATTGATGAAAGCTGATTTGCAAGGTAGATGCCCTTGTATATATTAAACAAGACTGAAACCCATACAGCACATTGAGAACCTTCAGCCACTTCTGTGCTGATAGCTGTGTGTTGTAGCTCATTTTCCTGTTCTTCCCATTAAAAATATGGCACAGAGAACTATCTTCTCCCAGGATATACTGAAATACAGGCTTTCAGTCTTGTGTCTTTTTTTTTTTTTGTATAGTGATTGCTTCAGTGCTTTGAACATGCCTCTTTCTTTAATGTTTTATTTGTTTGTTTCTCCCAGTGGTCTAATTATGATCTTTAGAAATAGAATAGTTTTGTTTATCATGTGTGAATGTCATTTTTTTTAGCATGTTGGTGCATTCGTTGGCTGATTTCTCCTCTCTCTACTTTGTTCTTTAAAAACCTGCATGGGACAATTTAAAGCATGTAAAAAGATACTTGCCAACATTCCTGCTAATGAGAAAATATGTTTTTTTTTTAATTTAAAAAATGCCAACCGAAAGTTCTTCTGACTGTCAGTAGATATAGCTGTTTATCAAACCATTGTTTGGATAGCCATATTTTTCTCCCCCTTGCTTGCTTTTAATATGATGTGTGTGGCTTTCTTTTTGGTTGTTTCTATTTTGTTTTGTTCTGGTTTTTTTTTTTTTTTTACAGTTTTATATTCTGTTTTCCACAATCTCTAGTAAAACTCATTGTTTTGGAAAATATAGTTTATAGATGTTAAAGTAAAATTAGAAATATATGTGAGAATTATCACTTCCTTTTGCTTGAGTTACTTGCTTCTCTTATGTTATCATCCCAGATGAATTCATATCTTCGTGTTACAAACAAAAAACATATGCCTCTATATAGCTTGAATATTATTGATAATATGGGTTACCACCAATCCCCTTATCAGCTTTTCCCCATAATTTACTCTATAAACACGAGATGTTGGCAACTACCCTGTGTGATCCAATGACACATATGGTCACTCTGAATGACAGACCTTCATGTTCTTTTCTATGGTGTGCTTTCTTGTTAGGTCCCAGCACCACATGCCAAGAAGACTCTTGTACCAACCAAGGTGTCTGCTTGCAGCAATGGGATGGGTTTAGCTGTGACTGTAGCATGACTTCTTTCAGTGGGACACTGTGCAATGACCGTGAGTACACAAGTGACTTCCCTCTTTTTCACTCTCTCTAAAAAGTGTTCCAAAATGTTGTCTTGAAGTGAATGTCCAAAAGGTTGCATCAATTTAATAAGTTATAACCAATTTATCTACTAAACTCTGCAACAACTACTAGGAGTTCCTGATATGACTGTAGGAAGTATTTGACCAAAGTACAGAACTGCCTTAGAAAGCAGATATGCAGGGATTCTAGAACTGTGATTTTGGAAATTTCATATGTTATATGGATTTGAATAAAGTTCTGAAATAAAATATATTAGATATAGGCATTTTATTCTTGGTATCAGTTTCTTAACATTGGGCTTCAGTTTTGACTTCTTTTATTTCTTGCTTTATTGAGATGTATTATAACTTTGTAACCTTATTCCACAAAGTTGAAATTACAAATGACAGTTCTTTCTTACCTTCCTACACCAGATAGGTTTAGGTGACCTGAAATATTCCATCAAATAATAACTCCAGGCTTTATTTCAGTTAAATGTCATCTGAATACATTTTGGTATCACTTATTAATTGTATAACCTTTAGGGATGGAGGAACTGTGTTTTTAGATGTTAGAATCTTCTGACATGAGTCAATACAATGATGAACAAAAGTCACAATACATGTCTTTGCTACCATAGTACATAATGAATGTATGTTTAGTAATTTAGTAATCTCTACTAGAAAATATCTGGTGGGAGAATTTCTAGTTGTGATATGAGTAAGATTAAGCAAATCATTTTCAAGAAATCTTATCAAATAAACAAGGGCAGGTAATATGTGAGACATGAACACTTCAATTCTTTCCAGCTTGTCATCATGGGACAGTGCACTGGGACAATGACCACAAATGCAAATGTGAATTTGTTAAATGTTTCAGTAAACTCCTGGAAATAGCATTACTTTATTTTTAAGTACATTGCATTCTTAATGCAGACAAAGGTAGGGAGTAAGAATAATGCTAAGAGAACCAATATGTGAAAATGCTGCACTTCCTGCCTAATCTATCCTAAGAAATGAGATGGAGTTGGTTTGTACTATCTTATTGTCTTTAAGAGACACATGTTTATCTTTCTTAAAATAAAGTCTGTTATTTTTTTAAAGATTACATTCAAAATGAGAGTTGATAGAGAATCCCTGACTATTATGGGAACATTGAAACCTTTGCTTTTGACCACTGTGTGTTCATTGCTGTTCACTTAGCTCATGAAATGGTACAGATATTATTACTGTACTCAGGATGATATTTTCACAGTGTCAACCAAGGTGACCTCAATTCATGGAGGCTTGACATTTATATCACCTCTAGCTTTCACTTCAAGCCTCTTTCTTTCAGATATTATTTTTGTCCTTTGTATCCATTGCAAGATCTACAAAATTGATAAATGGAAATGTAATGGTTGGGAGAAATGTGTACTTAGATTATGCAGTAATATATGTCCGCCATATTCCAGTTTGAAAGGACAGCATCAGATATATTAACAATGAAAATAACAATTATATTACTAAGGTGTAACTCAACATTACATCAATAGTATATGTCTCAAATTGCTGTCAAGGTGCTTCCTTGAAGGCTATACAGGCCTGGATGGTGAAGAATCGGCTGAAGTTCATCACGGACAAGACTGAATATTTGTGGGTTTGAGGATCCCCTGTATCTAGTAATTTACCATATTTAACTCAGTCTGGGGTGACCTTCAGTCAGAACTTGGGTTAATCTGGAGGTTCTCCTAGACTTTCTTAACTGCTTGAAGGATGGTGGTAACCATGGCCAAGAGGGCATTTTGTTCAATACATCTGCATTTACTCACAGTCACTCATACCTTAGTCACCTCCCAATTAGCTTATTGCAAGGCACTCCATACAGGACTGATTTGAAGAGAATTTGGAAGATCCAGAATGTGGCAGCACTGGAAGTAGCAGCACACCTCAGTAACACTGCTGCACCAGCTCTTAGTAGGCTTCCATAATTCAAGGTGCTGGTTATCACATTTAAAGGCATTATGTGGCATATGGACATGTTACTTGCAGGACCACCAATTCTCAATGGTTTCTGCCCATCCCAACTACGTCTGGCAGGATGGGCATGCTCTGGGTCCCCTCGATGAAGGAATGTCACATGATGGGGCCTCACCTGTCTTATGGAACAGTCTCCCCTTGGAGATTCTTCAGAGGCAAAGCTGATTCTGGTGGCTTTCAGGAAAGCAGTAAAAATCTGACTCTTACCCCAGGCACTTGAGCCAGTATCTTGGGAGAAATGGCATGGGTGATGATGGATGAGTGGGAATTATTTTTTTCAGAGCCTGAATGTTTTTCATTGTTTTAAATGATTGCTTTACAATATTGAGCTTTTTTTGTGGGAAATAGCAATCATGTTTTCTTTGTCGCAGCATCTGCCCTGTGCAATAAAATGTACTCAGTGATCTAGATTGCCCAAACCTTGTTGATCTTCTGTAAGGTGCTAAAAACTTGGACCAAGTATCATTCTTGGTCCAAAGGATTACAGTAGCGCAATTGGTAGATGTGTCTGGTTGTGTAGATCAAAATCAGATTAAGTATTATTATTGTAATTCCTATTTTAAAGTTCCATCAGGAATATTCTGGCTTGGGTTTAGTTAAATCATTTGCACACTGCCCGAATTTAGTTTAAAAATTTGTGTACTGACTTACTGCTGTGAGATGGGTGGCTATATAAATTGTTTAGGTAAATAAATGCTATGTCTTACAGTTATTTCAAAGTCAGTATTTTTCTGATTTTAACTGATCTAAGGCAAAGTGTAAGAATGTGTTACATAATGAAATCTGCAAATTTAAAATTAATTAAATCAAGCTAACCAAATGATTCAAAATGGTATATTATTTTTTTTATAAATATTGGCTATATAGTTTCACTGCTAAGCAGTGAGCCAAATATTTAATAATGATAATAAATGTATGAAATGATGAAATATATTATTCAGAGTTTAAGAGTTTTCATAAAGAACACTTGAAATATAATGGATAATACATTTACTTGAACCTGGGGAAATTTGTTGAAAATGTTTATTTTGTGCATAATATATTGCAATAATAACATAACAGAATTCAAGTTTCATGCTTGTATATTCCTAAGATTATCTTTTGTTTGGTTATAACTTTGTTAAGGAGACAGGAAAGAATAGAAAATAGAACTTGTAGCTGTAAACAGTATGGGCTAAGAATCTGTTTTCAAGAAGAGAGCTAGATAGTTGTTCCCCTGAATTCCTACTCAATAATATTTGGATCCTCAAAGAGCCCTTAAGAAACTCTAAGAGAACAGAGACAATCCCTTTGAAAAATGACAGCTAGTTTCAGGAAATGCATTTTCCCTATATATCTTGTGCCTAAAATCAGGGGTGGGTTGCTGATGGCGTTACTACCAGTTTGGTGCGTGTGTGCTTTGTGTGCACTCCATGTGCTTGCACAGTTCCTGTAAATAGGTCTGTGCATGAGCAGAACATTTAAAAAAGCCAAAGAAAATATGCTGCGGCAACCGGGACACCGGTTCAAAGGTAAGGCCAGCCTGGGTCGCTGCTGGTTCTTCAGCCCAGATTGGGCAAACTGGTAGTAGCGGTGGCAGGAAGCTCCACCCCTGCACCCAGATGCTTTTGCGCATCCGCAGACGTGTTGTGTACACGTGCAAGTGTGGCCGAACCAGTAGCTTAAACATGGCAACCCGCCACTGGAACCGGTAGCAACCCACCTCTGCCCAAAATATAAGTAAGAGAAAATTACAAAATATAAACCTTTTTCAGAAGAGTAACTATACAATATTTTAAACAGTAGTTGGCTAGTTGGGATTACATCCTATTAAACTCAGTGGGAAGTGCTTCTGAGAAAACATGCATAGGCTTGCACCACTAATACTGCTAGGCCAGAATCAAATATGATTGGATATGATAATAAAGAACAGAGACCCATGTGACAGTGGGCAAAGCTATCCTCAGAAAGAGGAGTATTTGAGTATTTAAATATATGACATTACCAAGTTGTGGGATAATTCCATCCATGAAAGTGATTCTGATGTCCTGCTACGATCTGTAGCATCTGTTAATGGGTATGACATTTCTTCAATGTGCTGTTAGAAGTCTTTGCTGGACATAAACATTCTCCCTTTTCATGGTGCAGTCCCATACTGAACTCTCACCTTCATCTGCATAGGCCAGTAATAGCATCCTAACTATATGTCATGGTTGCAAATTTCCTTGCATAGCACTAGCAATGGTGGTAGGGTTGTGGGGAGGTTATAGGGGTTAAAGGAAAGCCAAGAATGCCAGTTTGAAGCCTTGGACAGTGCTAGCCTCCCAAGGTTATTTGCTGGGGATGTCCGCCAGAGTGAAGAGCCTGTTCCACAAACAAAAAGGAATGTAAGTGATTGGATAGTGAATAATAACTATGGGCAGGCCAAGGAAGAAAGGGAAAGTTAATTATGCTTTTTGCACGTGAAAATATTAGAGCTGGTTTTGCTTTTCTTCTGTAATCATTTTAGATTCCAGTAAATTGTATTCTTGGTTAAACAATGGCCAATGTGCCTTTCTTTGTTAGCTAAATGAATGGGGCAGTTGACATTATGACCAAATTAGAACCACAGAAAAAGTTGTAGAAAGAGCAGCACTCTTCTAGTGAATAATTCAGGAATTCTCTTTTCACTGATGTTAGCAAAGTCCTAATTACAATTTGAATTATAATATATGTCTGTAACTACTGAGGCACTATGGACAGTTAGAATAGTGATGGCCATTACAGCAAGAGAGAAAGTGCTCCATGATGGATTGTCATAATTGCCTGTTGATATGCATGGGCCCATTTATCTCTAAAGTCAGCTTGTTGACCCTGAAGGTCTAAATACTTTCCCCCATTGATTGCAAAGGAAACATTGTAAATATATAGTGATTGACCTCATATCACATTTTTCTTTTCTCTTTTGACAAAGGGACTCATGTAGTTACAAGGCTAATGCAATATTAGGAGGTAAAATACAATGAGAAGAGTTATATATTGTTCGGCACAAAGACAACCAGTAGGAGAAAAAACTATTTCAGAGAACTAGGATTATATAGGAAACTGTGAAAAAGACACATAATGATTACTTTTACAAATGGTTCCTTTGAGGAGAGAAAAAAAAAGTCTTGTAAAAAACAGCTCAAGTATTAATAACAGCAGGGTTTTGGTGTGTGAGCTGTTCTCTTACAGCAGCCAGATTTTATATAAGGATAGGATTGAAGATGCTCTTTAGCTAAAATTAGATCATCTGTATCAAATGTTCTCCTTACTTTTTTGGAGGAAGTATAAAGTTACTGCATATTTCTGACTTGGTCAGTGGCTTGGTCTTATAAAATATCATCTTTGTGGAATGAAAACTCAAAATATTGATAAATTTTATCTCATGGTCAGAGAAGCATGCTGGGCTATACTGGAGCCTGAGCATTGTCCTTTTAAAAAAAAGGTATTTAGGGAAAATATTCACCATAGCGATTTAGTAAACAGGTTTCTCAAGCAGATTAATAATAATAATAATAATAATAATAATAATAATAATAATAATAATAATAATAATAATAATAATAATAATAATAATAATAATAGAAGTTATGGGGAAGGAAGTGGATCCTAACTGCAGTTCAGATGGAACGGTTTAAAAATTGCTATGGGCTCAGAAAGACATATAACACCATGTACTTGGTGAGATTCAGTGTGACATCATACTTGAGAAGTTGGCATGAACCAAGGACACACAAGGACAAGTCTAGTTTTAGCCTATTAAGTAAATTGGGTAACTTTGGATCAATCACAGATGCTTTATTACCGATTGTTATGATGGGGAAATTAGAAAAGATGCAAGACACAACTCTCATATATCAAATAAATCTTTAGAGTTGGTGTACTTTATAGAAAAAACATCTGGGAGGTGTATCTGCTTTTCATTGCAACAGCAGCTTGTCAAAAAAACATTTCATCCTTCTTTTCTCCAGTGCCCTGGTTCCAACTCCAATCCTCCCTGCAGCTGCTACTAACAGATTTTTTTGAAGACCATTCCTGGATCTCCTGAATTACCAAACAAGCCACTGCATGATGAGATTGCCCCTATTTACACAATACATCCCTCAAGGATGACAAGAATCAGTATTCCAGCTGATGGAACATGCCCTTGGATCTTAGTTTTATCTGTGAACTTCCCCTATTTCTTATTTTCTTAACGAAGCCTTCTGATAGGGAAAAGTCTGAAACTTCTCCGTGAAAAAACTTGAAGCAAAAAATAAATAAATTGCATACAGTATATAGAAATGGGATGTAGCCCAATCTTCTCCAACTTTATGTCCCCTTCATTTGTGTTGGCTTACAGCTCCCCAAGTTTATAGGGAATTGTGGGAGCTGCAATCTAACACAATAGCAGGCACGAATACAGCCAATTCTTCCTTTTTGTATAACTACTTCTTGGGTGTGTCTTATTGCAGATCTACCCACTGAGGGATTTGCATGTTGATGTAAGTCATTTTATTGATTGACTCGTAATCCTCCTGATCAACCTTATTATGATGCTAAAGTCAATAATAACTCTACTCCACATTAATATTCCAAAGTAATAGAATTTGATTACTTCTGCCTATTATTTCTTTTACTTATTGCTACTTATAACCCATCCCAATCCCAGAGACCTCAGAAGGTGGCAGGCAGTAACAAAATGCAGACAAAAACAAAAATAACTCACAACACAATAAAACTATGATCCAAAAAAGCAAACAAATTTAAAACAAGCTCCCACAATCAATCAATTGGGAATTGTATAACTTTCTGGGGAATAGGGGTGGATATTTCACAAAGTGGGAGTTACATCGAAGGAGGCCTACCTCTCACTCCTACTCCATGTACTACTTGAAGCTTGAGGAATTTCAACCAGTTGTTTCTGGATAATTGGACCAGATTTATTTCTGATGAAGTGTCTGATGTATTCTAATGCTTCCCCATTTACGGCTTTATAGGAAATGTTTACAATTTTCAGCTGAGTCTGGAAGCATACTGGCATTGAGGAAAATGATTTTAATGTAGGTGTAATTATAGATTGTTGGGGTTAGGAGCGCAAGCACGCTCACATTTGCGAACCAGGAGGGAAAATAAGTGAATCCCACCTCTGAGTTGTTCCTACTACTAAAACATTTTTTTTTTGCTGGGAGTACAGAAAGTGGCATCCTTTACTATTCTATTGTTTTTCATGTGAAATATATCGGGTTCTTCATAGCCTTTGTTTTTCCCTATTTTTCCCTATTTTTGATTTTATGACCTCACTGAATATATTCCAGCTTGTCTACAGCTTTTTAAATGTTGAGCAATATAGGATTGATCGGCATAATCCTATCAATTATACTGCGTAGACCTATGAATAAACTATTCTCAAGTATCACAGTATTGACTACCTCTTCCCTATATCACTTCACTACACTATCTTTCTTTGGCTCATTATTGTCAATTTGTTTGTTTTTTTTAAATTTTGTTCTGCCTCCACTTCTTTTAATAAAGCTTTATAATTTGTCTTTATTAAATCTTATTGCACTACTTCTCATGCCATCAAGATCACTCTGATTTCATATATTAACCTAGTTCTAGAATATATGGAGTCATCATTTGCAATTTGTTGCAAGTTTGTAGCATGTTTTAGATTATGTGACCAAAATTTATTTCATTTCATTAAAAAAAAAACATTTGAAATACTAGCATCTGAGGTAAAATTTGAGATGTTATATAGAAATGAACAGTAGGAAAATAATTGGCTCAGTGAATGCTCTTATTTGGGGTTTTAGAAAAATCAACAGCAGACTTTTACAACTGTGTATTGGTACCCCAGATTCATTGGGATTGAAATTCCAGAGTTGTCAATGACTGCTAAAAATGGCCGTATGGCCAAAGACTGTTAAAAACTTCTAATGGCCATAATGGACAGATGGACAAGTAGACCTTGCTGAAAATATGACAGCTATGAAAACCAGCTAGATTCTGCTAGGTGGCCTTAGTTTGCAGAAGAGAGGTGAAATCACATAATAAGCACTAAGAAACATTTAAACATACTTTGCATAATCAATCTAAGCCAGCTTTCTTTGATCATTTGGCCATATTGGCTGAAATTCTGGACCTAATATAACTTGAGTAATCTAAGACAGGGAAGAAGGGTAGATCAGTTTCTCCTGGGAAGGATGCCATGAAAATAATCACTGCCATGTGGTCTTGCTTTTCTAGTTTTCAGTGAGCCATCATCAGTAATCATCCATTGTGATAGTCCCATTTACTACAGATATATCTCATTCCAGTGTTACACCGAAGACAGCAATAATTTCTACATTTTGTGGCAGTGAATTTCATCTATTAATATTGCATAATGTGAAGGAAGACTCTTCTTTGCTTGTCATAAAATCACTGCTAGTCCATTTCTTGGAATAGTGTCATTTTCTAATTAACCCCTTCTTCATTCCATACCACATATACTGTAACTGTAATTTCCCCTGCTACACACACACACACACACACACTTTTTCTGTATTAAAAAGCTCCAAACCTTCAGGAAAATTTATCTTGCCTTAGGCTGCTTCAGAAAATTATTTGAAATATATCTCTCTTTTTCTATTATTTCAATATTCGAATATTTAAAGAGATCCTCAGTCTTTTTAAAATGAAGCTTCTATATGATACTGTCTTATTTTTGTATTCCTATGGCCACAAATTTTCCCCCTCTTCCTTCTGGAAGACTTACCAGCCCTTCCTTCTTCAACTCTGTTCCATAGCCTTCACAAAATAAGTTTCACTGACACTTGAGATCAATTTTCCTTTTTTCCTTGATCTGGACCACCCTGTCATGTGGCATTTCCTTGGGAATAAATTGATTTCTTGGAAATAAACTGGTTCTGTTTAGTCTTACATTTTCCTTTTAGCCTCTTTTTATAGTCTCCTTCTCTCTCCCCCTCCCTCCCTCTTTTTAAGAGACAAGTAGAAAAGGCATATTTAATGGGCTTTCATCTATAAATCCCTTAGGGAAAAAAGTCTTTACGTTCAAAGAGATAGTATCTCAGCAATTGAATGTAGTACCAGCCAAAATGAAAAACAGATTTAGAAAAAAAAAACATTGTCTTTAATCAGCAGTGGTATGTTAGATCAAATTCCAATAATTTAGGGCTCAAATTTGTAAATTATTTTAATTTTCTGATTCTCATTAATCCCAATCAATTATAAGAAAGATATAATTCAATGTCTTATAATCTTTATCCCTCAAGACATGTGCATATCTGGAATTTCACCCCAAAGTCATTATCATTTTCCAGGCATAAATCATTACTGAATGGTACTACTAACAGAACTTAATTTAAATGACTGAATGTGGCATTGTTAAGGAAACAGCTAACTTCAAAGATAATGTTCTCTTTATAACCTTAGGATTGTGCTACGATATTTTCTGTACAAAGTAATATTTCCCTCCTGCAGAACATATAGTAGGGCAGATAAATGCAAAGGTGGTGGGAGAGGGATTGTAAATGTTTGGAAAAGCTAGCAATATAGAGCAATGTTTTTGCTTAATTTGTATAAAATTCCATGTTGTTACCTTCATCAATATACCCATTTATATAGAAGATTTTCCTCTTGTATCCCAGATGACTGACCCCTCAACATAGCCCAGAAATTCTCAAGGGTTTCTTTCAGGGAAATGATAAAAATGCTTTAGAGGAGAAGGGTACACTTTTTATAGAATGAAATAAAGAAAAAAAGATCACTGAAACCAGATTTAGATATTTAAAGTGTGCAATCTAAGCACATTTTACTTCTTTCTATAAAAAGTGTAGTCTACCTTTCTAAAGCATTTTTATCATTTCCCTGAAAGTAACCCTTAAGACGCATTGAGACTTTGTGGGTTGGTGAAAACACTGTACTGAGGGGCAAGTCATATGGGATACAAGAAAGAAAATATTCCATGTAAATATATCCAGGAGGCTCCTGTGACATAACAGCATTTGTTGGAGCAATGCAATACTGCAAAATTGTGTATGCAGCCACAAGAAGTGGGAGCTGGAAGGCTGCTTATAATTCTGCTCTTGATTGTCTTGCTGCCAAGACACAATTCAGCATTTTGCTGAGAATCACTGATGTATGTTCTCAAAAGTTCATCATAGGTTTTGCAGCAGTCATCAAATTCTGAAAGAATATTAAATATGTGTGTTTATATTTCTGAAAAAGGTGCCATAAAAGTCAGTTAATAATTATGAATTACACGGCTTCAGGTGGTTATCTGAATGCTAGGAAATACAATATTTGTTTTATGACCATCAGCAGGAACATAAACATAAACAACATTTACATGCCGTTCAAAAGAGACAGTCAAAAAGCCAAAAAAAAAAGATAACAAAAAGCCCAAAACACCTCCTTACCAGCAACCAACATCAAGATGAGCAGAGATTAACACTGAGATTAATTTTAGGCCAACAATCAAGGAACAAACATTACCCCAATCAAGGAACTGCCAAACAAGCTAACAGTGAAAAACTCAACCAAAGAACCTCCAAGGCCACTCCCACCAACAATGACAAACAAGCCACCAAATGAGAGCAAACCCCACTCCCACCTGGCAGTGATGATGTCACCTAATTTAGTAATGAAATATTTACAATAAAACAAGCAAACTCAGAGAACAACAAGGATCCCACAAAGTTTATTTATTGTAGCAGTTCTTAGGCTTGTTAATTGTTTAGCTTCTCAAATTCAATATTATCCTGTTAACTTTCTGTTTTAGTAAGAGGGGGGGGGATACAATGTTTGCTATAACTATATAGACTCCAAAAGCCTTTTGCATTCTGATACCCAGTTAAACTTTAAATTATTTTGAAGGGAGAATCAATAGGAAAAAATGTCCCTATTCCTGGCACAGAGACAGAGGAGGGAGTAGTAAAAATAAGGAAAGGTTTGAGGAGGTATGGAAGTTGCTGTAGCTGAAAACTGAGATTATTTAGAAAGGGTTATTTGAGGTTATTTGGAGAAGGTTATTGTGTTTCACTGTTGGGGACAAGATTTTGGAGAGAGAAGAAGGAATTATACTTTGAGGTCCTGCTGTGAGAGTTATGGTTAAATATGAATCTACGTTCTACAGCATAAGAATGAAGAATGTCTGGAATTTGAACACTGAGGCAAAGCCAGAGACAGTCTTTACAGTTACAGAAGACTGAACAGAGTTTGTGCAACATGAGGAGATACAGTTAAATCTGTTGGCAGCATCCAGGACAGTTTGTTTTGTGGAGATGGATGACCAGAGCCATAGATGAAATGTGAGAATGGATTAGTAGAAAAGGGAGGAGAGTCCAAATTTGCTCATACTGGACCGAACTGTATTTGATGTTGTATGGATTGGACCTTCTGGTGTTTTGCAAATGGTCTAAACCACGTGACTTCATATTTGGTTCCATAAAGTTTCTACTAGACCAGAAGTGTTTTTCCCCCTTGCAAGGACCTGGTATCCTTTTTGCATAAGCAGAGTCAGTTTTGGGGAAAAATATTTTTTGGTGGATACCACTGTTTACTGGTGGCTATGACACACTTAACTTGAGGAAACTGAAATGAATCACTTCTTCAAAGAGAGCCAAGTGATGGTATAGCTGCCATTGTAATATATCATAGTGATACTGTATTTTTCTGTATTACTCTGGAATACTGTATTATTCTGGACTACTGTATTACTCTAGAATACTGCATTACTCTGGAATACTGTGGGAAAGTTACAGAATCTCTAATTTAATACAAATAGTAGCTGCTTTGTGGTGTTTGAAGCTGTATGGAAAAAAAGGAGAATCCAGTACTAGCATCAGAGGTGAATTTGCATAAAAGTTGCATGACAATGGTTTCCCAAATGTTGCTGATCCTTTCAAAAGTTTGCTTGGAAATTTTCAATTGGTATTGGATATACTTTTCTGCTGTATATCTTTGCTTAAGAAGAATGGGCTTGATATGGAACAAACCATAATAATGTTGACATGTAAAGGATAATTCCAATGTAATGTCAATACTTTGCAGCATGAAATGTTCTAATGAATGTTTGCTTCATGCTTCTGAAGATATTGAAGGATTTTAAAATATTTTTTTCTGGAGTTTTATGATCCTTAGAGCTGCTTTGATATTAGATTCAAATAGAAAGGAAGGATGAATTCCTCAGACCATTCTATTTATGAATGCCCTCTGACCCCATCCAGCTCATACACGTATGGAAACGCTTGTAAGAATGAGTTGCAGCACATGTTTCTCTCCACTTATATCAAATATTTATTTGTATAACAATAAAAGTAAAAGTGATCGTTTCATTATTATCTTTCCCATTGCTTGTTCTGCTATTTCAGCATTTCCAAGGCTGAAGCTTCGTCATAGGAGAGTAAAACTTCTGTCTAATCTTCATAGTAAGTTTATGTTCAGATAAAACCATTTGAGCATAATTGCAGAGTAGAAAATTAACTGATGGTAGCAGCGTGATGATGGCATATCAAAATCTGTGACTATTAACATGTGGTTCTTATAATTCAAGCTGTCCCACATTGGCTGGTTCATGACCACCATCTGCAGTTCTTTCTAAGCACCCTGGAACAAGACTGTTTGACTAGATGAGCATTTCATCTGATTAAGTTTGACAGTTCTTCTGTGGGTTATTCATTCCATAGACATTGACGATATCCAAATAACTCTTGTTCAGAATGGATTTGACATGTCCAATATGGAGTAATTAACTTTTAATGCTCCTGTGTCATGAGAAGTGCTATACTCTCCCAGGAGAAACTGTTTTAACCATTAACTTAGGAATATTGGTACATCATGGTACCAGGTCAGAAAGAATCTAACCACATAAACAAATGTGTTAATACTGTGTGTTTCACAACATTTGAATGTAGTGTGATATTTATACTGTACAGATTTTGGAATGATGAAAGCGTGTAAGAATTTCCAAAATCTCTATTTTTAAGTATATAGGCTTACCCCATGTTTCATAATGAGCCTGGAGTTATAAGAAGCAGATTGGAAGCAATTCCACTGATTTATTTTTAAAGGTGGGAAATCATTTCTTACTTGTCTGAATGCCACTCAGCTGCAGGTAAATTAGAATTCTACAGCTTTCAGATTGCCAATTAGAGCCAATTGTACTCTGAATGGCATCGCCTTGGCACTAAGGTTCTTACAGTTTCTCCCTCTTTCTCCCCCACTTTGTTTCTGTTTCACACCATCTCTGCTCCTTCACTAAAAGAGAATGTTTCAGTGGCTTGCTATAATTTTGGAAGTCTTGAATTCAGCTAAAACATAATTATTATTATTTAATTGAAATGAACAAAACAGCACTTTGGTATTTAGAACTAATCAGTAGCATTTCTTTGATTTAGAAATAGATTTTCAAAAGGGCACCAACTGACAGAATCTATTGCAAGAGGCTTGCAACCAAGTGGAGAATCTAGCAGAACCCCTAGAATTTCTTGTCACTATTACTTCCCTCCTTCTCTCATGCTTCTTTCCTGAAAATATCAGCCCATGCAGGCGTTTCTGGCTTGTAAAATGAAAATTCTGGCAATAACTTAATTCAGCTTCTCTGCAAGCTCTTTACCTTTATTTACTTCCTTTGTGATCTGAAGATGAAGACACATTCAAATGAATTAGCCCATTCTATGGAAGGTCTAAACAACTTATTCTCACACATTGAAGTCAAAAGATAGCAAAACCTGTTTCTTGCTGCCCTTGATACAGACAGGTTTGTTGGCCTGGGTTCACTCCATATGATAAGTTAAAACCAAATGAGTCACAAGTAAACAGCTACAGTGGAACAGGAAAAAAAAACAGTCACAGAAGGACTGATTTAAGGATTTTGTGGCTCAATAAAACATCATATTTGTAGAGTCCTACACAGAACATGATTGTCTATACAAATAGATTTCTTCAAAATTAGATGCTGAAATGAAGTGTTCAAAATGAAATGTCTATAGAACCTAAACTTAAAGATGTATCTCAAAGAAACACTGCATAGAAATCTAAATACTTATTATATTTAAAACAATTCACAGAAAAAGGTAAGGAATGTTCAGCTTGGCAGAATGAGGAAGAAATGATTTTGCTTTTAAAATGCTATTTTTTTCTTGCTTTCTGTCCCACAAACATTGCAATCAGTTTTTAGTGTTTGAAGTCTGAGCAATAATATCACTTTCAATTTCAGCAATTCTAAACTAGTCAATAAGTCTTAATTCACTGAAAATCTCAAATAGCTTCTATTAATTTCAGTTTTGAAGAGTTGATTCTGCTGAAGCTGCTGAAACAGGCAAGAAAAATCTGAGCATAGAATTTAAATTTTGAAATATCAATTGGAGTTTTGTATTCAAAATATACTGCCATGCTGACAGATTACTACAAAAACTTTGTAGTATATATAAATTAATCAATCCATCACCATGGGATCCTCATACTTCTAAAAATGATAAATCTCTACCCATTTATGCCTGCCCTTGTGTGACTGTTTCCTGTCCTTTAGCAGTTACCTATCCATGAAAAGACATCTCTCTTAATCCACAACTACTAAACTTCCTCAATTATTAATTTGCACATGTGTGAGTGTGCGTACACAAACTCGCACACGCCATTTGCATGCAGGCTTTGAATATTGGTATTTTTGCATTGACAGAGCATTCACAGAATTGTTTCAAATATATCAGAAGATGAAGGGACTTCTTGAGGACAAAAGAATATAAATTGGGAAAAATAAGCAGGGAAAGGCCTATGGATGGGGAATTCTAATATGGACAAGATCAGAAGATTGAGGAGAGAACAAAAGATAAAAATAGCGCAATGTGCAGTAACCTGGAGTATATTGGATCCTAAATAACAAAAGAGGACATTTATGAACAATTAATCAATTTGTGATTGATTCTTACTCTAAATCCCAAATATTGCCTAATTGCAAAGTTCAAAAGAATGGATGAAAGTGAAAATTGAAACTTTCTCCATCCCAAAAACTGAACATAGCAAAATACTATAGACCTGGTGCTAATATATTTTCTAGACTGTATTTGCTATCCCTTTCCATCACTTCCTATAATTTGATTAAACAAATAAATAATGTGTAACATCCTAAGCATAGAAGTAACTGTGGCAAACAGGAAAAAGCATGCAGAGCATGAATTCTTGAATTCTTTCAACCCCTCTACTTCCCTAGAGCAGCATACTGACTGGGGAATTCTGGGAGCTGAAGTCCTGAAGTTGCCAGGGTTGACAAAAACTGCCTTGTAATGATGCAATTCCTTTGCATTTCAAAGAAGCAAAGCAAGGGATTTTCTGAAACAAATTGTTTAAAACTCAGAACATCCCCTGTGCTTAAATGTTTCACCTAACAGTTTGAGAATGGAAACAACATAGAAGGCTTTCAGGAAATAGCCATTTGGACTTACAAAGAAATCTGAACAGACTAGCCTGACTTGCCAGAGAGTAAAATTCTTTTTAAAGGATGATTGTGTTCCTAATCTACTGATTGGCATTCTCTTCAAAATTCTCTGATAGATCTGTGGGCTGAAAATCCCCTCATCTCCATCTGATTATGGATTAACAAGGGGTTGTGTTAGCCAGACCTGTACAAAAACTCCACTGGCTAGATTTTCTGAATTTCTGAGTAGAAAAGAAAAAAAAACCCATCAGGATCTTTTCTTCCATCTGGTGAAACACCTCAGGACAAACATGAGCTACTTTCTTGGAAGTAGAAGGTTGAAGACAGGCAACCACAACCTCTTTGCTTTTCAGATCACTCTCCCAAAGCCTGCTGTTGCACTTATGAACTTCCACTCTTTTAGCCTTGTAAGCTGCCCAGAGTTGTCTTATGGCAAGATGGAAGACAAACAAACAAACAAATAACCAATGAAACTACATATGCTGTGCTCCTTAACCTGGCCCTGAGCCATAGTTCCAGTCAGACATTAATTACTTACAAAGCTAGCATTAACTAAACCAAGAAGTCAAATGCTTTCATGCTTGGAACAGTGCAAACATGGTATACCATATTCGTTGTTAAATAGATAGGTATGTCCATGATTATTAATGTGAACCCATTTCTCTGAGAAGTCTTTCCATCTGGCTGCCTGCAAGACATTGAATGGATTTGCTAAGATTTACAATTATCTTCTGCTTGGTTTCTCATTAATTTGTGGATTGATTGACATGTGAGTCTGCCCATGGAAGTTGACTTAATGGTCGGCTTATGAATGGAAGCAGCTGAGAAGCTGATCCCTTTGTAAGAAGAAAAATCAGCCACACTAAACTAACGATTACCTGAGATTTTATGTAAGGTTTTTTTTAACTGCATGATTAGATTTTTATGGCATACCATTTGTACTCTTTTGCTCTTTAAAATTCTGTAAGCTTTGTGCTTGGCAAAATAACTGCTGTTACAGTATACTTGTTATTTTTATATAGTGTGCTTTAATGCCATAAAATAGATATCCCAGGGATAAAATTACCTGGTTTCTACTGCTATGTCTTGTCCTGAGGATTTGAGCAGAATAATCTTTCAAATATTTTTCATTAGTCACCCATCTTTTTCAATGCTGCATTTGGCTTGAAACATACAATACAATAAAAGGTAGTTAGTGTTTTTGGACATCTTACTGGAGGTAGCTGGAGATGTAGCAATCGTAAAAATTGAAATAAATCCAGCTCAGAATTTTGCCAACTGAACACTAAAATCCTTGTGTCCAGGTCTACCTTCATTCAAGCCAACAAAATACAAAAACAATTTCATTAAAATGAAGAATGCTATTTTATTTTGAATGTTGTGTGTTGAGTTCACACATTATTTGGGGAGATTTACACTGTGAAACCATAGCTTCTTCAATGTACCACGACTACATGCAATTTAAGAACACAACCTGCTGAAAAAATATATCAGATCCGTCTACTGCTTTACTATATAGTTCTAGGATAATTCCCAACCTGGCATGCCAAAGAAGTTTTGAGACTGCCAGAACAATCAAGCAGCATGTTGGTTAAGAATTTTAGCAGGTATAGTCTCAACACGCCTCAAATATATTAAGTTTAAGAAGACATGAAGCTTTTGTATTATGTCAATGACATGGACTGAGATTTACAAGTGTCTCATTCTATTGTTTATAGCTGTTATTTATGCACCTATCTACCCCCATGAGGAGAAATCAATAAAAGGGAGTATCTCTCAGAAAATCCCAGCTCTGCTGGTAATTGAACTTTGTAATGAACTAAAACAGCTCAGTATGAAGCATATGTTTCTTTCCAGATCATCTCGCTTAGCATTATCTCAAATCTTAGAAGAATAACCAGACTTTTAGATAATTTGAGAAGCATCAGACTCTGGGGATCCTTGTATGTGCTGAGAAAAAGGCTAATAGCATATGAAGTTTTTTTTTTCCCTTTAAAAGCTAGATGTGCTTTTATTGCATGAAGGATTGTCTGATTCAACGTCAGATATTGGCCATGTAAAACTGGAAAATCAATTTAATAAGAAAATAACAATTATAGAGATTTGCTTCTTTTGGCAAATTCTTCTTTTGTGCCATATCATTACAATATTACACCGAGTCCCTTGGTGGAGAGGGGGCGGCCTATAAATTGGATTAATAAATAAATAAATAAATATTTAGAGGTAGAACAAGTAATGTAATAATTTCCTGGATATTCTGACAAAGGGTTCACTTTTAACCACAGCTGTAATGTTTGATTCATCATTAATGTCCATCACAGTGTTTTCCATTTCACACTTAACTCATTTCTTAAGTGAAACAATTTAATACAACCTCGCTGTTTCCCAATTGATTCCATTGTTGTTGTTGTTGTTGTTGTTGTTGTTGTTGTTGTTAAATGCTGGTAAATTTTTCAAGGCAATAATCTGAATTATTAAAGCATCATGTACTTTATAAAGCAGAGATAGCAACCTGCAGCAATCTAGACATTGCTGAACCACAATTCCTAGCATTGTAATAAATAGACAGATTAGCTTTTACTAGTGAAAAGCAATACTATGTATATATTTATAGAAAGATGGTATCATATAAATATATACTACAATTTATGTATTGTAATTATATACATACATACATACTGTACATACATACATACATACATACATACTGTACATACATACATCTACCAGAATCATTAACTTGAGATGGATGGCCATATAAATATAAATAAGTGAATGAATATATAAATAAATCAATTGTAGTAGGTTTGGAAAACATCAAGCCTTATATTGAATACTGTGCATGGTACTCATGTTGATGACTAGTAAATATGGATTGCATGTGATCTCAGCTCATTGGCAAAAAGAACACATCAGAAGAAAGTGGTATTTTGTGATCTCTGTTTCCATTCTGTCTACCTGCAGTGTAGTCAGTGGGTTATCATAAGGCTAAGCACAGAAGCTGAAGTCCCTCCAAGCTGTAAATTGTAAACACCTCTGTGGTTCAGTGAGGTTATTTACTTATCGTCACAGTAGGCTGTTTTGATAGTGAGGACTTGTCTGTCGCAACTGAAGGGTTTTTCAGAAAAATGTGACTGTCATCTACAGCTGTGTGAATCTTCAAAGAAGTACTGTGTTTCAGTAGAACCTTGAATGAGCCATCCTTCCCAGGAGCTTAGCAAAGCAGCACGGCCTCCTCTCTTCTGATAGCAGTGACCAAGTTGCTTATCTTTGCTCTCCTTTGCAACAGCCCTTTCTCAGTTTTTGAACCCTGTTTGTCAAGCTTTGGGGAACCCTGTGGAAGAACTTGTCTGTATGCCTGTGGCAGAGCCTTGTATGAAGACAGGGAGATTATGCAGGAGCCACTTTCACCTTTAACAATACTAGGGAAGAGACAGGAGAAGCTTCATGGCAATATGTTGATTCTGTGTTTCAGCAGAGATGATCTAAGTCAATCAGCAGAGGCCTAATTGAAAGATAAATCAAATGGGCTAAAGGAATGAAGGCTGAAATGTATGTATGCCTGTTAGTCGGTCAATGGGATATGCTTCAGATTGGATAGAAGCTTGTTTTTTTCTGTTTATCCCTAACAATTTGTAGAATCAAAGCTCATTAGGTTACATCTTCTTTCATAGTACATAGTAACTTAGTTTCATAAATCGAATGGGAGGCATCATCTCTCAAATTTCAAAGAAAGTATTTTTCTGCCTTTTTTTTCTTTTCAGTGTAGTAAGTTGTCCGGAATATGGACACCATATAAAATACAAAATAATTACACTTAATTGTTAATTAATTAAATTAAACTGAGATGCCCTATTTGTTTATTGCATAATTTATATGATGTGTTTGTGTATGTGTGAATTCACGCATGTACATCTAATTACGTGAGCAGAGGTGCTACTGATTTCAGCTTATGTGAAGCTAAGCTAAAATGAAAAGGAAAGAAAAGAAAGAAAACGAAAAGAGGAGATGTGTCATATATGCCATGAGATGACAAGGCTGAATTATTTAGATAAAAAGACTGCATTGTCTCAGGCTTCTAGAAAGGTGAGACATGGCTAGAGATATATGATCTCATAATTTTTGCAACTTATACTTTATTACCCAAGCAATGCAGCATCCCGAGTCTTCTGTACATGAAAATGATCTGGATTTTTTCTTTCTTTCTTTCTTTCTTTCTTTCTTTCTTTCTTTCTTTCTTTCTTTCTTTCCTTCCTTCCTTCCTTCCTTCCTTCTTTCTTTCTCTCTTTCCTTCCTTCCTCCTCCTTTCTTTCTTTCTTTCTTTCTTTCTTTCTTTCTTTCTTTCTTTCTTTCTCATTTGCTTGCTTGCTTGTTTTTTATTCCTCCCCTCATTTCTTTTCATATTTTTTTTAAAAACAAAGTTTTATTGGTTTTTTTAGGGAAAAGAAGGGAAAGGGGTGGTGGAATGGGTTACAAATTTTGGCAGTTACAATATGTAGAAGGTGTCCCCTCCCCCCGTACTCATGATATTCATTTAAACATAAACTTTAATACTAAATAGCAATATTTGTCAGCATATAGATTCAGGTAATAATTTCAATCGATTTTTATCAAGCAGATTTTCCTGTTCATTTTTGTGATCTGAGTTTTCTTGGTATTGCTCCTTCTCCCCCCGCCAGCAGCGCTCCGGCCCCTCCCGTGTCCTGTAGATCTGGTGTAAGATCATCAGTTTTATCTAGGAGTGCTTTGTTTTTTTCCATAAAGGCCTGAGCCTCTGTGGTTGTGCTAATTCTAACTCTAGTATCCTCCCAGAAAATTGGCATACCTTCAGGCATCAACCATCTGAACCACACCCCCTTCTGGTAAAGCTTCTTCGCTAATTGCGAATAATTTTTTCTTTTCTTTCTCACTTTCTTGGGGATCTGTTTCAGAATGGTTATTTCTCTATCTTGATGTTTCAGAGCTTGCCCCCTTTGTGCACTCAGAATCTCATCTCTTGTGGTCTTTCTAAGAAATTTAATGTGTACCTCCCTGGGTACATTATGTGTTCTAGCATATGCTGAGTTTACTCTATATACCAGATCCAGTTCCCACCCCATCTGTTCTTTTTCTTTTTGAATGTATTCAGCCAAAATGTTTGTCATGATGTCCCTTAAATCCTCATCATCTGCCTCAACCACATTTTGGAACCTAAGGAAAAAAGACATTCTTTCAAATTCTGTTTTCATCTGGTGGGACTCAAGATCTTGGTTCCCCTTCTGCACCCCTTTCATCTCCCCCCTCATCTCAGCCGTCCCCCCTCCAAAAGATCCAGTCTCTGTGAATTTTTGCTCGTCTGGTCCTGGTTCTCTTTAAGCTACTCTTTCATCTCCTTTAATTGACTTTTTATGTCCTCCTGTCCCTTTAAGATTTGTTGAAACATCTGTTGTAAATCCGTCTCTTGAGGCTTGGGCTGCATCAGAGATGTTAGAGTTTCTTGTCCACTAGGACTGGATACTGTAGATGTCGGGGCGGAGACAGCAAAGCCCGGCTTCCCCGGGGGTGGTCTTTTACGTGGCATTATATTGAGCAGAAAGAGTTCAAAGTCAATACAGAGAGGAAACAATTAGGGCGGGCAACCGCCAAGAGAGATCGGGAGGCAAAGAGTCCAAGCAGAAGGGAGATCTTTCTTTCTAATTGCAACTTCTGGCAATAGAGTAGTAAAATCCTTTGTTCCAGGAGAGTCCAATACAGACAAGAGATTTAAAGAGTGTCACGGAGACAAAGACAGTAAGTCTGAAGTTCTATGGGTGGAGTCAAATTTCAATGTTATATATTTTTTCTTATTATCCTTCATCAATACCACCAGAGACAGTGTATGCAGTTATACCTAAACTATTAAAAAGGAAATACAGAAAAGCACAAATATGTACTGTAAAGTCATAGTAAATGGAACCAAATACCTGCTTTCTTTGATCTCTGCTAGCATTAAAAAAAATAGATCTTGCCCCTGGCCATATTTATTTTTATTTATTTCCAAAGTCCTAAAATTATAGAATTTGTTCATCTAAGATTTGATCATTGCTTTGAATTGATATAGTTTTATTTATAATATTGTTATGTCATTTTAGTTATAATATTGCAAATGCAGGAGTGCAAATATATCTTTGACATGACAATTTTTTTAAAAAAGGAAAGAAGTATGTACTTCCTAGGCTAAAGGACTTTGTTTTTGCAGTTATGATTACATTAGGAAGAAGAGGAAACTTGTCCACTGAATCCTATTCCGTTCTATCTAACATTCAGAAAAGAAAACATTTCAAGATCTCTTGTACATTCTGTGAGTGTGCTTAAAGTAGTTTTGTATAAAGGAACTTCAAAGTGCTGAATTACATCTTTAAGAAGTTCAGTTCTGTCACCTGTGGCTTGAACTGAGATAACAAGTTTCTATGCCAGTAAAAGTGTTAATTAGCTTACCAGTACAAGAATAGTTGTGTTACAGTGTGTACAGTGTGTGTATGTGTCTGTATGAATGCATATGTGTGGGTCTGTAATGTGTGGGCACACACACACACACACACACACACAAGACATACATAGAGATGAGAGGGAAGGGTGTGTGTGTGTGTGTGTGTATGCATTTCTGCATATACATACTCACACACACACACACACTAGTTTTTGAGGAGGTTGGCCTGTCTCCATCTCCCTTCATTTTGGCAACTTTCAGATTTACTAATAAGTTGTTTTTCAACAATTTTGTGAGAATTAATTCTCTTGCTACTCATCCAGCTGCTTCCCCCTGACACAACTGGGCTCCTGAGCAAATAAGCTTCACTGAAGCAGAAGTCATTCAAAGTCCCAAAGGTGCTTTTTCAAAGGCAACTGGACTTTATTTTTTTAAAAGACATTTCACTTCTCATCCAAGAAGCTTCTTCGGTTCTGACTGAAGCAAGAAGCTTCTTGGAGGAGAAGTGAAATGTCTTCAAGGAAAAACAGTTCAGTTGCCTTTGAAAAAGGACCTTTGGGACAACCATGACCTGAATGACTGAGAATTTCCATAGACATTCAGAGATGTTTCTAGTGTTAATATGACACCACCATGACATTAATATTTCCGAAGTAGAAATATTAGTAGCCCTTGATATTCCATCAAATTAATTTGTCCATCAAATTCAACAGTTTATCTATGCAGTTTGTGAATCAGATTATAATTTCTTGCATTTAATTTTAAAAGGATTATTTTGAATTATAATATTGTAAGGGGGGGGGGACTTCTGAATTCCAACATTGTGTATTATTCAGTGGTTTGCAAGATACATGTAGGAAGTTCACAGATTAGGAAAAGAACACATTAACCCTCTTCCAATACCCGATATGATCCCTAGTAGTTGGTGTCAAGGATTTACCATATGCCAAATTGGACCTATCCATTTAGAGTTATCAACTTATTTCAGATATTTCTAGTAATCTGATTCAAAGTGAAGCCTCAACATAAAAATCTGGTTGTTTTGACTACAGTGGTAAGATTTCACCCTACATGCGGGATTTCTTAAATAAGAAATCTAAGATCTGAAAAAGCCTTTTCCTATGATTCAAGAACACCTCATTTGTGCAGAAACAATGTTCAAATCAAATTGATTTGTGTTTTCTCTCCTGTCCTATGTAACATTTCAGAATCCTTTTATAAGCAAGATGGGTGGCATAAAAAATAAATTTAATAAATAAATTTCTGTCTGTTTTTGAGGAATCTGCTTTGTCTCTATCTAGCCTTCATTTTGACAATTTTCAGACTTTCAGATTTGCCTAAGATTAACCTTTAGAGCTGTTATTTTGCTTGCTTTCCTGTTTTGAGCCTAAATCTTGCCTATTTTTTTAAGGTTACATTGATTAGTATAGACCAGTGGTCAGCAAGCCACGGCTCATGAGCTACACGCGGCTCTTTACACATTTTAATGCGGCTCTTCTGTGTGCCGGGCACCCGCTCACCTCCCTCCTCTCGGGCACTTCAAAACAAGCGCCCCTTTCCCTTTTTTCGACCCACAATGATTAGGTAGGATCCTGAAGTCGGGCGGGGACGAGAAGCGAAGAGGCAGAAAAAGAAACGGAGGCTAAGGAGCTTCCGGGGGCGGGTGGAAGCTCCTTAGCCTCCGTTTCTTTTTCTGCCTCCTCGCTTCTCGTCCCCGCCCGACTTCAGGATCCTCCCTAATCAGGAAATCAGAAAAACTAGTACTGACCGTGTCAGTATTGTTTGGAATGGAGCTGAGCACAAGAGAGTCTTTAGAATAGAACAGAGCTGTAAGGGACTTTGGAGGTTTTCTAATTCAGCCGCCTGCTCAAGGAGAACCTATACCAGCTCAATAAATTGTGTATACATTGATGGCATTTTTTAAAAAAAGGCTTAGTCTGTAAAATGTTTCAAAAACTAAAGACAGCATGGCATAAATGAGTGGGATAAATAAATCAGCCCACTTTGTGAAATAAGTGGGAAACAGAATTAACACACAGCCTTGACCTTTTAGTTGTTTGGATGCCTGGAGTTTCTTGCCATGAGCCTTTCTATCCTATTTTAAGAAGAAATTACAATTGGAGTATGGCTGGCTGGGGAATTCTGGGAATTGGAGTCCACACCCCTTAAAGTTGTCAAGGTTGAGAAACAGGCTCACCTTCAGCTTAATGATTTTTAATTTGTGTGTGTGTGTGTGCCATTCCAGTCAGTCTTGATTACTTTATGATTGGGTATATGTGGAAATGGGTGAGTTAATTTGGTGGCCATGGGATTTGGTAACAAAGTTGTGGGAAGGGAACCTTAATCTGGGTGCACTCAAAATGCTTTCGGGGAAGTTGCAATCACAAATTGGTTTAGTATTCTTGGACAGTTCAGCATTACAAACGTTAAGTCATTTGGGATCCTTCCATGTTGCACGCTGGTTTTTGTTCACAACGTCCTTCCAAGCGTTGATACGTTTTGAGGTTAATTTGCTACTGCCCGCCCGGCTCCCCGGTTAGATTTTTGCTGGGAGGGGGCGGGGGGGAAGCTCCTTGGCCTCCGTCTCTTTTTCTCCCTCCTCGCTTCTTGGGGCTCCACCAATGGGGGAGCAAGGCCCGCCCAGCGCCAGGCTTTGGGCTAACACAGAGGTCTGCAAAGTTGGCTGTTTTAAGACTGGTAGACTTCAATTCTCAGAATTCTGGGAGTTGAAGTCCACCAGTCTTAAGAGCCAATTTTGCAGATCCCTGGGCTAATATGATTGATGCCCTTGGTGGACTTCAATTCTCAGAATTCTGGGAGTTGAAGTCCACAAGTCTTCAAGCTGTCAAGTTTGAAGACCCTGGTTTTTTTTCTAAAGGGTTGGGGGTGCGAGGGTCTTGCAACTTGACAGCTTTAAGACTTGCATGCTTCAATGCCAGAGTTCCTGAGCCAACATGACTGGAGGAGGAATTCTGGGAGTTGAAGTCCACAAGTCTTAAAGCTGTCAGGTTTGAAGACCCCTGGGTTTTTTTTTCTAAAGGGTTAGGGGTGCAAGGGTCTTGCAACTTGACAGCTTTAAGACTTACATGCTTCAATGCCAGAGTTCCTGAGCCAACATGACTGGAGGAGGAATTCTGGGAGTTGAAGTCCACAAGTCTTAAAGCTGTCAGGTTTGAAGACCCCTTGGGTTTTTTTCCCTAAAGGGTTAGGGATGCAAGGATCTTGTAACTTGACAGCTTTAAAACTTGCGTGCTTCAAATGCCAGAGTTTATTGAAACTAAAAACAGTGTACCATCCTATGTATTTTCGGTTTTAAAAATGTGGCTCTCAAAATAAATTTCAATCGTGGTTTTGGCGAGATTTGGCTCAGTTGAAAAAAAAGGTTGCCCACCTCTGGTATAGACCAAATTCTGTGCCTTTAAGGAATAATGGATTGTAGGGAAGGGATGAAAAACTGGAAAATTGGGGTTGCAACCTTCCCCTCCCTCCAAAAAAAATTGCCCAAGGGAATGCAATATATTATATAACATAACTGTATGAACAGGTAAGCCATGAAAATATGCAAAGGTAGGCTTTATATATAATAAAGTATCTAAATATTTCCCTTTCTCTGAAAGAATGCAGACCTGGCCTTGAGTATGGGAAAAGAATGAGCACTCTGTTAAGGGAAGACTTTAAAAAAGAAGACTCAGTCTTGAGAAAGGAAATTTGAGAAAGAAATCACTGATTTTGCTTGTTATAAGATGGAGAAGAGAAAAAACTTTGACAGGCTGTCAAGAATATGCAACTCTAGTCTGTTAATGAAGAATATCCATGAATGCTTTTTTCTTGATTTTGCCTACATTGAAGGGCTAGTACTTTCTGATGGGACAGTCTTATGAAAACAAACGCAAATAATATTTGGTCCGCCATGTGCAATGAAGCACAGTTTGATATCAACTGTTAATATCAAGGACAGAACATCTAAGGTTTCCTTAATTACAAAACAAGGTTTATTTCTATTTCACATTTAGAAGATGCTAAGAATATAATTATGGGATAAAATAAAAATAATCTTGATCCATTATCCCTGTACAGCTTCATGTAGCCTGCACGAACCATTCGACTAAGCAGCTGTTAGCATGAAATTTATTTGCTTATTTCTTTCACTAAAGTAAATATTAGTGTGCACAGTTTGTGTTTGTAAATTCTATCTCATACCTGTAATTTACAGCTTACAAGCTGTTTTTCCCCTCCTAGTTTGAATTTTTACAAAACTTGTATAATATCACAGTAAAAAAATATACAGTTTGCTGATTAATCTGCAACTGAGAATAGCATAATTTGTTCTAGGATCATTATTCTTCTAGGTTAATATTTGGATGAAGAGCTGGAAACCAAATACTAGGTGTGTGAAACATAGAATCTTAAAAAAAATAGTTTCAAATTCTTTGCTGAATTCTTTGCTGAATTTGAAACTGAAGTCTAATATTTATGGGTATAAAGTTTGTTCTATGAAACAAAAAACATAGTTCAGGTGTGGAATAATGTACTTGCACAAAGATCAATACAGGATTTTTGGCATCTCTAATTAAAAGGGTCAGATGGTGCAAAAAACCCTCTTCTTTCAATTAGTGAATGTCTGCTCTAGATGAAAAATCTGATTAAAGGTACTGTCTAGCTCATTTATGTACTATGGTTGCCAATATTCTTCTCTGTGGCCTAGAAGAGTGTTACCGTTTGAGTTCACAAAATCCTTGAAAGTGCATACAGGTAACTAAATGGTAGCCCAAAATAGTTGATCATTGAGAAGTTGTCCATTAAAGAAATGGCTTGTTCCTGTAACCTTTATGCATGCAAATCAAATATTTTTTCTTCGAATAGATTAACAATTGCATATCCCTTCTGTTCCCAAGATCAGTTCAATGTAAAAACAAAATGGAGCTCTGAAATGAAATGGTGCTAGTCTAAATGACTGTAGTTTGAATATTATCTTGAGAGTTCACTTAAGAACTGTCACTGGGAACAGAATGTATATTAATAATGATGCAATGGAAGTGAAATATCACATGATTGTGCTGCTTAACAATGGAAATTTGGGCATTTGGGTTGCAATTGCTAAGCAAATCACTGTGAGTCATGGTTGGCCCGTGCAGTTTTCTACCATTGACTTTGCTTGTAAGAAGCCAGCAAAGAAGTTCACAAATGGCTATCAAATGATCTTGCTAGTCAGGCACTCAGCAACCAGATTGAGATCACATGACCCTATGGACACTGCAACCAATGTAATTACAGAGATTGGTTGTAACTACCATTCATTTAGCACTGCAATAAATTCAAATAGTTGCTAAAAGAATGGTCATTAAATAAGGACCATCTATATTATTTTCTGCAACCTTTCCAGATGCTCTGATGTGAAGGGAAGTATCCAATGAACATGCAATATTCAAATGTTAAGATTCCTGTTTAAATCTCAGTTCCCACCTGGTTTATTCCAGCCATTCATGGTTTTAAGAAAATTATAAGTAGTGGAAGCCACTAACTGAGAAAATTCCTCCTGGAGAGATATACATTTAACATTTTCTCCATTATTTTATCTCCTGTAAGAACCATGTTTTAATGTTCTTACTGACTTTTGCACATTTTAATCTATTTTATTAGTGTTTGGTTACTTTGATGTGTCAGTAAATTTTACCTTATTTGTTATACCTTATTTGTTGTATGTGAGCTCCCATTACTTAGGTTATCTGCTAACCTAGCAGTTTGAAAGCATGTAAAAATACAAGTAGAAAAATAGGGACCACCTTTGGTGGGAAGGTAACAACGTTCCATGCATTTTGGGCATTGTGTCATGCCAGCCACATGACCACGGAGACCTCTTCTGACATCACTGGCTCTTCGGCTTTCAAACAGAGATGAGCACTCCCCCTAGAGTCGGGAATGACTAGCACATATGTGCAAGGGGACATATTTACCTTTATTTGTCAAAACAACAAACATATTAAAATGAATCTTAAAATGCAATGCAGTATGGAGTGTTCCATGTTTAGATTCTGTATTTTCTGGCATATGGTTCAATCTGATGTATATCTATCATAAATTTAAGTCTGCTATATGAAATAGGTTTGCCCAAGTAATAGGCAAATGATCCTTCCCAGCTCTCACCTTCACTGGTAGCAATCTGAGTTTCCAACTTAAAAGTTTAGGCATGGTATCTCTATTGTTATTTAATTATGCCATTAAAATGTGAAATAATTTGGAAATACTTGCACAGGTGTAATTTCAGAAAATAGCAAGAACAGGCAGCATTCCTATAAGATTGGCTGACTTGTTCAGTCAAGTTTTGCATTTCTTGTAGCAGGTTAGTAATCTGGGTTACATTGGTTCTTTTAACAAATGTTACTGAAGCAATGTATAATCCAACTGGTTTCCGGCAGGTAATCTATGAATCAGTATTTCATAACATCCTATACAATCATGTACAGTCAGAAAATTATGAATTGTAGTTTGCCAAAATACAATGCCAGGCAGGTAATAAAGTTAACTGTTGCATTATTCCTTCAAATTCAAAACCTAACAACTCCAGAAGAAAGTACAATCAAAATAGGCTGTCTCAGAGGCAAGTCAATGAAACTGCCTACAATTATACTTGCTTGAAAAGTTGTATGTTTGACTTTAGCCTTCCTATTCAATTGCAAGCTGTCAAGCAAAACAGTGGTTGAGTCATTTTGAAGTTGCTCTAATGGCGACTCTTCTCTTTGAGAGAACTTTAAATATCCCAGACTGTTTACTTCCAAACCAGGTACAGTGTAGACTTGATTTACTGTGTCCAAACTAATAAAGGAGAATATTTGTAGCTCAGGGGTGATATGAGGGGTCCTTGATGCTCTATGACCGGGATGGCGAACCTATGGCACACAAGCCACAGGTGGCACGCAGAGCCATTTGTCAGGGCATGCAAGGTGTTTCCCTGTCAGCTGGCCAGCGTGCATGTGCGCACTGGCATCTGAGTTCAGCATTTTTAAAAGCCATTTTTCGACCTCCCCGGGTTCCAGAGGCTTTATAGGAGCCTGGGGAGGGCGAAAAGAGCCTCCCCCACCCCCCCTCCCTGGAGGCCCTCTAGAAGCTTCAGGACCTTCCCTGAAGCCTCCAGAATGCAAAAATTCCCTATGAGCAAACCGGAAGTTCGGGAATGTACTTCCGGTTTGCTCGTAGGACCGGTTTAAGCCCTCCGGAGGCTTCAGAGAAGCCTCCTGAAGGACCCTGAAGCCTCCAGAGGGCCTCCGGGGGGGCAGGGGGGGCTGTTTTCACTGTCCCCAGGCTCCTATAAAGTCTGTGGAGCCTGTGGACGGCGAAAAAGCATGCAAAAAATGGGGGAAGCACCTCTCATGAGCGCTTGCGCACTGTAGGGGTTGCATGTTGCATTATGGATGCGGCATGCCCACTCACGACCCCCCTGCTCTCCCCCCTTATGGCACGCGAGCCCAAAAAGGTTCACCATCACTGCTTTATGAGCTTGCTTATTTTTTGCCTAGAGCCTGAATCTGTTCTTTTCTGACATACTGTGATTCAATTCCTTTTCTGACATACTGTGACTCTTGGGGTACAGAGTCACTGCCTTATTCCCATATCAAAAAAGTTAATGTGTTCAGCTGAACCTTAGGACTTGATAGGTTTGTTCATTAGATTAAAACAACCTAGAAAAATCTGAAAGTGGGTTGACAGATCATTTCTGTATGGAATTTCCTGTTTCTGACACCTTTATTTTTCCTGTTTGTTTTCTCTGACGTATCTTTAAAACACAGTTCCCTGCAGAGACAGATAGCATAGCTCTTATTACTGATCACAAGTATACATGTTCTGATATTGTCCACCTCTGCTCTGCACTCAAAATAGCAACATTTATTTTTGTATCAGAAAATTGCATTAGCTACTTACCACAAAACACCAAATCTGCTTTTATTTGACAATAGTGTGTCTCTCTTTTTTTAGAGATAGCAGGAATAATTATATTTTTAAAATAGATAACTACAAATTTTATACAACAGTAACATTATATACTTAATTATATTCTTTAGCAGCTTGTTAATCAAAAATGGAAATATTCTGTCTGTATTATTTGCAATATGAATGCCAGATGTTGAATTAAATGACAACTATTTGCCCATCAATTGCAAGAAGTATAGTTCCCCAGAAACTATTTTCTACATATTCTAAACAACCCTTTTGTTTGTTTCACAACCTTAGCGTTACTTCTCACAATATGGGAAGAATATTTTTAAACCAATTATCACTATCAACCATGTCCCTGAGATCGGAAGACACTGAAATTCCCAGCACTGTATTTTGTCACCTATTAGATCAGAGTTTAATAATATTAAACAAAATTCAGAAGAAAATTCTTTCTTTTGAACATGAAGAATTCCAATGGTCTACATGTTAATTTTCCCTTAAAATATTGCCTTTTGAAGAAAATATTTGTAATAATGGTATGTTCATTACATTATTTTTAAAACAATAATACAGATAATCTAATATATTAGAATGGAAAGAATCACAACAGTTCCCCATTTAATATTTGAAATTTAGATTATGTTAGTGAGAAATGTACAAATGAAATGATTGCAAATAATAAGTGCTAGAGGAAAGTAAGCAAATAAAATATTAAATATTAAAGTTAATATATCAAGAATTGCCACGTTTCAGTGACCCTTTTGCACATTCCAATATATTCAGTAAATGCAGAAACAGAGTAACATAAAAATTATCAGCCAGTTGGATACATTTTACTGATGGGCACAGAAAAGAGTAGGATTAGTACAAGGCAAGGCCATAAAAATTACATTCTTAATCACACTGTATGTGATAAATACAATAACAGAAAATATATGAATGTATGCATGTCATTCGTTGAAAAAAAATGGAAATAATTATTTCTGTCATGTTGAGACTCTCTTTCATAAACTGATTAATTAAACATAAGATGCAAAAGCTTGAGAACTTCACATCTGCTTTTATGCAAAAGAAAAAGCAAGCCTAACAAAAGCAACACTGTGGAAGACAGAACTGGAATGCAAGCTAATATAGGAAATAAATTGGTAAGAGAACACCTATCTGCCTTAGGCAGTTCAAATTGCCAGGACCAGATTATTTATATTCCAGGGTACTGAAAGAGCTGACATATATGATCCAGGAATCATTGAATAAAATATTTCAGAGCTCCTGCAGCATGGGGGAACAACCAAATAACTGATGTGGTTCCAGTCTTCAAAAAAAAAGAGGGGGGGGGGAGAGTGGATCCAGTAAACTACAGACCAATCAGTTTGATATCAATACCTGGTAAAATCCTGGAAAAGATAATCAAGCACGAGATTTGTGAGCAACTAGAAATGAACAAGGTGATTATTGGAATCCAGATCTGTTAAAAGCAGATCATGCCAAACAAATCTTATTGCCTTCTTCAACAAAGTGACTAAATTAGTGAATGAAGGAAATGTGTTATTATAGAAGAAATATATAGCATACTGAGAGTTCAGTAAGACATTTGACAAATCGCAGCTTACTTCTTAGTAAGATAGTTAGTACCACCAAAAGTTGGATTTGCAGTTGGCTGACCATCTGCACTCAACTTGCAGTCTTCAATGGAACTATATCTAAGAGAAGCATACAGTAGGATACTTTGAAGTTCTATCTTGGGCCTAATGCTCTTTAACATCTTCATAAATTACTCAGATGAGTAATTTGAGAGGGATCTAGGTTGATGTACCACCATTTAAGTATGAGCCAGCAGTGTACTGAAGCTGCCAAAACAGCCAATGCAGTTCTCAGCTGCCTCAACAATGGGATAGCATCAAGATTGCAAGAAGTGATAATACTGCTCTATAATGCATTTGTGAGGCCACATCTGGAATACTACATCCTGTTCTAGTCACCACAATACAAAAGAGATGTTGAGACCATAGAAAGAGTGCAAAGAAGAACAACAAAAATGATAAAGGTCTGAGGGCAAACACCCATAATGAACAGTTACGGGAACTAGGTATGCCTAGCTTATTGAAATAAGGTTTAGGGCATGAGAATCCTTATTTGGTGTCTTCCAATATTCCAATGCTTATTTGCTGTCTTCCAGTACTTGATAGCTGTCTTCCAATACTTGAAGGGCTGTCACAGGGAAGAGGGGGTTGATTTGGTCTCTAAATCACCTGACGGCTTCCACCTGAAGAAGATCCAACCTAGTACTAAGGAGAAATTTCCTGACAGTCAGAACAATTAATCAATGGAGCACCTTGCCTCTCAGAGTTGTGAATGCTCTATCACTGAAGGTTTTCATGAAAAGATTGGACAACCATCTGTCCATGATGTTATAACGACTCCTGCCTTGGGCAGTGGGTTGAACTAGAAGATCTATAAGGTGTCTTCCAACCCTACGATTTTATGATTTTACTGGAGTAAAATACATATAATATACGTGGACACTGAAAGTTTTAGACACACAACTACATTTTGCATGGTTAAATTAACAATAGCTCAAGGGATGTTGTGGTTTTTACTACACAATAACAGAGAAAGATTATTACAGAAGAAAAGCAAATTCTCTATGACATTTGTAAGACCTAATGAAATAATATGCGCATAATTTGTATATACATATATAACAAATTGGGCTACAATTTTAGTATGGGTCTTTCCTAAGAAATTTTTTCAAGGCCTTTGGGAGAATGAGGACACATTGAGCAGCTATAATGACCTGCAGAGATATGCATGTTAACAAACAGAAGGATTCAGTGGCTGGGGAATCTGTTAATTAGCTTTCTCTTTTAAGCAAATAAGGATTCTCATACCACAGGAAGATTAACTCCACTGGGCTTGCAGTGCAACTGTGCAGAGCTGGAAATTGGAAAGAATTTAATCTTGAGGGAATGCCATATTGTAATATAGTCACAGTTAAAATGCTTGGATGACAGCATTGCTGGTAAGGAAGTTGTACTTGAGAATGGTTCAGCTAAGGATGGACAGCTTTTGAGTTTTCTCTCCTCTAAAGCTACTAAGCTGGTACCAATGCAGTCCAACCACATGTGAAAATGAAATGTAAACCTGAAAGAACATTGGAGAAGGGGTTTGACAGATGTAAGAAGCATGTATTTCAGTAACATAAAGTTTTTTAGTTGGGAAGAGATTAAGTTATGAATTTACTTTCCAAAGATTCGTTACTAGCAACAGATTATTACTGATCTACTGACATTGCCAGAGTGGAGAACTGGCAAAACATAGTACACTGAATAAAACATGAACAATGTGGCATAGTTACAGAATACTTTATTGTTATTAGGCTTCACATCTGAGCTCAGCAATAAATCATATATCTTTGGAAAGTTCACCTTTGATTAACTTATTGGCTGGACTTGGAGAAGGCTCTCAAATAGGCTCAGCTAGATTAGAATCTTTATTGCAGACAAGAACGATGCCATACAGACAAGAGTTGCTTACCCCCAAGGACTATTATATATTCTCAAAAGTTTAAGCCTCCTATAACTACCGTATTTCCTTACATCTTTCCAAATATTCATTAATTTATCACATTGAATTCAACAAAAAAAAATCATTAACAGTTCAATGTTCTCATTTCTTTCCATATTTTTCGCATCTCTTGGCTTTTTTTGTGGATTAAAGGTTCAGTGTTTGCAAGTTTACTATATTATAATTGCCTGTTGAAAACATAATTCAGTGACAGAGCACATTTACTATGAAGACCTGGTGGCACAATGGTTTTGAATGCAATATTGTAGACTAACTCTGTCCACAGTCTGGAGTTTCATACTGATGGGCTGAAGGTTGACTCAGCCTTCCATCCTTCCAAAGTCATTATAATGAAGGCCCAAATTGTTGGGAGCAATATGATAGCTTGGAATAAATATATACATATAACACAGAATAGTTTGTCTATTTGTAGATAGTATTTTGCTTTTCTTTGGTTTGAACTTAATTTTTTCTCCCACATATTAAATACTCTTCATGGAAAGCTTTATTTCAGTCTAGGTTTTTAATGTTTTGCAGAACTTGGTGAAAGGGTTTCTTGGAACTTTGGTTAAATTATCTCCAACATTCCCTTTTCAGTATCTATTTCAGACTAAAACTGGGAAGGGGGTTAACTATTAACTAATAAGAAGCAGATACCTTAATGACAATGAATATTTTTCTCCTTATTGGATGAAGGTGAGAATCAAAGGTAAAAAAATAAATCAAGGAACATATGTTATAAATGCATCCCACTTTGCATTTATTTCCTTAGCAGAACAGGCCTAGAGTTTAACCACCTTTATAATCAGAATTGTCCAATCATGGATATAATTTACTTAAGGTCACTGAGTTAGAATCATAGTTGAGCTAAGATCAAGCCCAAAGGCTGATATTTGAAACTGATCACATTAAAAATGTCAAGCACAGAAAATCAGGTGTGAAGGCAGTTTAAATGTATATAGGTTTATTGCATGCTAACAATCTATACAAGAATCTGAACTACTAATGGTCAAAGCAAATTGGTGGTAGATAAGGGTTGAACTTAGATTTCTTGGGTGGGCATGAAGGAAGCTATAACTTGAAGCATAGCTTGAGATGGAGATGAATAAAAATATATATTCCATCCCATATCATGTTTATATCTTTTTGTTTATATATGCATTTCATTCATTCCCAGGGACTATATTGGCCACAAGATGCCAATGTTGATGCAAATGGGAAAATATATTTTGGGGGGTTTGAGTTTTTTCCTTATCTCTTTGTGTTTTTTAAGCTTATGTAGCACTTAAAATAGTAGAAAACAATACTATCTGTTTTTAGCTATTGTACATAGGGGAGGCATGTGAGAGTAGGATGGGGGAGAGATGCAGGAAGAGACTCAGAGATTCATGTGGTTCTGGGAGTACAGGTTGTCCACCCTGTTACAGTAATATATCAGATGGACTACACATAAATCCTAGAGAGACAGCTAGATAAATAGGTTTTATTCAAGTTGAAGTTCACTTAATAATACATTGGTTCATACATTTTAAATGTGTCCATATATCTGCCTTGTAAAATGCAATGCTTCCTATTATCAGTCAGTCCCAGTCAAACACCTTGTCTGCAATGTTCCCTTGTGGTGAATACAGGTTGTGGATAATTTACTGACATGAAAGCTCCTTCACTGGTTATGTAAGATTATGCACGGCTGTATCATCATCACTGTACATCAGAACTATAAAATGCCAAGGAACAATTCTGGCAAGGAAACCGAGAAGCCTGAATTCTTCTTTTTCTCAAAAGCTTTTTCATTAACTAGCATGGGAAACTTCAATGTAATGCTGCCTTTTCATTAGAGACTCTCGGGTAGATTTGCCAAGAAGTATTTAAGAGTAAGCAAAAAGACTTTAACTAAAGGCTATGCAATTTCACGGTGAGTTATGTGTCTGGAAAGCAATAGTTTGTCACCTCTAAATTCACACGGTTCATTACTTGCCAATCCAACATACAGAGACATCACTGCAGAGGAATCCAAATGGATGCTAAATCGACATGAGCCTGTAATTATGAGGCAATCAAAATAAAAGTCACTGGTTTCAAAGTTAACATGAAAATCTGTAATTATCTTCCCTTTAAAATAAAAACACCAAAGAAGCTTATATTAAAGAAAGTGAGAGGGAGGTAGAGAACAAGGGAGGGGGAAGCCACTATATGCAAATCAGATAAAGGCAGATGGCGGAAAAATATTGTTGGAGGCCTTTCTAAATAATAGGCAAGGTAGCTATAGAATGATTTCCATGAAACTTCTGACAACCATGATTTATGATGTTCCTCAAGCACATTCAATGCTTGAAAAGTCAATGGAGAGTACTTGATTTCCTTCACTCTCATCAATCGAATTAGATTAAAATGGTGAGTTAACTTTGAAACTCAAAGGGAAGGTATGAATTGTATTTATGCAAGAGGCGGAGGAAATAATACAGTCTGAAAATTTTCACATGCAAGCCTGATCATTGTTCTTACTTGCATCATAACTTGCCTGAGAAGATTTGAGAAACAGAATACTTGAAATGTCACATTTAAAAGTTTTTGCAAACCTGCACAATGTCAGGAAGAGGTGAGGGACTATTCATCATAAGTCAGTCAATAATGTAATATCTTTAAGGATGAGGATTAGCTTCAATATGCCTAAAGCGATTGACTCTTGGAGCTAGTAGCAGATTTATTATTCCTTATAGATCATATCTTAAGGTTACCCATTGACTTGCCATGATCCTTCTTTTAACTACTAGCTTTCCACTCATAGCTATTTCTTCATTCTCTGGCTTTCATTATATTCACATTCTCAAGCTTACCTGAGGGTCTGACCTCAAGATAATAACTGTGTATGTTGCTATAAGGCATTTCATTTATATTCCCTTGTTTTGTAATTCTTTTTCTTCTGGGATTAATAGTTTGATTAAACATACCTGGAAGTAAGCCACTGTGAACTTAGTGAGACTTACTTCTGATTGAGATTGAGCATTGTTCTGGCTCTGTTTGCTGTGAAAACTACAAAGGTAATGTTTTGTTGAGTTCCATAATCATACAGATATCTAATTACTTTCTGTGGGATTCATGAATTTCTTCTGAAATTCATGAATTACCTCTTGAATCTCTCAATTTAAAGTTCTAAGGGTAATAAGAATACAATATTGTTTTTCTTCCTTTTAAAGCTCTTTGACAGCTCAAATGTTTGATAATGAATACCTTTTTTATAAAGATGTTCACAATTGATAAACAATGTTGAAATTAAACTGAAGGGACCTACCTATCAGTTCTATACACAGAATAGATTCAAAAACGACTTCGTCTATACATCAAGTTATCCAGTGGGCCTACATCAATACTGAGCCATCATGTTGCACACAATAATTATATAAATAGAGCAGATTGCACAGAATTTTCTTCAGTGGGCCCCACAACTGGCCTTCAGTTACACGTCATGATCTCCACATCAGAAGCTGCATTTGATTTAATTTCATTTACCCTTGCATTTAATTAAAAATAAACCTAGTTAATATGTTCACTTTCTAGGCCCGCCTTTAATTATGTTTTCCCCCCTTTTTTCCCTACAATATTACAATTTGAAAGCAAGTATGGGTAGTCTCTGAAGGCCCAAGGCTAGACCCTTAAGTGCTGCATACAGTCCTTGGTCATCTATCTCACCACCTTAGAAGTTACAAGACACTGAGATGGCTTTTCATGGAAAGGCCCACTGGACATGAATTAAGAGTATTCAGTTTGATCAAATTATATGGTGATGAGGTGTGTGATTTGCTTGCATCCTTCAGCAGCCATCAAGTAAGCTTTTTTGTCCTGCTAAGTATTTATAGTAAAAGAATCAGTTTAGTGTAGTGGATAATACAAACTGGAATACTATGAGTTCTAGCCCCATTTTAGGAACAAGCCAGCTGGGTGATCTCCAGGTAGTCACTTTCTCTCAATCCTAGAATGGAGGCAGTGGCAAATCACTTCTGAAATCTTGTCAAGACAACTGCAGGGACTTGTCCAGACAGTCATCAGAAGTCAACAGTGACTTGAAGGTGTGTGTGTGTGTACACGTGCACGCACACACACATACATACATGTTCACGAACACACACGAACACACACAAACTGGTGGGATTATTATATTTTTACTACTGGTTCTGTGAGCGTGGCTTGGGGTGTGTGGCATGGCTTGGTGGGCGTGGCTTGGTGGGCATGGCAGGGGAAGAATAGATATGGGCAGGGTCAGTCAGAGGTGGTATTGAGTAATTCAGTTCTCTGAATTACTCAAAATGTCCGCTACCAATTCTCCAGAACTGGTCAGAACCAACCAACCTACCTACCTACCTACCTACCTACGTACCTACCTACCTACCTACCTTCTCTCTCTCTCTCTCTCTCTCTCACACACACACACACACACACACATACACACACACATACACACACACACACACTATTTTGATCATCTTTTTGGTATGGCTAGATTTAGGCCATTTAATCATGTCTGATTCTCAATTTAGGTCCACTCTCAAAAGCTTAAGTAATTTTAAATTATGTCGTCTCCATTCAACACAACCCACAGGGCAGTTACGTGAAATTGTAACTGAGTTACATAAAATTGAGGAGCTTGTAGATTTAAGTCTCCCTGAGTCTAAAGGACAACTAGGATAGAAATTTGAAAACTAAATAAAACGTATAAAACTCATTTTGAAACTATCATGGATGCCCTTGTACGGGTGAGTCACAGATTGTCTGAGTCAGTGTTTCGCAACCTTGGTAGCTTTAAAATGTTGACCTTCAACTCCCAGAATTCTCCAGCCAGCATGCTGAGAACTGGTCCAAACATCCTAAAGCAGGGGTGTCCAAACTTGGACACCCCTGTCCTAAAGCCACCAAGGTTGTGAAGCACTAATATAAGAGAAAGCTGGCTAGATTACAGTGTAATTATTTTCATAATATCTTTAAAGAGGCACTAACTCTTTCTGTTAATGACCCAGAGACATTGGCCTGAGATGGAAATAAATGAATAAATAAATAAATAAATAATCCCTCCCCCCACTGCCATCATTTGTTCCAAAAAAAAAAAAGAATAGACAAAGGAGTAAGATAACTGAAATAATTATGAATCATTTTTTTTTTCAGATGATAGACTAAAAATTAGAAGTTAAATTCTTAGGAGGCTGTACTTAAGAGTCCAATGTTTAAGGCATTGTTATTCAATGAAGCCCTTAGAAGCATTTAGCTTTTATTATGTCCCATTAAATAAACATTTCCAAAGCTCATCTAGGTGTGCTTTCATTACTTTACTCCTAGAGGCTTTTGAGATTTCATGAACTCAGATACCAATAGGGCAATCTGACAGCAGGGTTCCTTTAATAGCACTTCTGAATGTTATTCTGAACATATTGTTTTCTGACTGGCATGTAAGAATGAGACAAGGAATAAAAGAAGCTATTTCACTTCCATTACTTTGGTGAAGCTTGCTATATCATTTTTATGTTTAAAATAGAAATACATATACAATGACGTAGGAAAGTTTGAACGGTAATAAACTCATAACAGAAGAAACATAAAAAACAATGGCAGAATAGAACTTAAAGTATGCCAATGGGCTTGTTCTTATTCTTTTCATAGTGTTGTGTACATTATCCTCTTCCACCAAATTGTTGCTTTCGCTATGTACAACAGAGCAGGGATCACCTGGTGGTCTGCTTTCCATCTATATTCTACTGCTGTTATGTACACTATATAAAAAGGTTAACTATAAAAGAATAACTCTACTCCTTTTGGGATGTCCATGCTAATTACAGTATTGTTTCCACTCTAGACAGTTCTGTAGTTTTGGATACTGGTGTATAGTTAGAAAATACAAATTGTCACCTGTTGTTAATCTCTTTCTCTCTCTCCCTAACAATTAATTAGTAAGTTTATATTTCCTGGTGTTTAATAAATAAACATCAAGCTATATTTTTCCTAGCTGAAGGGGCAGCCTGTGCTTGCTCTAATCTGGAAATGTGAACTGACTGGAAGTGTGCCACAATGGCTCTATAAAATTTGGTATTTTGGGGTATATAACAGACACAGATAGTGTAAATTATAGGCTGCTGTTCATCTCTCTCTGCTAGTTAACTAAACTGGAAATTAGCAGTGGCAATTGGAATTAATGATCCAGTTAGACAAGTTAAAATTGTCAAGGAAAAGATCTGAGTATTGTTGTTGCTGAAATGCTTGATTTCTCCGCTGCTCTTAGCACCATCCTTGGCATGAGAAATATTTGAAAAAAAATTCCTCTCCCCCTCCCCCATTGTTTAGAAATTTGCTAGATATTTTAAAGATATTTTAATCATCTCTAACAATTTATATAGATACAGAAATACAGAAGATTCAGAGAGCTGACTATTTGAGAAAATAAAGCAAGTTTTACAGGCCAAATTGAAGCATGGAAGATATATTGTTACTCCCAGCTTTTCCCTCACCTATGTATCAAACAGCATTTGGTTAGGGGATGGTACTAAAAAAGAGAGGAGAGGATTTAATCCTTTCTGTACCAACTGCACTAAGAAACAAATTGCATAGTTACAATTCTATAGACTTTTAGCTATGCACCCTGTATAATTTCATTCTGAAATTATATTTGTGTTGAGTTTGAAGGGTCTATCATAATCAGCAAAATGTTTTAGAAAGCAAAGCTTTTGAAAAAAAAATGTTTGTTGTCCAGTGTTATGTGGTTATAACTGTGCTTGAGTGCTGTAATACCAAACGAAGACTTTGGGTAGCCTGACTAGGTGGTTCAGTGACTAAGATACTGAGCTTGTCAATCAGAAAGGTCGGCAGTTTGGCAATTTGTATCCCTAGTACAGGTCTCCTGTGTGAGCAGGGGGTTGGACTAGATGACCTCCAGGTCTGTTACTATTTTTTATCCATTCTGCATATACTATCTTGCAATCCTTGTGCAAGTAGAAAAAAAAAGTTTGTGCTTATAAAGAGAAGGTTAATATTTAGGATTACAAGCATGGCAACTGACAGAGAAACCAGGACACTGGAGACTTTTATGCTTTTTTATTACATACATCAAATCTAGTTACCCTAGATATTTACAAGAAAATCCTGGCTGCTACCCAGTTTCACTTCTTCCTCCTCTCTCTCCCCAAAATCATTCCTCTCTTAGTCTGCTCCCAAATAGTTTACTCCCTCCTCTGTTTTAAAGAAGTGGGGGGGGGGGGAAGAGGGTTCTCAGGATTGGATCTGCTGAGCAAATCATCATCCTTGTCTCTTCCATTGGAAGATAAAACACTCTTGGAAATCTTCCATCCCAAAGACTAATGCTTTCCTAAATACTTCTGTCCACAGCCAGCCTTTTCTCTCCTTTCCATCTTGACTGAAGATTCTGTTTCTCTGGGACCTCACTACTCTTCCCCAGGAAAGCCACCCGTTGACTTTCTTCTCCCTCTCTGACACTGGAAGCCACAAGGGCTCCCACTCACATCAACTTTACTCTCTCACATTTTTTCTCCAGCCATTCCCCTCTTGCAACTGTCTTGGTGGTCTGTGTTGTCTCTTCTCCTTTCTCCCTTTGTTTTATCTACCCTCCTTTTCTTTCTTTCTCTTTGTCTCTCTTCAGTTTTAGATGGAATGCTGTCAATTGTAAATTGGGCAAGACTGAATCAAAGGGAATATTGTCTAGATCTACCCCAGAATGGTTCTGGCTAGCAGCGGGTTCAACTCATCAGACTACATGATAATAAATATATATGCACATCAAGTTATATCATTGTGTTCCAACGTTATATCTGTTCAGTTAAAAGTCCATAATATCTAATTTTGGCAGTGCATCATTCTCAGTTTGTCATTGGGTGCATCTTTCCATTATATATATTTGGAGATATAACTTTGTACACAAATTTTCCTGGGCTATGGAACTTTCTAAATATCCATATTTTTGTATGCAATATGTGTACTTTAAACTTCATTGCAAATTTGAGGGGCTGTAAAGTTAAAAGAAAAAAAAGTGTATTAAACTTTTTAAATTATCTTAAGATGTGTGAATGAGGACAGTTTGCTTAAAATGATAGACTGAAAAAAAAATCCCCCAGCAACCACGTGGGTTTTTAAATTACAAATTTATGTTTTAGGAGTCTTCTGACATTTATATAAATATATTTCATATATATTATAGCCTCTGTGCAATGTATAGACTTTTGGAATTAACATTCTTTTGTATTGGCAAACATTTTTATTTCCATGAATACATTTTTACATGGATTTCTGGTTGATATTCTTTTAAAAAAAACTACATTGGATGCAAACAGCTTTTGTGTTTTGTCCTTTGTGATTCAATGATCAGCTCAGCATTCTATAAATGGAGTAGGTTGAACATGTACAAGAACACATTGCATGGAACTGTGCTTGCTCTGCGCAAGGACTGGGCTCATGGCTAAAACTCAAACACAAATGTTGTTTTCACTTGGAAGAGCTCCTTATGTTTGCTTTTGGAAACTTCTCAACAAGTGGTAGTATGTCCTACCCACTTTCACCATCTCGCCCATCTGGTGTTCTTCCATTATTTTTATTTTTTTAATAAATAAATAAAAACCTGCACTAAACATCTGTTATTTTCCAACTATTTTTGAATGGCCAGGCTTTTCAGAAAAGCAACTTTGCACTGAGTACCAAAGTAAATAAGAGATTTAGCAGGAAATTATAAAAGCTTAGGGACTCTCTCAGTGAAGCTACCGTTCATGAAATTACAGACCAGCATTTAAACCTTCCCAGATTTCAGGCCTGATTCATCACTGTTATCCCTGTTCAGTGGTTTCTGTTTCCTAAACTTATCTCAGTAGAGAAGGTGCTGGCTGGAAGTTTTAAAGTTCAAGGCTTCTATCACCATTCAACAGCTTTTTGTTTGTTTGTTTGTTTTTAAACAAGCATAACCAAGATTTCCATTAGGGAAATGAGGCTTAGCAGACAGAACTCTTTTCTGTTCTCCTTCAGAAAATCCTATGTCTCTCAAATTACTATATTAAGATTTATTTATTTAGGTAATTATTAATATTTTATATAGCAATATTGCTATATATTAAGGAGCCTTGCATCCAATAATTGTAAACAAATTGGAGAAAATGAATGAACTTAGTAGCAGGAATAGTGAGTATATAGTATAACTTGATTTGAAAGTAATAGCAAAATTAATTAAGTGAAATTTGTTAAATGTATATAGATTCTTTGCTATAGCGAGGCCGGGGTGAAAAAAACCTTTGTTTTCTTTTTCAGGCTTCTGTGCTATATAACAAACTATAGTACATGATAATTAGTTATCTAACTAGTTTAAAATTATCTGTATTTATTCCCGTGTTCCTCTGTAAATCTAAGAACAGGTGAGGAATATTTATCAGCAAAACAGTTTATTTAGAAAAAGCTTGCCTTAAAGAGTATTATCGTTAAGATTGTCTGCCAATTAAAGGTTTTCAAAATGAATATTTATTACAGGCATTCATTTTCAATAGAAAAGATTTAAGGTTGTTGTGTTTTTTAAAAGAATACAAATCAGCATCAAGAAGTTCCTGATCAGATCTCCCATTTCATCTTTGAAAACTGAAGTATAAAAAAAGTAACCTTCGCCCACATTCTTTCTTAAAATGTTTCAGCAATAAAGCTTTTAGTTCAGTAAATGCTTAAAGATCCCACTGAGGATAGACACTTATATGTACCTGCATTTCATTCTCATTTCTGAAAAGACAAATCTATTGAGCACACAGTTAAAATAGATGTGTGTATCTTCCCTACCCCAATATATATATGCCTTTTCAAAATATTGAACATAGCTGGAAGAGATTCATAACCCAAACTCATTAATCATTTTAGGTGAAGACCTTGTCCAATATGTTTGAATGCTCCTTCAACCCAAAGTACTTAATTGGATAGGGGGAAAAAATCAAAGGCATAAATACAGGATGGGGAGAGATTACTGGACAGCAGTATGTGCAAAATTGTCTGTCTGTCTTGACAGAGCACAAGCAGAATATGAGCCAACAGTGATGTAGCTGCAAAAAAAAATCCAATTCTAGGCTATTTCAATAGAACTAGTGTTAAGATCAAGTGAAATCATCAGTTTTCTGTTTTCTATATTGGTCAGCCTACATCTAAATTATTTCCCCACTGCTGGACATTTTAGGAAGGATATTGAAGAAGCATGGCCAGATTAAATACCTTATGGACTTTTGTGTAAAAATGAAAAAAAATAGGGGGGTGACAACTTGTGATTTATGGTTGTGAAGATTAGACAGAATAGACTATAGAAAGAAGATACAGATGATGTAACTTTAGAGAGAGATACTAAAATATACAGTAATTGTACTTACAAATGCTTTGAAGTAGATCAGAAGCCACTTCTTTATAACTTTGTCTTTTTTCTACTTTCTTCTGTTTTTCCTTATTGTACTCTTAACTTTTTCTTTTATTTCCCATTTTCTTTTTCCTTTTCTTTGCTCTAATTTAGTTTTACAATTGCTGTTTAAAAATCTCTAAGATAGATAGATAGATAGATAGATAGATAGATAGATAGATAGATAGATAGATAGATAGATAGATAGATAGATATATGATAGATAGATAGATAGATAGATCATGACCAGATGAGATCAAACAAGATGTTAAGGGGGCTGGAAGAAAAAAAAACCTATGAGAAATTATTGGAGGCACTGAATATGTTTAGCTTGAAGATGAGAGAATTATGGGCAGCCTTGATAACTGTCTTTAATTATCCAATAGGCTATCAATCTTCAGTGTTGTAACTAGGATGCAAGAATTGTTTGGCTGAAATATAAAAATGCAGATTTTGAGTGGACACTAGGAAGAATTTCTTAACATTGCTCGATATTAGAAAATACTACCTTGAAGGACTCCCCAATACTGAAAGTATTTATACAGAGGTTGTATAGAGGTTTGTGGGAAAAGTGGATTTCTGCAGCAAATAAACTATTGGATTAGATCAGGCCTGTCAAACTGGCAGCCCTTGGGCCGGATGCATCACACACAGACCATGCCCACCCTGGCTCCACAAAGGCAAAAAAAAAAGTGATATGTCACATACATCATGTGACGTGATCGAGTTTGACACCCATGGATTAGATGATCTCCAGTGTTCTTTCCAGACAGTTTTCATATTCTATGAAATGCTCTAGCCTGATCTGGTGCAGAACAGCCAAGAGATTCACTCTTGAGGAAAAATGTTGGAAAAAGGAAAAGAAATGTTATATTTCTTGGAGAAGTAAAAAGCTATTTGATGCCTTTGATTATTGTAACAGATGTAATAAACTCTTATCCTAATCCAGTGTGAAAATGCACATCTATAAACAGCTTCTGCCTGCATATCACATACTGAATTGGGAACTACAAGTGTACTGAATCTGGTACACATACAAATAATTATGGATGCAGTCTGTCCACATTGCTTTGCCTTTGGGGAGATTTGCATTTTAATGCACAGCCTTATTCATACTTAGTCAAACAGCCATAAATAGAGAACCCATATGAAATACAACTAAGCTTTTGATTGGCAGATATGTAACCAGAGTAATAGCCATTATATTGAATTTTTCCAAATTCTCAAGACTTCCAAATTTACTTCTCAGCTGCAGAGTATCTAGAGTTTCCTTTTTGAATATGAAATGAGGATGGTGGGTAGAAATTTTTTTCTACCAATGAGAGCACTAAATTACTGTGGAGGTTTTGTTGAAAACAAATGGGAATTGTTGTTCACCATTTTTTTCCGTGACTCCTTTCCCCTACAATTTTCCTTCTTTTCTCTTGCACTCTTCTAGAAAAGCCCAGAATGCTACAGATGCTTTATTATTTATTAATATTTTCTTGTTTTTCTTCCAATTTCAGTTGTATAAGAAAACCAAATGATTTTCAAAATCCAGCAAGCATATATTTTGAAGTAATTAACATTTACTCTCCATTCTACAAGATATATTGATATTTTCAAATAAGACTAGTAGTGTTTATAAATGGAAAAGATTTCTCATTTATATATAACATTTCCCTCTATCAGCTTGTCATAAGTGAGTATTATAAAGTAAATATATTCTTAAATAGTGCCTCCACATAAACAGGATGTTTTTGTTTCTTCTTGTTAGTTTGTGTTATTTGTATCTTGTTTGTTTTAACCAAGATATCATTTCTGAGTGTATGAATCCTACTCATTGGATTCTTCAGAGCTAATCTGACTAATCCTCTAAAAATGAGTGGCTTGCTTATTTTGATGGTACTCCTATATTTTATGAATCCAAGGTTATCATAGTTTTAATATATTATTCCACTAATGCGTTCAGGATATTTTACAGATCAGAAAGTTATGGTATCTAAGTATCTAACAAATGATTTCCTGATGAATCATACCCATGAATCACTGCCACCAATTGAGATATATTCATTCTGAACTACCACCTGTCCTTCTCAGTTTGCAACATATTTTCTAATTTCTAACAAACAAACAAAAACAACCTCTTAAAGGTATTAAGCCTTACCTAATAAGACATTCATAACTTGTTATCATGTAGATATTTTGTGTAGCTTAAATATTATGTATGATATTTATTATTTATTATATTATATGGTATTCATTAAGTATAATCTTCAATGTTTAACACACTGCTTCTTTGAATGATAATGTGACTACGTTGATGTTGCATTTTCACCTGATTATGTCAGAAAGCACTGTGGGAGAAGCTGCATCTCTGCCAAGAGCCTCATACTGCTATGATTACTTGTAGGTGGTTTAAATGTTAAATGTTTAAAAAAAAAACATAAAGTACTACTATAACTTTGTACAATGAATAAAATAAGTGGCATTGGATTTCTAAACCAGGGGCTGAACATTAGCAAAATTCTGCTTGTGGCTAGTATTATATCTATAGATCTGATTTAACCTTCTCCAACCTGGGTGCCTATTTGAAATTTATGGATTTCAAATCCCAGAATTGTCTGTTATGGCCATTCTAGTTAAAGTTCTTGAAACTTTAACAGATATTCCTCCTATCTTGATAATTGTCTTAGATATTCCAAAAATAACAATAGGTTTCCAAATAGTCAACTGCCCTCTTTATGGAATAATAGTTGAAATGGACCTTGGAGTCCAATTACCTGCTCAAGCAGGAGATCCTGAACCACTTCAGACAAATGGCTGTCCATTTTCTTCTTAAAAACTCTAGTGATAGAGGCAAGCCATTCTACTGTTTCATTGATATCACTGTTAGGAAATATCTTCTCCAAATATCTATTCCAAAGCATCTGAAAGCAGGACAAGAAGCAATGTATGGAAAATAATCAAGGAGAGATCTGACTTAGAACTAAGGGGAAATTTCACAACAGTTAGAACAATCAGTCAGTGGAATGGCTTATTCCCAGGAAGTTGTGGGTGCTCCATTGCTGGAAACTTTAAAGAACAGATTAAGCAACCATTTGTCTGAAATGGTATAGGATCTCCTGCTTCAGCTGTGGGTTAGACTAGAAGGTCTCCAAAGTCCCTTCCAACCCTGTTATTCAGTATTCTGTATCTCCTTAGTTCTAGGTTGCATCTCTCCTTGGTAAAATTCTATCCATTACTTGTCTTACTTTCAGGTGCTTTGGAGAATAGTTTGACCACCTCTCCTTTATAACAACCCCTTAGATATTGGAAGACTACTATCACAGCACCCCTAGTTCTTCTCTTTACTAACTAGACATATCTAATTCCTGCAAATGTTCTTCATATGTTTTAGCATTCAGCTCCTTAATAATTTTAGTTGATTCTCTTTGCGCTTTCTAGAATCTCAACAAAAAATTTTTTGTATTGTATTGTGATGGCCAATGCTAGTATTCTAAGCATGGTCTTACCAAAGCATTATAAAGCTGTACTACTACTTCACATGATCTTTATTATATTCTTCTGTTGATGCAACCTAGGAGTGCATTGGCTTTTTTGGCATCAAAGAACAAATTTTGCTCATATTTTTTCTTCTCATATTTTAACGACAGAGCATAAAACTCAGCAGTTGAAAAATGGATTGAATCTGCATTTCAACGGTGTACCTTATCAATGGATTTATGTAGTCCAAAAATGCATGGGAGAATTATATGAGAAAATCTATGCTTGCAGAATTGCCAGAGGTGATATGAGCTTTTTCTGAGGAGTATGAATAGAGTTAGGGTTAGTTATATAGAGTTTATCATGACTATTAAAATTTTCCTTCATCTCAATTAACAATGCTAGCCCTGTTTTTAGATAAAAAGGCCACTTTCAGAAAGGTAATGAAATAGAACAGAACTTACCTATACCCACTCTCCTCTCAACCCATTGCCAAAGTTACAAAGTTGTGCTAAGTGTAGTTTCAAGAGCAGATTACTACCCTGTTGATTATCCCCTGTTATGTTATTCTGAAGAACTCCTTGGAGCTATGCACATAATAATGCTTTACACTAAGAGCCTCTGCAGAGAGATAATTATAAGGCATCCAGTCATTGCCTGTCCTAGAGTGAGCAGCAGCACTCTTGCTGCTGGGGAAGTGGTTTGGAGGAGAAAAGACACAGTAAATGGAATAGCTGGGAATCAGGTCCAGTGGTATATAATCTCCCCCTTGTCCCAAAGGAAAGGAGTTTCTTGGTCTGCCCTCATGGTCTGTAAATTGGTGCATAGCAATAGCAAATTAAGATACCTTTATATTAAATGTCTAATATCTTCTTAGGTTGCAACCTCACAAAGGCAAGGTATATTTAAGCTGCATATTCCTACTTGCTGTTTCTGTACTGAAACTTCAGTATTTAAATGTTGTTTACACCTGCATGCCACACTGACACACATGTACACACTAACAATGTAAACATAGATAATCTATAACCCACCTACACTGGAGAACTTAACCATAACAAAATGGTTAACTACTTTCCAATCAATCAGTTTTGGACTTATATTGTTGCCACCTCAATGCAGTCTTCTACAATATTTTAGCTTTATGCTTTAGTTGAATACACAGAACCCAAAACAGTGATTTTGCTTACAAACCCTATAAATATATTACAGAGCTAACAAGGGGTACAAGAAATCTGAGCAGTTCTGGAACTCCCATATCATTCCCAGTTTTGTTTTTATTAAGCAGTCCAGCCAATGGAGCATACCAACATGATATTCCCAAATCTCTAATATAAAAGAAAACAAAGAAGAATGAAATTGAAATGTGCAACCAAATTTTAGAATAAAATGTGGTGATATTTAAAAAAATTGGGTATGGAAGAATTAAAATGGTAGAAACTCACTTAAAATACATCCATTTAAAATACATCCCCAAAATTGGGTTCAGCTTATCTATAAGTATATATGGAAAAGATGTGCTCCATGGATTATTTCCAGATGGAAGTATGAAAAGTAAAACATGAAAATTTTGAGGTTAGGTTTTCCATGGGTGGACCATTTATTTTAATATTCTGGTTAAAAAAATGAGGGTTGGCTTATCTGCAGATGGGCTTATATGCCGTACACAATATTACATTAAGCATTAAAAATGCATAAGATGAAAATGTGATACCATAAAAAAGAAAAAAGGCTTTATGATTTAGAGCAAATATGTGGCATACTTTTGGCAAATGAGAGAGTTTGGTGTGACCTACAACATCTTAAATGCAGATTTCCAAATTTGGGTGATCAGGATGTAGGATCCAAATGTTTCTGTCAGTATATTTTGGCAGTATAGTTAATTTTAAATAGTTTAGGAAAAAGGTTCAAAGTTTGATGCCTGCTTTTCCCATTTCGCACATTTTAAAAATACACTCTCTAAAATGGGACACAATTCTAATATCAGCACTGTTACAGCTTCAGCAATAAATGTTGATAGGTTGGTGGGGAGTCTGATGACGTAACTTTCTTTCACTAAGTATCTTTTAGCACCTGCCACTGCCTCAAGGCTCTTCCTTAGCAACATTTTATTTTTTAAAAAAAGATTTCAGATTCTATAACTGGCAATCTGCTAACGGCTTTGCCTCATTAATTTGAATGTAATAAGGTTCATTGCAGACACAGAGATCAGTAGTGCAAAATATTTATTTAAGCAGTATTTTTCTATCATTCTCCTATGCCACTTAAATTGATGAATCCCTCTATATTTCTCCAGACAGTGCAAGCCACACCATAAAGTTATATTTAGTCCTCCTAATTTTATTACAAGAGGTGCGTACAATATTTGATCACCCCTTTGATAATAAGCGATAAGTGATGGCCCAATGTTATGTCATTCTTCTGCTTTCACCACTGTATGCTAGACTTAGTCCATTTTCCAAAGCTGATGTTGATAACAATAGGGAAGGGAGAAAAAGGAGAATTCTTCTACATACCTGAAGGTGTGGCTGGGACAGGTTATCCCATGCTGGTAATGGTAGGAAGATGTTGGTTAGGTTTTAAAGAGTTTATTTTAGGACATGTGTGTCTCATATGCATTTCAGCTCTAAGACCCAAGGCAGTTGACATATTTGCCCCAAATAGCAGCAGAACTTTTCATAAAGATAAGCTAAATTCACTTTCTAAGTTCAATTTAACACTTTATAGCTATTAGAGACCTTCAAAACAGCAAGCTCAATTTGGTACCCGGTGAGTTTTACTTTTGCAGTTTTAAGAAATTTTAAATTTAAATTTAGAATGGATTGGGAAACCAAAGAGATTTGGAACATTAGTTAATTTTGCCACAAGTTTTGAAATGCCAATATATAATTAAACAATACACTCATGAGAAAGATACAAAGATGACAAAAAAAACTTTAAAAAACTTATCTGACATAGACTTTACAGAGTTTGAAGGCATGGAAAACAACAAAACTGAAATGAACCAAAATGGGAGTACAATAGACAAAGGAAAGGATATGGACATGGAACAGCTATAATAAGAAACCCTGGCAATACCTGTTTATGGGATTTATAAAGTTGGCTGAGGAAACCTTTGAAGACCCCTTTTAAATGTCAAAGAATTATGACAGATAATTGTGATGTGATGTGATAGAAAAGATTCAAAGGTCACCACTTTGTAGAACCAAAACAAGGAATATGAAGTTAAACTGTTTGATCTGAAATAAATTAGTTGTTTGATATTTCTGGTAATTCCTAATGGATATTTTGCTGAATTAGGATTGAAATGATGATAATTTCTGGACTGTGTATAAATAAAAGTTATGCTATGGGAAGAAGAGGGTTTTTTATTTGTGACTTTATAAGAGTGAAAAGTTAGTATATTAGCTTATGTTCAGTGCAGAGATGGGTTCCTAGCAGTTCGGCATGGTTTGGCAATGACCCGGGCCTGCCATGCCTCTGGACCAATTCCCCGGTCAGCGTGGCATGTTTTTTTTTTTCAAAAAATAAATAAATTAATGTTCTGTGCATACACAGACCTATTTTTGGGCAACTGTACACGCACACGGACTGCGTGTCTGGTGCACGTGTTTGCTCCACTCACATGTGTGTGCAAAATTGTGCACACACCAAACCTGAAGTAATGCCGGCACCAACCCACCCCTGGCTCAGTGCACTGAAAATTGGAAATCCTTATTGTCTTTGTTGTCTTTTTCTTTCTCTTCTATTTTTTCTTGTTTTTTTTTTCTTTTTCCATGCACCTTCTCAACTGTTTTTCATTTCTAGTTTAATTTGTATTAGTGTGCATTATGTTTATTTAACATTTCAGTATATTAAATAATAATATCCATTGTTATACCAAAATCATGATTGTAACCCTCTTGGTAATATCTAAAAGACTTCCTTGATATCTGAAAATATTGAATTTTTCAGACCTGATTTTACAAAAAGGAAGGAAGGAAGGAAGGAAGGAAGGAAGGAAGGAAGGAAGGAAGGAAGGAAGGAAGGAAGGAAGGAAGGAAGGACTTTGCTGCATAACAAACCTCACTAAGGTTGTTTTTTTTTTGCTTAGAAAAAAGAGACCGGCTAGAGTAGACAGATGAATTCCTTACACACCTCTCTCCTTCTTGTTCTTTCTTTCAGACCTTGCCTGCCAATCCCTATTGTAATTCCCATGAGTTGATCATTTGTTTCTTGCAGTTTTATTCCTTGATGTCAATATAGTGGGTAAAGGATATGCTGTCTCTTCTCGGCTGGGTCCTCTTAATCACAGCCATCTGTCAAGAAATGCCTACAGAACCAGCCCGAAAGCTTTGGCAGTTGACATGTTGATAGTTCGGCAGGGTGGTTCTTTTCTCTTCATTGTCCCCTTCCTCTTAATCCATTTTCAAATGGTACTGTCCAACTGTGATAACAGGTAGACAGAAAGGTAAAACGTTTACTTCCCTGGTTAAACCACAGTTGTGCATTATAACTGGAAAATATGGTGTCATTTCTATCTAAAATTGCCCTCAATCATTTCAATTCCTGAAACTTAAGGAACCTTCAGCTATTTATCAAGCTGTTTACTCAAGTCTTAGAACCTTAGGCAATGCCTTCCACAACCATTGTCCTGTCTTTCATGTAAGAATGCCCACATGTCATCCTTCCTCTCACAGGAAATGATGACACATCAGTAAAAAGGAAGGTTCCCATTTATCTAAACCAATTGGAAATTTGTGAACTCCCAACTAAGCAGATTTATCTTTGAAGAAGAACCCCAGAAGCTTCTAATTAAGCAGCAGTTAAATCACCATTAAAGTGGATTCAGGTGTACCATTTTGTTGATGTACATTAGGGATGTCAAACTCATGTCATCATGGTGGTGTCATCTTATGTATCAGGACTTCTCCCCCTCCCCTTCGCTAAACCAGGCTTGGGCATGGCCAGTGTGTGATGCAAATGGTCCGTGGGCCAGCAGTTTGACAGTCCTGATGTATGTTGTCTTTCCAACATCAGTTTGTTGCATATTTTCTTTTTCCTGCAAAGTTAATAACAGGTTCTGTGATAAAACAACATGGGAAAATGGGGTGAAATATTGTCCCATCAACATTAGAGTCTCTTAAGTTGCTTTAAAGTATCCAATTATACAAATAAGAAATGTGAATGTAATTCTTTTGCATTATATTGGCTGCCATAATGGCTTTATGCCATTATCATTCCTCAGCCTTTTATATTCCTCTAATATTCTCTACTTGTGTCTGAATTTAGCCCGCATAATCTCTTATATTATGCCACTACGGTAGTGATTGAATTATTATAGGTGTTAAAGAGAACTTTCTCACAGACAATGTCCATGGTATTTTCATGTTATCCTATTTCCCTGAAAATAAGACCTCCCTGGATAATAAGCCCAATCGCGCTTTTGAGCGCATTCACTAAAATAACCCCTCCCCAAAAATAAGCCCTCCCCTAAAATATTGCAACACAGCAGCAGCCATGAGGTGACAGAGTGCAATAAAATCCCCCCTTGTGAAGTGTGAAGGGAAGGCACAAAGCATCTTGTCTTCAGGAGGGAGAGGGAACTTTTAAGAGTGGGAAGATAGGATAAAGCAGGACTTTTGCTAATTGGAAGTTTCCTGCCTGAGGAATTCAGAGTAAATGCTACAAATGTCTTTGCGGAGTTTCCTCTGAAACAGCAATAGAGTCAGAATTAATTGGCTTAGCTTGCAAATACCTATTCAATCTTTACACTGTCATGGGGATACAAGGCTTTGCTCCCAATCTTGAATAGATGCAGCCCTTGTATATGGAAGGCATATAAATCCAAACAAACAAACAAACATAAACAAGGAACCCGAGTTAGATTCCAGCACATCTGAGGGTAACCATACGGGGGCTGTCTGCATTAATATGAAAACCAAAATCCTTTAAAAAGCCTAAATAATTTTGTATGAATAACTTTACTTACTAAAGTCATTATGGAGTTTTGCGCTCTAGTGATTTAGAAGTTTTTTTTTTTTTAAAAAAATGTACCCACACACCAAATGTGGAGTGTTTTACTGCTTTCTTAATTGAGTATTTGAAGGAGGTCTATTGTATCCATCACCATGTGCCTATAAGAACTTGTATTTCCTTGTTAACAGTTCTCTCTTTTGTGCACTTTGCCACTTGAGAAGTGGGGCTGTTTTATCATAAGCGACATAAGTGGACCATTTGATCTGGAGATCAGGTTTCACATAGTATAAACCTGGTTGGAGAATTCTGGGAATCCTAAAGTTACCAAGTTGGGGGGGAAAAAAACTAGTTTTTCAAACTCTCAGGCAGTTTCCCATGAAGTCAGTTCCAGAGCACCATTTATAATTGTCATTTAGATTATGCAGTAAATTATGGAGGAATGGATCTTCAAAATGCAAAGCATATTTTAAAAGCAATGTACCATGCCTCTTTCCTATCTAGTTACTGCTTTTCCAGATTTCTCTTGAGAATCAATAATTAAAAATATTTTATCTATTCCAAATCTGAATAGTAAATATCTGGGTAACTCAAATTAAAAAGTAACATTACAGATCTTTGCTACAGTGCATTCATATCTTATGGGCTTGCTTATGCTTATACCAAACAAAAAGCTAATCATCACCATTTGCCATAAATGGCAAAGTTCCGCTGTTCGTACCATCTGTTTCTTAATATCCTGACTGCCACATTAGCCAATGTGCAATGCTGGGAGCTTTCCAGAAACTCAGAAACATACTTTTGTAGTTACCAATAAAAGCCTGTGTACCATTCCCCCCACCCCCCGAAACAGCTCAGTTAATAATGAAAGCTGCTATCTGAAGTGACTGCCTTGAAATGTGTAATAGGTAAAATACATGTTTCCAGCCCGTCTGTTATTTTTCTTTCAATGTTTTCTGTCTCTGCATTCTGTCTAGTGCTGCATATCTATGAGGCAAAGAGTTTAGTTGGCCTTGATAAAAACAGTCTTTAAAGTTGCAAAAACAGTCACACACACACACACTTACATGGTGTCTTTCCCTTGTACCGTGCATCAACCAGATGGAATGACAGTGCATTAAAACCTTCAAAAGACTCCTTGGTTACCTTTCATTATCAGCTGCCTGTTTGTGGTAGAAAACAATCTGATTTCGGTGCTTGTTGGATGCTGAGAAAATAACATGGCAGGCATAATAGCCAGTGAGCTTTGAGAGTAGGCAGGAATTAAAACTTCCTGTGCTGTCTAACTCAGTGATAAAGGGTATGCTTCAGTAGAGTTTTCAGATAATGTGGGATTACTAAACAGTTTTATGTGAACTGGAAATAATGAGGTTACCTCAGCCAATTCAGGAGTTCCATTTAAGCATGGCACTGCAAATAACATCTGTTTGGCCTGAAGAATTTTAGATATTCTTGGCATACAGAAGCTAATGCTTGATGGGACCTTAGCTGGAGCTGTACCTTCAAATCGTCTCAGAGATTTTGCACACATCTAGCAGCAGGCATTCATCCATGTACTAATTATTCTATCATTTATATATATATAAATACATATATATATATGTATTTGTGTTACAACCCCTGGTATGCCCAAATATGGGAGGAAGCTCACTACTCCCTCCTTCTGTCCTTCGGCTCATCACAGAAGACCATTCAGGCAGAAAACCATATTTTTATTTTTAATGTTGCCTTTTTATATTTGTGTTGCATTTGTGCTGATAAATAAATAAAGGGAGACTAGTATAGATCCATTTCGAGCTATTTAGCTCTCATCAGCTAGCCATACCCTTAGTGGGATTTGAACCTGGGCTGTATTACATATTAGGCAGGAGTCTTAGCCACTATGCCACAGGCTCTCCTCCTTTATCAGCTGAGCCAGGGAAATAGGTGTGTGTGTGTGTGTGTGTGTGTGTGTGTGTGTGTGTGTGTGTGTATACAACTGCTACAACTGTGCAAATTCTTCCCTGGTTATATGATCTGATGCTTACTTACAAAGAGTTTTTTTATTTTACTTTATTTTATTTAATCAATTTATATAGCTACCCATCTCGGGGGTGCTCATATTAAATAAAAATAATTTCAAGAATAAATGCAAAACTTAAAATGCAATGCAGCAAAAGAAATAACACAGTCAACAATTATTAATTGACCCAGGAGATATAACCCTTGGGGCACCAGGCCTAGACAGAGATTTGGGTTTTAGGGCCTTATGATAGGCCAGCAGGGTTGGGGCCATTCGGATCTGTGGAGAGATCATGTTCAATAGGTTGGGCACTATGGCAGAAAAGGCACTTTCTGAGCATCATCAATTGGCAAACCTTAGCCAATGAGACCCTAAAAATGTCCAGATTAGACAGGTAAAAACAATTGGGTATATATGGTTCCTGAAGGGCTTTAAAGGTGACAACCAGGACCTTGACTTGAACCCTGAAGCACATCAGGAACTAATGCACCTCACAAAGTAGTTGTGTTACATGCACCAATTAACTAACATTATTTATCACTTTTATGCTAAGATTTAATTATTTAAAATCTTCCTGTCTAGACAAGAGACAAAAGCAGAACCAGATACTTAACTTTTCAAGGCATATTATTTCAGTTATTTTATTGTGTTCTACCAACAAAATTCCTAATTTTCTTAGCCTTCTTACTTGTCTTCAAAAGCCTCAAATGGTTTTCATATAATTTCTATTCAAGGATTGTTTCCTTTAAGTGCTTTGTTTCTTCTTGAAGCCACTTTAAAATTTTGCACTTTCTAACTTCTGAGACAATCCAGTCCATTGAAATATCTGGTTAACAAAGGAGACTAGATTCATATTATTCACTAGGATAAATCTTAGAATCAAGGAGTTGAAAAAGACTATGTAAAGCATGAAGTATAACTTCCAGTTTAGTTTAAGAATTTTTATTAAATCATTCCTGAAAGATGACTTATCCAGCCTCTGCTTGAAAACATCCAACTAATGAAGCCATTCAGCTCCCTGAATAATTAATTGCAATGTCACACTTATCTTACTATTTTCCTAATATTCAACCAGAATTTTGGTATCATTGTTGTATGACTTGCCCTTGGGCATGACTGAGAATTAATCTTGACTTTTGATATCATGTACCCCTTCAAGAAAGTGAAAAATGCTGTCACATTCCCCTTCTGTAGAAATATATTTCAGCAGATATACATTGCGGCCTTTCCTGTAACTGATGGCTCTTTTCTGCTGTTACAGTACAGTTTGCACACAATTCTGTGAACAATCATATACAGTGGGACCTTGCGTCCCGAAGGGCTCAGACAATGAACAATTTGGGTGCCAACTGAAAAATCTGCTAAATGTTTCACTCATGTCATGAACATATCCTCAGGTACCGAATAAACACAGCCACGGCGATTTCCCCTGTTATGCCATTTTTGTTTGTGCACATGCATAGTTTGTCTTGCTTCTGGTCACAACCAAATCGGCTGCTGACTGAAGTCCTGGAATGGATTATGGTTGGCACCCGAGATCCCACTGTACAGTCATTGGAGAGATACAAGATAAGACAGTTCTGAAATATAACAGATTAACAAACTGAAATCCACATTTGTCTGTGATTTTGAAGGGGGGGAGATATTAGGGGGGGGAGTAACCAAGCTTACTGAAGAAATGGAAAACAAAGTGATGGGAATGGATCCACCTTTCTTTATAACATTTCCTCACATAGGCATTCTGTTCGAAATATCCAAATCAGTTTGAATATTACAGATTGCTTGGTATATTCAGTATATTCTTACTTGATTGTTGAAAAAGCAATCACAGAGCAGTTCAACATTATGTTCCAGACGGTACATCATCTTGCATAACCTTTCTACTAATGTGTAGAAGTAGCTACCATCCAAACAAGCTCACAATACACTGAGACCTATCTGAGTACTAAGTATTTGGTTAGGTGATGGCTTGGGAGTTTACACATTCTCCGCCAAAAGTCTTCAGTGTTTGATTTGATATTATTTGACAGAATATTGGTTTTGTTGTGAAATTAAATTGCTCAGTAATTAAACTAAAAGCTGATACTAAGTGAACTCTTCCAAGCCTACTTTATTCCAAATTCCTTGGAAAATGATGCAGATCTAAAATAAATTTGGATATAATCTTTTTATTTAGTGATTGATTATGTGTCATCAAGTCATTATTGACTCTTTATTACCTCATAGATAGATATATGACTTCTTTAGTGGGTGACCCCTTATAATAATTTTCCCCAGTCATATATTTGCTTTCATTCCAATTTGAAATGAAACCATTCTACCCTGGTTTTCTCCCACTTCTAGTATTGAGCGGGATAGCAATATGATAAATCTCTAATATGTATCATATTATTCCCCCTTACTTGGATTGTTCCGGAAGATCTGCATGGCCATCTAATTCTCTGTGTGAAAGGCTTTGCATTTCCTGACTAAAGCTTCCTTTTGCATTCTCCTTGTTCACGTACTTCTGATCATCTTGTTAAATGTCACCTTTTCTATTCTATTCTTTTACTCATCTGTCTTTTAAAAACACTTAGCATGATTGAAATGAAAAATCACTTCAACAGAGTGCTATGTCATACAGCAGCAGTAAAGTTTAAAATACTGGGTCTTTCCTTACAGTCACCCAAAACAAATAATACAATCTATAACTGTGATGGCCAACCTATGGCACATGTGCCAGAGGTGGCACGCAGAGCCGTCTCTGTTGGCACGTGCACTGTTGCCCCAGGTCAGATCTCCGTGGCATTTCTTTCGTGAGCTTTTCCTCAAATGACGAAACAGAAACTCACAAAAGGAAAAGGTCTTACCTCTTGCTGCACTGCCAGTCTTGGAATGCCCCATCTCCCACCAGCCTGCCAGCCGGCTGCGCATGCCGGCATGTCTGTGCATGTACATTTTTGCACATGCCTGTACATGGGGTGCATGTGCACACATGTCCTCACATGCACACATTTGTGCATGCACCTTTCAGTTTGGACACGTACACACAGTTTGGGCAGTCGGTACCTAAACTGTTCGCCATCACTGATCTATAAAATGGTAACATTCTCAGCATAATCAGATTTTCCAAACCTAAAGTAAAAGCCATAGTTACTGTATGGAGTATTATTTGGGGGGATATATTTTGGTAGGCTTAGCATATACTCATTGTACTACATTCACAAAGTTCCTGAGACTGCAAAATAATAATTGTCATAAAATAATTGTAAACTCTAATATAAACTGATTGAATCTGCATCTCATGAATTCTTGCAGAGCTCAATGTTGATTTATGTCATCTTTCCTCAGTGACTGGGCTGTTTTGTTTCTGGTTTTGGAATAGTATGTTTTAGGGGAGGGCTTTATTTAACTTTATGCTTTTGTATGTTTTCTACTGTTTTGAATCATGCAAAGTAGGTGGTATTCAAAGGTTTGTATGAATAAATGAGTAAACAGATGCAGTTCTTGACTTGTAAAGAAAGCAAAAGAAACCTAAATTGTAAAATTTTAAAGAAAAAAAATAGGATGCATATTTTAAGAGAAAACAATCTTAAAAGGTCCATTTGGAAAAAGCATGCTTAAAGAATGTGTCCTTTTTAATGTATGGCTATAAATACCTTAAGCTAGAGTTTCTCAACCTTGGCAACTTTTGTGGCCTTCTACTTCCAGAATTTCCCCGCCAGCATAGGAGTTTAAGTGCACATCTTCAACCTGCCAAGGCTGCCTGAACGATAAATTAATATTAATGGTAATGTCATGATGAATAAGCAAACATTTGAGGAAGCTAATAATGACATCCTGATAAAACAAAGCATTTCGATTAATGTTTTGGTTCACAACTTTTTGTGTTATTTTGGGCTGCCAGAGGGTTATGGGATGGATCACTCATTTATGAAACAACTGCCACAGTGGAATAGCTAATCAAAAGATGCAGCAGACAGTACACTATTCACAAAGTACTTATTGTATATAAAGAGTAAATATATAAGTAATTTTTTTTGGGGGGGGAGAGATGCAGCGCAGCGTAAAGGACAGCTGGGTGCACGAGTGGCCCTGAATTCCACAATAGAGAACATTGGGTTTAGATGTGTATTGTTTTCACACAACTTTTGGAGAGAGTGAAATAAACCAGGTTTATAACTGCTCTCTTGCCACTGAATAATATTTGGATAGTGCCTTATGTTCAAATATATCAAAATCCTTTTGAATCCTAATAGCAACACTAGCAGACCTATCAAAATCATTAAAAAGATCCTTAGTTGTCTTGCCACATTATTTAATTGCAAGATTGACTGTTTTGTTTCTAGGCTTTGTATGGGTTTTTTTTTAAATCAAAATGGGTTATTTTATTATATTTTATTACTATTTCATATGTTCCAGCGTCTGTAATGTAGAATAAAATGTGCATCCAACTTTCTTTCCTTCACCTCACAGTGAAGTCACGATGGGATATCAAAGTTAAATGTTCTTAGTGCCATTCAGTAGAAACAAAAGTATGGTGTTTTCCTTCCTGCCTGGTTTTTAACTTTACTTTCTGATTCTAAATACTTGAAGGTGAGGTGGCTGTCTCTGTCAAGTTCCAATTAGATCAGAGGTGATATTCAGCAGGTTCTGACCAGTTCTGGAGAACCAGTAGTGGAAATTTTGAGTAGTTTGGAGAACCGGTAAATACCACCTCTGACTGGCCCTGCTCCCATCTATTTTCTGCTTCCCAAGTCTCAGCTCATCGTGAGGAAATGGGGATTTTGCAGTAACTTTCCCCTGGAATGGAGTGGGAATGGAGATTTTACAGTATCCTTCCCCCGCCATGCCCACCAAGTCACGCCTACCAAGCCACACCCACAGAACTGGTAGTAAAATATCTTGATTCCCACCACTGAATTAGATGTATTTCATCCTCTCCCAGTCTGATGTAGACACCATTATGGAGAACATACAAATATATTTTCCATTGGATTCATTTTGATAGATAATAAACAACAATGCTAAATATAACATTTAAGGTAAGAAAACTGTCTTACCCTGCTTGTTGAGCCAAATGTACCACAAAATGATTGAGACTATCTGAAAGCACTGTATCCTTGGCTCATTGAATGAACAATGTTATAAGAAGTGCATTGAGTCAAACACAACACTATTTTGAAGGGTCTTTGATTGTCTCTGAGCTTGGTTTTTTTTCTTGCAAACTTTTCATTACCCAAACTAAATAGCACTGATGATGTTACCTAGCTTGGGTAATGAAATGTCTGCAAGAAAACAACCAAGCTCAGAGACCACCAAAGATCCCTCATTTTAACCCTGAGCTATAAATATTCTCCTTTAGAGGCACTTTTTATTGTTTTCAGGCTTTCATTCTTGAGGAATATTTAAATTAATATAGGAATACTGGTACAACAAGGCAACAGAGTAACTACCAGATGTTAACAAAAACATCTGAATAGTTAACTGCAACATTAATAGATTTTTATCCCCTTTCTGAAGTACCCCCTTTTTGGAAAGTTCAAATATACTAAACCAAGGACAGTTGCTTGATGTACCAAAACTTTTCTAAGCTGTCCTTTGTTTCACATAAACCTGAAGACATCATAGGAAAACCATCAAAGTAAAGTTATCATAAAATCTAATCAGCAAAACTAATCAGTCTTAAACACCCGACAAAATAGAAATATCTTGATTATCCATCTAAAACTATAAAGGAAGATTTGTTAGTAACCCATGAAATTGCATTATACTGAATCAGGCCATTGCTCCTCAAAGCATAGCTACATCTACTCAAGTTAGCAGCTGTTTTGGGGAATCTCATGGAAAGCAATGAGTTTTACCTTCCCTATTAATTAAAATCAGGTGCTGATGATAGAAGCAACAATCTTCTAGAGGCATGAATGCATACTTCCTTTGAGTGACATTCCTTTCTTAGCTAAGGAGCAGAATCACAAGTAGCATAAGTTAAATGCCAACTATTAAAGACCAGCAGTGTCAATTTTTGTGAGCTTCTGGAATGCATTTGGTTGGAAGTTGTGGGATACAGTAGAATATACAGGCCATTGATCTGACCCACCAGGGATCCTTTTTGTTTTCTTTCATTCCAGAACTTGTAGTAATTTCTGTAAATAAAAGCAGTTAGCTGTGTACATATGTGTTTTACTTTTCTCCCAATGGATTTAATGATTAAACATTCAGAGAGGTTATTCAATTAGCAGGACCGCCAGTATGACCCAGAAGACTATTATTAAGTTTTTATCGATGACTGTTTGTTTCATCCATGACATTCATCTGCAGAAAGATGTCAACGTTTTTGGAATCTTCAAGGATAATGATATTATTTCAAAACATGTGGGATTAGAATTAAGATTCATGGTATTAGAGAGATGCAAGGCATCCAATATTTTCATTTGTAAGGCATCTTATTCTGTCCCAGACATGTCAAATTGGCACCCAGCTTCATCTTTACTCTTTATTAAAGTGTGGTAAAATGCATTTATATCTTTTATATAATATTGCAATCAACAATTATATGAACTAGCAGCAAAACCAAATTCAGTTCCCCTATTCTAGGAATTCACAAACCAAAGACTGTAATTCAGTTTTTCCCATGGTGTGACAATAAAAGTCCTGAAAACAGACAGAGAAAATTGTATGGGGCAAGCACAAAAAGAAAATAAATATGACATAATGGCCTTTCCATTTCTGTACAGTATATTAATTTATTTTGAGATGTATAGTTGAGAAAAACAATTTAGAAAAGGTGTAGTTAATGTTCCTGCTGTAGGACAGAAAATCAAAATAGTAATATTACATATAATGTAAAATAAACATCAGCAATCTAAGAAAGGTGATTGTTTGCAAGATCATTCCAGTGTTTTGAGACTGACCTATACATTTTTCTATCTGAAATGATTCTAGAAAAATGCTGCTTTGTTACTATTACAGGTAATCCTCGATTTCTGGCCATTTGTTTAAGCAAGTGTTTAAAGTTAAGACAATGCTGGAAAAAAACCTGACTTACATCTAGTATTCACACTTATGGTCATTACAGCGTCCCAGGGTCACATGATTGCCCTTTTTAATCTTCCCAGCTGGCTTCTGAGAAGTAAAATCAAAGGAGAAAGCTGAGTTCACTTAATGACCATGTGACTTTCTTAACAACTGCACCAAAAAGAGAAGTTCAAGGACTATCTGTAATCCAACTTTTGAGGTTTTCTCTTTTTACTCCATCATAAATGGTTGAAGGATACAGGTATTCCTTGACTTACGACCACAATCGAGCCAAATTTTCTGTTGCTAAGTGAGACAGTTGTTAGGTGAGGTTTGCCCTGTTTTATGAGCACTCTTGTCATAGTTGTTAAGTGAATCACCGAAGTCTTTAAGTAACTTGTTAGTTGAATTTGGCTTTCCGCTGATTTTGCTTGTCAAAAAGTTGCAAAAGGTGATCATATGACCTGGGATACAGCAACTGCCATAAATATGAACTAGTTGCCAAGATCCAAATTTTGATTACATGACCATGGGGATGCAGGAACTGTTGTAAACGTGAAAAACGTCAAAAGAAACTTTTTTCAGTGTCATTGTAATTTCAAATATTCACTAAATGAATGGTTGTGTCAGCCCTGGAAGCCATCTTTTTCGTTGGAGCTTTAGGATTGCCACATTTAGTGCATGGGAAAACAGGAGGAATGGTGGAGAATTAGCCATAACAACATTCCTTTCTCTGGGAGTCAAGGGCATTCTGCCTGCACCTGGATTGTAGTCACTGGGGGTTGTCTCCAGTTGAGATGGTGAATTGATTGGACCATGTGATGGACTTGTGGGTGTAGGGGATGGATCTTTGACTTTATTTGGGGTGGGGAAAACCTGGAACTCTCAGTTTTGGGTTTTCCCAGATGTGCCAATATGACAGCTCTAATAAAATGGAAATTTGAGGAACTTCAAGCCTCAGAGTCTTCTTTCGTTAGGAGTGTTACTTGGAACCCTGACAGGTTGTAGGTCAAGGACTACCTGTACTGCATGTGAGGATCATAAAGTTCCACCATGTAGACTTGCAGTAATATAGCACAATTGAAAATTGTTTGGCCCCCAGCTGAGTAATTATAGTAGGCACTGTATAATAATACTATCTTTTTTAAAAGAAATTTATAAGGCCACCCAATAATGTATAATGATTCTGGGAAGCATGTAATAAAAACAATAATACAATATAATTAAAGCAATCAAACATCCAGACTCTAGAAGAAACACAACAATTAAAAGAAATCAAATGTGCTGGATCTGCCACCCACTCTAACCCAAGGTCCAGAGTGGAAAACCAGGTTTTCAAGCTCTCTTGAATATGGTCAGGCTGACAATCAGGGGTATTTCAAGGGGAAATAGAGCTGTGACAGAGAAAATCCATAACAGTTCCATAGATAAGTTGTCAGCTCTCCCTCTCTTAGTCAATGGCACCCAGAGCACATTCTTCCTGCCAGATCAGATAGGGTGTGTAGAAATGACCTGAAACATATAGCACCAGAGTCCTGAATCAAATGAAGCACAGATGCATAGAGGCGTGGACACTTTGAACAGTCCAATAATCAACAGTAAGTTAGTCATCCACTCTAAGAGGAAGAGCCAAGAGTCAAGGAGCAGAGCAGGAAGCAAGAATACCAAAATACAAGCTTTTTTTTTCCTTGGGAAAAAAGGTCATACTTCAATGGCTGCTCTTAAAAAGACCAGATGCAGGTAGAGCTCAATTACGAGTATTGACACCTTTGCTTCTTGAAAAACTGAAGCTATTGATGTCTCCTGGAATGAGCACTCTGCCAGGATATTCCAGTTTGTCATCTGACTCCCCTGCATCTGCTCCTGCTGATTTCCTGCTGAATCAGCTTTGGTGGTTTGCCTATTCCCAAGGTTGACAGATCAGGCTGCTCAACCTCCAACTCATAATGGCTATATTAACTCACATCCCGTTACCAGCTGGTTAGAATACTACAAGGCATGCTACCTGAAAATGTCTTTTAAGACTATTCAGAAACTAGAGCTGGTCTGGAATGTAGTAGTCTTGGTCCTCTGAAATAGGGACATATGATACTGATATTACAGGGTCTGTTGATTTCCATGTATAATTCAATGCTGGTTTTGACCTATAAAGCCTTTTTATGGTTTCGCACCATTGGAGTCAACCTGAATCAGCCCAATCTAAAAAAGCATGTAGGGAGAAGCTTCTGGCAAGCCCACGTGGAAGGAAGCTAAAGCCAGGAGGTACTGCTTTCCAAGGGACACTATGGTTCAGTGACTAAGGTGGTGAGCTTGTCAGTCAGAAGGGTCAGCAGGTTGGTGGTTTGAATCCCTAGTGCTGCATAATGAAATGAGCTCATGTTACTTGTCCCAGCTTCTGCCAACCTAGCAGTTTGAAAGCATGTAAAAATGCAAGTAAAAAAATAGGAACCACCTTTGGTGGAAAGGTAACAGAATTCTGTGCACCTTCGGCATTTAGTCATGCTGGCCACATAACCACAGAGACGTCTTCGGACAGCGCTGGCTCTTTGGCTTTGAAATGGAGATGAGCACCGCCCCCTAGAGTCGGGAATGACTAGCACATATGTGCGAGGGGAACCTTTACCTTATTTTTTTTTCAGGGACACTAATAATGATTGGATTAGCCCCCACCCTCCAATGACTTTTTCAATATTGTTAAAAATGGACTTCTTTCATAAAACATTTTATCTATGTTCATGACTTGGTCATCTTTTTAAAAACTTCTCTATTACTGTCTTATTTTCCATGTTTATTCTGTTTTAATAATTGTTGCCGATAAAATTTATTTATGATTTTGTGATTTAGACTAAATATTTTATGCTTAATATACTGTGTACATTCTAATTCATTTTTAACACTATGAAACCTCTGACAGTCTTTGAACTGTGGCAGGATAATAAATATGATAGATACATATATAAATAAATAAGCAAATTATATATTTTATTGATCCCATATTTTTTTAAAAAAAGGTCTGGTTCTGTGAATGCTCTCTGGTAGAGGGCAATCTGTGAATGCCAAGAAGAGACATCCCCTTTCAAAAGTATGATTGCTGCCCTCATGACTTGGAAATACATCTGTATAACATGAGTGTTTGGAACTAAGTACTGGAGGGTTTAATCCCCTTCAAACATCATCAGCCACTTCATCATCAGTACTTATGTTGCCATCCTTTAAATGCCAAGTTCTGTAATTGGGCAATCAGGGATGTACAGAAAATAACTTGCAAAAAGGAAACACTTTACAGAAATGAAACTGTTTGATAAATTGATAAACCAGCTTAATAACCTGCTTCATTAAGTTGAAAGAAGAATTTATCTGTGGAGACATTTACATTTAAGAAGTCAGTTACTCCATGGATTCCTTACACACACAAGGGTTCATATAAACATAGTAAATAAAACATGTTATCCAGTGGGAGAGCTTTTTTCTATCTATCTAAACTGTTAAATGAGGAAGATAAAGTATAATTTTAGAAAAAGAAGAAAAAGAAGCTACATCTTGTTCCTTCCTAATTCTTCCCACTTTTGAACAGAAAAAGTTTGATATAATCTGGGTCAAAATTAGGCATGATCTCAAAAGATCAGCAAGACTATGCCAGTGGTATGTAAAAATTAAATAAGTGGGCAGTCTAAAACACTTCTTTCGAAGAAGTGCTTTAGCCGGTCCACTTATTCTATACTGCTATACTTTTCCTCTTGGGCTGTTTATCCTGCAGTTGTCATTGATGCCCTATCCCTAAATCTTATCAGAAGTCCTATGTTGTATATCAGCAGGAGGTTTGTAACTATGCAACTAAATAAAAAAAGCCAGAAAATCATAAATAGAAGAAAGCCCACATACATAAAGTATGTTACCATATTCATGAATGGCTATAATGCAATACTAGCTTGGCATAGCCTACATGCATAGCACACAGGGGCTGTTTTCAAAGAGGGTAGGAAAAAACAGCTCTCTAAAATCTAGAGAGCCACTTCTGGAGAGTGTGAGAATGTCAAATAAGATTGAATATTGCTTTTTGTTTGGAGAAAGACAGAGTCCTAAGTTGCAATAAACTTTTAGTAAAAAACCTTTCTATTGCTATGTGATAGCTCTCATTCTCCCACACTGATTGGGTTTGGCAACAATTATCTGTGCCTTGATTATAAACCATCCTGGCTAGTGCAGCATCCTCTATAATAAGGACTCTTGCAAATAGTCTAGAAATGGTGCAATGTGTAGTGAGTAGGTTGCACAGTGATAAAATGATACAAGGACCAAATCAGGGCTGTACTGAAAGATCTGTCATGTTTGCCAGTTGCCTACTAGCCACAAATTAAGGTGGTTGTACAGCATGGGGCTACCTAAAAACCCTCTCTCTCCTTTCCAACTGTTGCTATGTAAAAGGTAAGCCCTCTTGCAAACACCTCATTCAAAGATTTACCTACCTATGCCCTAGGAAATTTATTTATTTATTTATTCATTCATTCATTCATTCATTCATTCATTCATTCATTCATTCATTCATTTATTTATTTATTTATTTATTTATTTATAAAATGTATTGGTCTTGCCATAAATATGTCTACATTAAAACCTGGATAACTGAAATCACGGACTCATAAAGATGGCAGGGGAAGAATAGGGGAGGTGGGATCTGTTGTTACTCAATCAACCACCTCCACTGTGCTGGTCCCCCATTGGGGACCCAGGCCAACTGGCAGAACCAAGTCAATGAGCCCTTACAAAAGACTACTTCAACTTCAAATCAGGGAGCAGGGGAGATGTTCCTGAGGGCAGGAACAACAGCAGAGAAGGTCTTCCTCCTGGACCCCATTAGCAGGATTAATCAGGCTGATGGGACCCGCAGCATACCTCCTCTGCTGACCCAAGTGGGATGGGTAGCCTGGACTCATACCATGAAATGCTTTAAAAGTGATCACCAGTAGTTGAATTGCCTGGAAATTGCCTTGTCTTACACTGCTCCCAACCTATAGAGTACACGCCCTCCCTCAAAAATTGCATTTGCCTCCCCCGCCCCTTCTCTCAATATCTAGAACATTTCTAAAGCCCCATATCTTTGGGTGGGCTTTTAACTGTTTGGTGATTGTAATGACTATAATCTTGTGATTTGTATTTTACATCCTATTACATTTTTGTTCAAAGTATTACTAACCATAAAAGTAGAAAGACAAGTTATAAATCAAAGAAACTAATAGTGCATTAGTAGAGATTAAGTACAGGACGTCCCTTTTAAGGTAGCTATTTTTGCTTTTAATATCCAAAGGGAGAAGAGAGTCATTAGACCCCAATGGTTCTCCTGACCTGGCTCATTTCCCATATGAGTCTGTTATCCATGTACAAGAGAAACTAGAGGAAGTATGTAGTTTACGCTTATAAAAATAACCAGGTGATTTCTTGGGCTATTGGATCTTTCTTCCTGGATTTTTTAAAAAAAGCTAACATTGAAATTACAGCCTAGAAAAATAATAGAATTTATTATCCCATTCTTTAATGGAAGAAATTTAACAGTTCAAGGTGGCGAACATAAATTTGGTGTGTAGTGGGAGAGGATTTTGTTTGCTTTATTATTTCGTTATTTAAGGTGTGTTCCTTTTATGGCTTTCACTAACTAAATAATAAACTCTGACCTTTCAAGAAAAGAATGTCCTAAAACAATCATTACCATGGATTAATAACACAAGGAATAGATAAAAGTCACATCTCTTCTGACCCTAAAGATATGGTTATATGTTAGAAGCAACCTCCCCCTCACCTCTTCTGTGAATTTTAATTAATATGCTAACTATTAATTGCTTCTAAATATGTGTACTAGTTGTGTGTGTGGGAGAGAGAGAGAGGAGAGAAAGGGAAACTTCCCAATCTAACTTTAATAGCTTAAAAATAATGTTAAATGTATATCCGTTGCACAGAGGGAGGAAAGTTGGGTACATTTCAAGAACATAAATTGATGCAATCTATCTCTCTTCCTCCTCTCCCTCCCTCCCTCCCTCCCTGTGTGTGTGTGTGTGCGTGTGTGTGTGTGTGAGTGAGAGGGGGAGGGAGGGAGGGAGGGAGGGAGGGAGGGAGGATGATTTAAGTCTATATACATTCAATCAGAATAGTGGATTTCATAAATTAAGAAGATAGGAGAAGGTGTGGATGGAGGAAGGTCAGTGAATCTCAGATGTATAGGTGAAACGTTGATCGGGGAGATACTGTTTCTTCCTAAATTTATAGCATCTAAGATTTATAATCATGTCAGAACTTGAATTGTTGCTGCTTTATATGGATTTTTTTTTAATTTTTAAAGTTTCTGATCACAGAAAAGATCCATGATTAACCTAGTAATAACTATGAAAACACTGATACTTAATGACAGAGAGCCTACTTTGCCTGCATATCATCCCAAGATCAATGCCTAGAACTCATTAAGTTGGAAAAGACCCTAGTCTTAAACCATGAAAAGCTGTTGGCACTTTTTGTAGGTAAAGCAGAGATTGGAATAATATTATTAGCTTCATAGTGAAGAAAGGAAGTACTGTTTTTAGTGAAGAAGGTGATTTTCTGGGCATAACCATTGCTATGTTCCAACAAATCAAATATTCCAGCCTTGACCAGTGAGATTGGTCTTGGAAACTCACCTGAAAGGATAGTGGCAACATGCATTCCTGGTTGTTAACAGGTTAGAAGAAGAGTTTAAAGGAAGAGTCTGAAAGACATGGGCGGGTGAAAAAGGGAAAGCTGACCCCAACAGAAAGAAAGAAGAGAAATATACCCTTTTATCAAACAGAGGAGTTGGAAAAGCATAAGTCAATAGCTTTGCTTTGGGTCTCTTTCATTGTAATTTGTCATTTATTACATTTTGCCATGTACACACCAGTGATGGGTTTCAATTTTTTTTACAACCTCTTCTGTAGGTGTGGCCTGCTTTGTGGGAGTGGCTTGCCAGCCATGTGACTGGGTGGGAGTGGCTTGCCGGCCATGTGATGGGGGTGTGGCTTGCCAGCCATGTGACTGGGTGGGCGTGACCAACTTGTAAAATGTGGTGAAACTCAGTTAACAACACTCTTGCTTAGCAACCAAAATGTTGGCTCAGAAACTCTGGCATTTGAAGCACACAAGTCTTAAAGCTGTCAATTTACAAGACCCTTACACCCCTAACCCTTTATAAAAAAAACCCCAGGGGTGTTCAAACTTGACAGCTTTAAGACTTGTGGACTTCAACTCCCAGAATTCCTCCTCTCGCTCTTCATCCTGATGATGTGTGGACAGGCGGGGGGAGGGAGATAGAACCAGTTCTAAACAGCACTGTAGATTTGTGGAAACTCTTCTATAGAAGAAGTTAGAACTGGCAGGAACCCACCCCTGGTACATACATACCTAATAGGGATCCAAAGCAGCTACCAAGTAGTTGGACCCTTCTCTGATATTCCTCAAAAGATTGAGCTTATAAAGATCAAACTTTTTTATATATTTCTGGGGTTTTGCAAGAAGACAAATCTCCAGTAAGAAGGCAAATATATTTTTGAACAATGACTGGAACATGAATCTCCACAGGTTATATTAACTTGTCTGGATTTCAATATTTTGGGATTGAAGTAAGGGGAAAATGCAAATAATATATTTTTCTTCTCTTTTCTCTTATGAAATATACAATACAAGTCATTTGTTCTACGTAGAACCACAGGTTTTTGTTATCAGCTTTGTTAAATTTCAAAATGAAACATCACATTTTTTTCATACATTTCAGATTAGAGTAAAAAGTATCCATTCCTCAAGTTGAGTTAAACTATATGAATGGGTTTCTATGTGAAATAGGCCCTTCACAGCTGGATTTAAAGCAGCTGTTTAAGCATTCTAATTGGGGTGCATTTGTAGGAATATATAAAGAAAAGATTTGTCTGCGACATAATACACGAAGGGAAATATATTCATTTGGAATCAGTGGGCATGCTTGGATATGCAGGATATGTTTTGCTCCATAAAAGTACCTTTTGTGTCTCTACATTCACTACTGAGTATTGCTGAGAATTACACAAGAAAATATTTTTATAGTCAGTAACAGATGGTCAGCCACCATGCTTACCTACAATTATACCCTAAATCAGTGTGCAAGATTATATCATCAAAGAAAATAATGGAACAAATGTTCCCAAGCAAATTTCAGGCATGGAAATGCTTGCCAATTGCAGAAAAAGTTTCAGAGTTATTTTCAGGTTATGCCCAGAGAAGTTCCCAACAGTGGAAAAAGAAAAACAAGTTGGAAAGTATAGAACAACAGAAGGATCCTGGCAGAAACAATGTGCAGCATTATATAAGCTAGTCAAGAAAAGGCAGATTCAATGTACATCCTGAATTGCAGATCATGACCTATTGAGACAATAGTATGGGGAAAGGGGTAAATAATAGATCCCAGAAAGTACATTCATAATTGAATTGTATGTAGAAACAAATATGACCTGCAAGAAAACAGTGAAAGGAATTTTCCTTTCTTACAGTAGTCATGTCATCTTCAGAGTACCAACAAACCATTCCATTCTCTCCTGTCCTGTTCTTTGGCATCTCCAAATTAACTTTGCAATCATAAGATGTCATAAATACAGGTTCTCAATTCTTGAATTCCTTCCATGGGTAATGAATAATACCTTCACGATTCCACTGGGTTGTCATTAGAAAATCAAACTTTTCATAAACTTAAGCAATCTTAACAAATGCTAGGATATGAAAGTCCCAGCATCTCTGCTCCATCCCAGCATAAGGGTTCCCATGCCTCCTAATTCCTTAAGCCTTTATGCAAGCAAAATGTATTGTTGTTGTTTTTTTTATTTATCAAAGAGACCAGTGAAAATCTGTCTGGATAATGGCAATTTTATACACTTGCAATTAGTAGCACTTATTTAACTCAATTGTGGAACACTCTTAGCTATATTTTTCTGCAGAAATTATGGAAAACAGCATTATTAATAATCAATGTCTTGTGCCAGTGAACTGTTGAGCTGCTTTCCCTGGTAACACATACCTAGAGTGAGAAAAGATACAATCAGGAATTTTCTTAGATCAATTCTGGCTTATCCGATGTGCTGATCTTGCTATTCAAGATTTGTTCTCTGTAATCTTTACTACAATATCTCAAGCTACTGTCTTGTATTCTTGTCTGTTTTCTCAGCCTTTGTATATGTGTGGGTGTATGACTGTCTCAATCAATCTCATTCCACTGGGATTGGCCCACCCACCTGTGCCAGCAGAGGAGGCATGCTGCAGGCCTTGTCAGACAAATTATTCTAGCTGGTGGGCTCCAGGAGATTGTCTTCTCTGCTGCTGCACCTGCCTTGTGGAACATCTCATCCCCCAGTATGAAGTCAGCCTTCACATTCTGGAAGAGCCTAAAGACTGTCTCTACCAGTTAGTTTGGGGTACCAATGAGAGAGTATCACAGTGAAGGTGGTTGATTGGATCTCACCTCCCCACCCATCCTGTTCCTACCCTTTCCAATTAGGCCATGGTGTCCTGGAGTTTATCATCATCATAATCTTTTAACGACCCCAGAATCCCTTGTGTGGTGGAGTCTGGGCAACTGAAAGGAGCTAGCAGACTGCTTAATGGCCAGATGTCCTTCCTGTCGCCAATGTGGAGTTTTGTTCAGCAGATATATACTCATTGTGCCCAGAGAGAGAAATATCTGCCTCTTCCTAGGATTGAACTCACAGCCTCCTGATTGTGAGGCAAGAGCTCCACCTCCAGGTGTCTTGGATTTTATATTAACTTATTTATGTTTTTAGTTTATATGGTTTTTATTTATGATTGTAAGCCACCCAGAGTTACCTTGAGATAAGATGTGTGGCCTATACATAAACAAACAAACAAACAAACTATGATATGGAGAACCGTTTGTGTAATGTTGTACATAGAAAGAGCTGTTTCTGCAATTGTGATTGCATTGTATTCCAACATGTAATGTACCCATGCAAATAACTAAACCAAGGACATCAAAGAAACTGCATTAAAGTGTATTTTTAAACATAAATGGGGAATAAATATTATATTAGATCAATTTTCATGTCTTTCACAATGCTGTTTGAACATGCTTTCAGTTCTGACATTTTTAGGATGATTTTTCCCCCAATGAAATGAGAACATGTTACTAATCATCTAGCTGACTTCACAATCTTCATGTTTTAATTTTTTAAAAAAATCTCCAGGTGCAAGAATATTACAAATACAACAATAAGGTTGAAGGAATTAAAAAGAACTTGCACTAAAATGGAACTTGCACTAAAATTTAGAAGTGTGAATCAGTATCCTGTGAACGAAAGCATCTTTGAGCAATATATTTGAGATGGTGATTTCTCACTGTCACCATCCTTTCTTTCTCATCCTTGTAATGTTGGCATTACTTAAAAAAAGATAGAAAGGGGCAAGAATAAACACCATGTGCTACTATCACTGCACATGATGAAACTTCAAATAAGGACTAAGCCTTATTTGTATGTGTTAAGTACATGTTACCCTTGGCCGGCCTGTTAAAAAAGTGCTGTTGTTACTGTTGAAAATTGTCCTCCTTGGGATTGAGCAAACCTTCATGTCCTGTTGAGAAGGAGTGAAATCAACCAGATAATTAACATGTTCCTCATTTCGTTTGACAAAACTCATACCACATTGCTAAAAAGGTCAGCATGAAAGCATGTTCGAATAACGTTTTGGAGACAAGTCAGACATATAAGTTTAGGAAGTTTAGCAGATTCTAAAAAGCATATTTCAAGAGAATATTGGTTGAATACTTTTCTTCAGTCAAGCTGCAACCAGATCCTTTGTGGGAACTCTCAGATTTCTAACTGTTGCCCTTTACATAGAAGGACAGGAAGTCTCTGGATTCAGATCCCATTACAAAGAGATAGTGTTGGCCTTTATGGGAATGTGTTCTCTGATGAGTCTATCAGAAATGAATAATGTAGTGGTAAATCATGGTACTCTGAAAAGAAGTGGCACGAAGCCAATCCTTGGCTTTCATCTACTGCAGCCACTTACCAAATTAAATGATTTCAAAAGGCTAATTTAGTAGATATCTACGTTACTGCAGATGGAAGGTGAAGGGTGGCCTCACTCCAGGCAAAGGGATAGTTTTTTTTTTTTTTTAATGTGAGCAATCATTGCTATTTGCAAGTTGTATAAGATGTGTTTACTTGCTTGCTTTTGTAACACATTTCTATACTGCCCAACTCATCTAAGTGATTCTGGGAAGTTCTGGGAACAAGGGGAAACAATGAGAAGGGGCTAAAAACTAAATGTATTGTTTGAAGTTAAGATGTAAAGAAGATTCAATGCTTCTAATAACACAGGAATTTGAAAAAAAAATTGGAAATCCCAGTAAATTATCATCTCCTCCTCCTCCTCCTCCTCCTCCTCCTCCTCCTCCTCCTCCTCCTCCTCCTCCTCCTCCTCCTCCTCCTCCTTCTCATCCAGAATAGCCAGTGTACTTCATTGCTGCTTGAAGTATTGTCATGATTGTTTTTCTTTTCTCTCCACCTTTACCTACCAAGATCAGAAAATTGTGCTTTAATGTCAGAGTGTTTGATATGCATTGCCTTTTATCAGAAAGACTTTGGAGTGAAAACTTATGTAGGTGTTAATGATCATCTATGATCTCTTTTACATTACATAAACAAAATATCAAAGTTCTGATTCCCCTCTTGTTCCTATTTTTACTACTCTTTTTTTAATTGCACAGTTCAGTAATCTGCTTTTGAATGGTGGTGCTTCATCCCAGAGTCAATACTGGGCTTGTATAATAGCTGTATTTTTTGTATATGGATATGCCTGCATCCATTCACATATTCTTTAAAGAGGAAAGATGTAGCATGTTGATGTGTCTATTCATGCCTTTACATATATGTTTCATCAACTACCTTGGGGTACATATGGACTGCTACTGTTTAAGGAATGCCCATCTATATATCAGAACATTTTGTAAGCAAAAACATCAAATTTCAGACATCTAATCATTCAGTTATCTTAATATCTGACCTCCATTAGTAAGTCAGATTTTGACAAAGATGTTACTTTGCAGTCATATGTCATTGAATTGTCATAATTTCATATGGTGGATTATACAACATGCTAAGTCATAATCAAACAAACCTTATTAGGTTTTAGTGTAATCTACACATAGACAAATACCATTTGGGATTGTCAGCCTGGATATCTAAATGTTAACTTTCATATTTTCTGTGTGCCAAGGAATTTTTAGTACTTTTAAAATATTAAAATGTCCCTGTCTGAATACTGATATTATATTAAACTAAAGACCTTGGAAGCCAGAAAAAAAATGACTATGAAATTGTCCATTATTGAACAGACATAAATCTTGTACTTAATTACTGAAAAGTTATAAATCAATGCTATTGTGGAACTCTTTCATTTAGCATGGAAAAAAATTAGATCATTGTTAGATCACATGAGCCACCTTATGTTAAAATGTTAAAATATAATTTTCTTCTGTCCCAGATTTTCCTGATATTCCTTATGTCTGATAAAAATGTCCATCAAAAATTTCTTGTTAGTTGTAGAATGTTTGGAGTTAAGAGGGAGTTCCCTTTTCTCTCACAATATTAAAGAACCTTTCTTGCATTTGATCAAATGCAATACTCTGAAATAAATATGGGGGGGGGAATCAAAGTGAATAATGGTCTTAATGCTAGTAGCATTTGCAGTTTTGATGGCTCCTTGATGGAATTATAGCACACAACAATTCTAGATTTTATTTAATATCACCTATCAATCTACATTCTCTTATCTTCCTACTCCCAACTCCTCAATTTTTTATCCTGTTCTTCCATTAGGTAGAAAATAATAATTTTGTCCATCTACCTTAACAACCATGATTCCTAGTAGTTGTTCAATCTTTGACCTCTTCCTGTTTTTCTGGAACAAGCTAGGAAATCATGTTTATACCAATGTAAAATACAAAGCTACTTCTCCACTCTTGTTATGTCCATAGACTGTCAGCCTGCTGCACTGTTTAAAGTGTGTGGGTTAGCAGATTTTTCAGTCATTTGGCTGGGCATCTTGTGGTGGTGGTGGGGAAACTCCACTCATATTTACTCTGACTTGGAAGGCAGATGCCAGAATCTACCAAGATAACAGAAGTTACACTTTGTGGGATTATCTGGTAGGTCTTTGAGCTCCTGAAAAAAAATTGAGTTTTCTGCAATGTTAGCTCTGCAACTTGAGCATTGATCCTTTGTCCTACCTGGCTAACTAAAGAGGACTCAGAGTTGGACCAGAACTGCAGTTAATGCCTCCTTGAAAAGAAGAGTTGACCCAGGCTGCAGTCAATGCCTCCTTGGGCTGGAGAGGTGCCAAAGGTTCTTAAAGAGGCTTCTTAAAGAAGCACTGCTTCACTCACTCAATAAATGCCCAAACCAAAATGCAACAAAACTAGACAACTACTATCCTGTCTCTAACCTTTCCTTTTGGGGAAAAAAAACATTTTTTAAAAATGTGGTGGGGTTATGGGTGCAAGATGATGCAGATGATCTGGGACTTTGCAGTCTCAATTCACAACTGTGCATGAGGTGGAAACGTCACGGCCCACTTTCATGAACACCTTTGGCAGAGCTTGGATGGAGGGGGAAGAACATTCTTGTTTTCTTAGATCTTTCAGTGAGTTTCAGTACTGTCCACTATGGTATTCTTTTGCATTGACTGTGAGATTTGGGTGTGGAAGGCAAAGTGATTCCTTGCCTTTCTGAGTATGTGGGCCCAGGTGGTGGTTGGGAGTATGTATTGAGATGAGACTCACTGTTTTTGGTTAATTTAGAATTAGCAGGTTAGATAACAAAAGGCTGGAGACAGGATAAGACACTGGTATTATTACAATTAAAAGTAAGACTTTGTTAATGAAAATCCAATATTTACATCATAGAGATTCCTCCTGCAACTCATGTAGTGAGCCAAAGCAATAGGAGAGAAACTTCCAGGGAAACAAAAACATATTTTATAACCCTTCAACCTCTCTCTTCAGGATGCACTGGCGATGGTCACTCATGGCCTTATCATCTCTCTTAGATGACTATAATTTACTCTAAAAGTGGCTTCTCAGGAAGACCACCCAGAAACTTTAGTCAGTTCAAAATGGAGTGGCATAATGGCTTTCAGCCATGGTACTGCTGTGTACTTGATGCACTGGTTACCAGTAGGTTTTCAAATACAATTTAAGATCCTAGCCTATAAAAATCTAATATGTTTCAGGGACAACCTTTCCCCAATAGATTCTCCTTGTATTACCCAGACAGTAAGGGAATGCCTGCTAAGAGTCCCCATTTACCAAGAAGGTGTGATGCCTGCTAAGAGTCCTCATTTACCAAGTGTGATGTAGTCCAACAGAAAATGTTCTCTGTAGCAGCTCCATTTTTCTGAAATAGGTTGTCCTCTGAAGCATGGATGCCCCTCCTCACTGTCATTCTAAATGGACATGGAAATCCCAGATGTTTTTTTAGGGATTACTAGGCCTAAAACAAGGACCTGCCTTTTCTTGGCTTGGTGTGCTTTTTTTGTATTTTAATAATGTTGTCCTATTTTGTACTCCATATTAAATACATAAACTGTAAGCTGCCAAGACTTTTCTGATTTTAGGTGGTCTGAGTAAATAAATATATAGAGTATCTCTGTATAGGTGTAAGAGCCAAGATGTTTGGGCTTTTCTATGTTCATCATAATCATTTTAAAATATAAATGTCAACACAAGGTTTTCAGAAGATTTGCTCATCTTAAAATTGCTCATATTGAACAGAGAAGCAGCATAAAAATGAACTATCCAAGCAAAAACTTTTTAAAGTGGTTTATTATTTCTTATTTGATGCTCACAGCATACATAGCACTTTACAGAATAATAAAAGAAGAAGCTCCCAGCAGTGTCAACCTTTTAATCTAAATTTAGACAATGGAAAACATTACAGTCCAATAATAGTACAGTTCTCTGTTGCCTAGAAGGCAAGACTTGATTTAGTGGTATTAAGTTGCAGCAGGGTAGATTTTCGTTGAAATTTTTGGGGAGAAAGCACCTAAATCAGTGATCCTCAACCTTGGCAACTTGAAGATGTGTGGATTTAACTCTCAGAATTTCCCAGCTGGCTGACATGTGAATTTTGGAAGTGGAAGTCCACACATTTTCAAGTACTCAGTAAATAATCTTTCCTCTTAGAATGCCTTCTTGCAGAACCTGGACAGGTAGAACAGCTTTGGAAGTCTTGCATCAAGCAAGGAACTGAATTTACTGGCCTAAGCAAACTGGTCTCCAGATTTTCCTACAATATTATGACCACGAAAATGAACAAAATAGGAGGAAAGTAAAGAAGGTGCTCTATATACAGTATGTAGATACCCACATGTACATATTCCCTAATGCACCCACATAAATGTGTCATAGTTCTGGCATTAGCCTTCCTCCTCTGTCAATAAGAATTAGGTCTTTATGGATGGTGATTCTCCCCCCCCCCACTACATACCTGTCCTATTAAATTTGAAACTCTTTTGAATTCCAAAAGAGGTTTCAAGATACCTCCTATACATTATCAATCTTGCTTAAACTTAATCGCTACATTGTGTGCATGTTGGGCAGGAGAGACTGAAAAAAGAAGGCTTTCAAAACACCATCAGGATGAATAGTTAGCTTTTCACTGCCTACTTCAGTTCTGATACCTCCTCTATAAGAGAGGATTATCCTACTGTGGTTAATAACTATTATGCAATATAAAATAAAATAAAATAAAACTCCAAAGGGCAGAGTGGTCTACTTTCTCAGGGCAATGGGGTCCTCCTTGTTACAGAGAAGAAAAAAAAGTCAGATGATGGAGGAATGGGGTGGTGGAAAAATTCAGGAGCAGGTTGAAATGACCCATTAAATGGTGTCATACCTAATTACTGTCCCCCTGCATTGCTTTCTCTTCTAAACTGTCTATCCAAAAGGGCAACTAAATGCCCAAAGTGCTGTGCTGCACAAAACATTGCCAGGGGAGCATGTTGTTTTTCGTCTCCCTCTCCCTCTTCAGTCTGAATAGCTTTCTTCAACACGAGCTATATTCAGACTTTCTGGCTTTCTTCCTGGCTTGTCTATCAATTTTCTTCCAGCCTATTTACTCTCTCCCTACTTGTGTTCATTCTCAGAATGGACCATGAGGCTGGGATTGCTAGGAGGGCACTCACAATTGATATTGGATATCACTTTAGGTCAAAAAAGAGAAGCAGTCTGCAAGTATGCTGGTGTGAACTTATAATTATTATTATTTTGATTTCATCATAAAAGAAAGAAGAGAAAGAGGTCAGACACATATGTGAGAAACCTTACTGCTGCTACTTAAGATTTTCTCAATTATTGTCTTAAGTCTGCCTGAACTGGATTAGGAAAAAGAAAAGAAAAATCCCCTACTTTCAACTATCTCTAATAGAACCTGTTTAAAAATTACAGCAAAATCGGGTGTTTTTTTTTTAAAAAAAATATGTTCACATGAAATCATTGTGGGAGGAAAATCAATGAGGGAGGGAGGTTTGAGTTTCTGTAACCATTTGTCTTGCAGGTTGTCGAAATGTAAGCTCTTCTGCCTCTACTCTGCCAACTTCAATTTTATACAGATCAAGTGAAAGTCCGCACATTAATATGAAAATATTATTATTATGACATTACAGTATTATGGTATTTTTTTGGAGAAGGGGGGTCTGGCAGTGTTTTTTTTTTAGTGGTGACCTTATTGAGATGAGTGCAAGAATGGCAGAAATGACAGAATGCTGGAAGCAGAAATGGAGGAAGGATTGAATGAAAAATCAGGCAAAGCAAGTTTGCTTCCTCAATACTCAGCGACCACCTCATTCATTTGATTGGTTGTAAAGGATACGTAGGGTGCATCTGGATCATAGCCATTGATAAATAGATCAAGCCTGGGGTGATCATGAATTTGTATTATGTGGTAGAGAATCACACATACAAGAAGCCTAGGGAGATGTTGAAGACCCACTGCCTCCTTCATACCAGACACAAAGGATAATTAAAATCATGAAAGGCATCCTGTTTAATGAGTTCTTCATTGTACTGTCAAACATCTTCAGGTAGAAGAATTTTAGAATTCATAAAAAGAGAGGCATCTTTCTTAAGCTTTTAAATCATTCACTGATCTGTATTAAAATCCATTCTGAAGCAGACACATTGGTTTCTGACCCTCTTTCTCTCTTACTGTTCCTAAACACTGGTCCATTTTCTTTTTCCTCTTTCCTTCTTTATCAAGTAGCAGTGTTTGGACAAGCCTCAGTAGAGAAGTGATAATTGTCCAGCAAATCATAGGATATGTCATGTTGCAGAGAAATAGAAGGTTATAGAAAGCATATTTTCCAAGTCCATGAATTGGTTTGGGGGGGGAAAAGTCAGCATCTTTTCTGAATTAATCCAAGGGAGCCTTAGAAATGCTCACCCACTTCTTTCTGCAAATGCTCACACATCAACAAAGTTTATTTTGAGATAGTTCTTTTAGTACATAATGTGGCCTCTAACAATCTAAGAATAAATGGGTGGCAACAGGTTTGTCTGATTTTACAAAAATGTTGCTAGGATACTGTTTGACTATGGAAGAAAGAAAAGTAGTGCTTGAAAGAAAGGAGAAGGAAGGGAGTGATTCCAGGCACCATTACTTGTTACTGGAAAGTTCCCAGAGAAAAAAAAAACAGCCTAATACATTTGCATATTGTTGAAGTAAAGTTTAGTTTAAACTGGGGTGGGGTTCTGTAAAAGATAAGTGCTTCCAAGGAAGCTCTGCTATTCTGCCATGAAACCTGAAAGACATTTCCTAAAATATTGTAATTCTTTTCTGCCAGTGAGAAATTAATGCATTTAGCATCGCTAGGTATATAGAAATTAAGCATGAACCAGATGTTGCCTGCAGCCATACAATCAAATGGTAAAGATGACGTATTTTGAAGGAAAAGGAAAGTTATAGCTTAGTGGCGAAACATAGTGCTTTGCATAAATACGGTTTTCATTTCAAATCTTATTATCGCCAGTGAAAAGAACCGTGTAGTAAGTGATTAACAAGTCCTCTGTTTGAGATCCTGAAAAGCTATATTACATGCCAGTTTAATCAAGGAATGTTGAGTCCTGCGCTTTCAAATGTTTTTGGCTGCCTCTCCCATCCTCCTACCGATTGATGTGCTAGCACTAAAAAGCTCTTTTCAAGGGAAAAGAGAAAGTCTAAGGCTGGACACAAAAAGGCATAATCGAAAATTTTACACTTATAGTGGAAAGGGGTAGGTGGAGAAAAGATAGTATAAAGAAAGGGGTTGTTTTTCACCCTCACTAGACTCCGGAGGCTTTCCTTGAGCCTATGGAAGGGCGAAAACTGCTTCCTCTGGGCTTTGAAGGCTCTCTGGAGGCCAGAAACAGGCCCGCTTCCAAATTTCCAGAACTTCCAGTAGGCCTGTTCTTTGCCCTCCCCAGGCTCCGGAAGGTTTTCTTGAGCTTCCGGGAGGGTAAAAATTGCTTACCCGGGATCCAGAGGTCTTCTGGAGGCCAGAAACGCCCATTTCCGGACTTCCAGAACCTCCAGTAGGCCCATTTCCACCTGCCTGAGCCTCTGTGCATGCCTTGCATGTACCTGGCATGATGAATGGGCCACGTGGAGACTCCTGGGAGGGGTAGGGTGGAAGGGACAGGGTGGGCGTGGCCAGCCATTTGGGGGTTCGCCAAACTGGACAGCATTCTAGCTCGAGGATCACCCGAACCTCCAGCAGCCCACCCCTGAATATAATTAGAACATACAATGAAATAGCATAAAAAGGCCTATAATAAAAGCATGAGCCAGAGTTGTTAGAAGCCTTCTATGCATAACAATTTTACATATTAAATTTTAAAACATTTGAACGATTCTGAGGAATAAAAAATGTATTTCCTGGAGCCAAAAATAAAATCAGGCATGCTTCATTGAAGAGGTTCTTCCAGACTCAGAGGAGCTACAAATGAAAGATCCTGTCCCAGACATCTAATGTATGAAGTCCTTGACTTACAATCACAACTTAATTAAATTAATTAATAAGGAAGACACTTGTTGTTTTGCCCCATTTTACGACCTCTATTGCCACAGTTGTTAAGTGAATCACTGGGGTTGTCAAAGTTAATAGCATGGTTGTTAAGTGCTTCTGGCTTGACTTTGCTTGTTAGAAGATTACAAAAGGTGATCACATGACCCAAGGACACTGCCACCGTTATAAATGCATGCCAGTTGCCAAGCATTTGGATTTTGATCACATGACCACAGGGACGCTGCAACAATCATAAAGGTTAAAAATATTAATAAGTCATTTTTTCAGTGGTCATTAATTTCAAATGGTCACTAAATAAATGGTTTTAAGTGAGGGATTAACTCTAAACCTTGTAGTTAATGATCTATAAATGTAGATATAATGAACTACAAATGTAGATAAAACAACTATAGTTAGATAAATCACAGAAGAAAATCCTGCAAACTGTTTATCTATGTGTCTCCTGAGAAGCACTTCAAAGCTTCCACCCCTTCCTTTCTTAGGAGCTTCATCTTAAATCAGAAATATTCCTCAAGCAGAGGACATCTTTAATAGAGAATGGCCATTACATAGCATAGCTCAAACATTTACAGTTGTAAAAGGGAAACGTAATGATGACATATGTATTGTAGAAGTTCCTTCATCATTTGTGATCTTCTCAATGAGACTATTTATACATTTCTGAGGGATTTCTCAGTTATGTAGAGAGGCATTGTCTTCCATGACCATGTTAGTCTCTGTATCCCCTTGCATAAAAGTTAAATTAATCATGAAGAAAGTGAGTTGAGAACATAAGAACCTGACTTACAGTTTTATAATTTCTATTCATTGGACTGAAATGTTTTACCATTCAGAAGCATGACCAAGAGGCTTCTGTTTGTGGGATGCTGGCATGCACCCATCAGCTTGGTTGGAACAATGCCAAAATTGTAGGTACTGTGGATTTTGTCTTGTCCAACATTAACCCTGCCTCGATGTATAAATGGTTTTACCAAAATAATATTTGTTCGTGCCTGCTGTGTCATTCATAAAAGCAGGTTCAACTTTATCTCTTGCTGTTCAGCACTGATATAATCTTAGATAGGGGCAGATTACAAAGTAGAAGCATGAAATCCCAAATATATGCCAATTAAAAGCAAATTAAAAAATAAAACAAATTGATGCCATAAAAGTTGAATAGAAAACCAATTCAATAAATCTCAAATGCCTGCTGAAAATTAAACAAGAGTTCAATGCCTAAAGTGCAAAGGAATGAATACAATTAAAATAAGTTATGTTTAAAAATCCAGTGCCTAAAATTCATAAAAAGAAGGAATAGATGGGATATGATGGAGATATTGTGTTGTTAGTTAGATAAACTTTTTTTCCCTTTCTGATCCTGAAATTTGGGACTATCCACACAATCCACTGAGATTCTGAACAATCTCAATAGTTTTCTTGACTACTCCAAATTCTAGCATTAAAAAAAGAAAGAAAAAGTGAAAGTGCATTTTTTATACTAGGTGTACACTTTACAATGTTTAGAATCAACTAACATAAGATGTGACTGGAAGTAGTTCACAGTCCTTTAGGTTATTACCAAATTATGATTTACTTTCTGCCCAATCACTATCTAACTCAATCTTTCCTAGTCACATCTTTCAGACAGTTTGCCCTTGTATCCACATTATTCTTCACTAGACAGATCTCAACTAAGAGCATTCCAAAAGGCTAAGTTTTCTCTGCAAAAGATGGAACCAGAATTCTCTGTGCTGGGGAAAGTCAGAATGGACATTCTTGTGTGCAGCCAGAAATATCTGTTGGGGTGGCCCGAAAGAAGCACCATTTTAAAATGTGTAAGTATTATTGGAATTGCATCTGTATATCCATAAGTAGCTAAATTTGTTGCAGAATTATGCTATAGATCGGAGTTTTTCAAAGTTGACCCTTTACGATACATTGGCTTCAACTCCCAGAATTCCCTAGCCAGAATGCTGAAGTTCACACAACTTAAAAGTTGTCAAGGTGAAAAACACACTGCTACAGACAAATATTTGTGAGCTCTTTTATAGTTGCAAATATATCTCTCAAACTTGTTACGGATGCAGAAAACTAGAAGTAAAGTTAGAGACAAGCAAGAACATACATGGACTATAATCAACATCAGCAAGAAGTCCAGTTCCAGTAAATGAAGATGCTTTGCAAATGCAGACATACCCTAGAGGGAATATATTATCTGAAAATGGTGAGGCAAACAGTTTGGTGCGCCTACTGGTTGTGTTATTTTCAGGTTTACATGGGCTGAATGTCCTAGCACTTTCCCTCCTTTTGCAAGTTGTTATATAAATAAACAGAATTTGTCATTTTATTTAATTGCAATATATGTGCCAATTCTTTGCAAAGCAAAGGAAAATATGCGGCATGACTCATAACAAAAGCAAAAGGTAGCTACAGTTGATGAGATTACAGCATTCAGGTCCCCCTGATCTCCCCCTCCATCTAAAACTCTTAAAATCTTGTAAACAAAAAACCACAGCAACTGATTGCAACTAAATGGGCCACTGGATATATCAGCCTTTCCACTAGGCCAAGAATGAGCAAACGCTATACCAGGGGTGTCAAACTCAAGGGTGCTTAGATCTGGCCCACAGGGCCGCCCTGGAAACGGTGAAGGACTGGCCTGCGGTGCCTCTGTCAGTGAAAATGAAGCTCAGGAGGGCTGTGTGTGACCTTCTGGTTTTGCTGACAGAGGATTTCAGGAGGCTGTTGCAGCTGCATTTTCACTGGCAGAGGGCAGCAGGAGGCTATCTCGGCTAAAAATGGAGACCATTTCTCCGGCAAAGCACTTAGGCCACCACAGGCGCCCCCGACATGAGTGACATCAAGCTGGCCATGCCCACCCTGGCCACTCCCACCTGGCCCACGGAGGTCAAACACAACCCTGATATGGGCCTCAATGAAATTGAGTTTGACACCCCTGTGCTATACTGTAGTCCACATCACCAGTGTTGCCAGTGAGCCTGGCAAACTCAGGAAGCAATAATCCTTTAGATTTCTGGAAAGATCATTATTGCTGATAGGCAATGTCATCTTGAAAGCCTATCAGAGCAACTCTCCCACTCAACTTATACTTTGCATAATTAAAGCAGAGTTCTGAGTCTCTTCCTCCCTTCCTTGGACTGAGTCCTTTCTTTTGCAAAGTTTTTGTTTCCTCCTCTCCTTTCCCAGGCTCTTCCATCACTGTAGCCAACCACTACAACAGGGGTGTCCAAACTTGGCAACTTTAAGACTTGTGGACTTCAACTTCCCCAGAAACAGAGCTGGCTGGGGAATTCTAGGAGTTGAAGTACACAAGTCTTAAAGTTGCCAAGTTTGGACACCCCTGCACTACAACAACCAGAGCTATAGCTGGAAGAATGGTATATTGTGACTCTGTTTGGTGTAGATCACGCCTGCACAACATGTGGCCCATACACTGTATGTAACTGCCAAGCAGGCTCCTGCACCCTGCTGGCATTTTAAAATAGTCAATAAATTATCACATCAGTGCCCAAAAAACGGCTCTGCATAGTGCCTCCAGTGCCTCCAGGCTTCACTTGTGTCACCAGCTCCAGTGCACCTGGTGGTCCTCTAGCTGATTGACTTGCCAGGTATTCCTTTCTGAATTTCCAATTACTTTTCATTTATTAATGTGGACATTTTCCCTCTACAAGTTGTGCAAACCTGAAATAGATCATCTCAAGAAGATGATTCTAGAAATCATGAAAGAAGAGCAAATGGTTGGTTATTATATTCCCTGAGTATGAAACCCCAAATCTAGGTACTATGCATTTGATCTTGGATGGGAAATGCTAAACTATATTAAGTCCTCCTCCTCCTCCTCCTCCTCCTCCTCCTCCTCCTCCTCCTCCTCCTCCTCCTCCTCCTCCTCCTCATCATCATCATCATCATCATCATCATCACCACCACAACAGAATGCAGCATCTAGCCAACTTTATCTTAGCTGGGAAGCTAAGTATGTCCAGGCCTGCTTAGTGTTATATGTGAGACCATAGGAGAATTCCAGGGCTGAGAGGTTGAAAGTCAAAAGTATTCAAAAGTCAGCAATGGCAAATGACTTTCATCCTGTTGTGAACAAAACTGCCTGTAGATGTCTGTAAAAGAGTTGAGCTCCACTTGAGGGAAAATTGGCTTATGCTTTTGTTAACCAAGGGCCTCAGAATTCTGGCATTTATAGGAATATGAAAATATTTACAGGTAACAAGGACTTCTGGCTTATAAAATCCATACTGTTCCTGATCGTGTGTGTGTGTCTGTGTGTGTGTGTGTGTGTGTGTGTGAGAGAGAGAGAGAGAGAGAGAGAGAGAGAGAGAGAGAGAGAGAGAGAGAGAGAGAGAGAGAATCATCTATATTTCTCCCTGCAATAAAACCTCTTGTACTTCATCCTCATGAGAACAAAGAGATTCTGTATCACTTGAAAGTCTTCCTTGTTAGGGTAATTATTTTTAGCTTCCATGGCAGCTTAATTTTTCCCGCTTTATCAATGGGTCTGCTTCAAAGGAATATGCATTGAGGATTTTTATCTGTGCTATTAATTACTCAGGAAGTAATATGTTTGAGATTCAGCTGTTGTTTCTCTGGAGAATATTTATTTAAGGTGTGTGTGTGTGTGTGTGTGTGTTTCCATGTGAGAATGATGAAGAATCAGCTGTATGGGGTGGGAAGGGGTGGGAAGAATAATTTAAAACTTTGATTTAACAGTACAAAGGAGAACACTGTTTAATCCTTGAAGTAGGAAATTGCTGTTCGTCATGATCCATTGCTTTTGTTCTGTTTCTGACTACAGGGGCTGAAGAAGAGGAGTGAGATTTTCTTGCCATTTTGCAACCTTTTGTCTGTTTGTGTGCCTCATTTCTTCTACTTGATTTTGTTCTTGAAACTGGGCTCTTAAATTGTAGCTGAAAATAATCCTTTAAAAAAAAAAAACAGATGAGAGGGAAACTTTCCCAGTGAAATGATCACTGAGTCTCCAGTGTACATTTGTGAACATTGGAGCAAGGCAGGCATTTACATAGGAAGGAAAGAAATTATACACCTGACACTTTAGACCTCTGTAGCAATACTTTATAATGTTCCAAATCTCTGAAAGCATTCAGAAGCATTTGCCCATAAAATGATTTTGAAAAAGATGGGAGGAAAATAGGTTTCCTTTCCTTTCCTTTTCTTTTTTTAAAAATCTGGTGGATAATCTGATCAAGATATAACGAACAATAAAATTTATATGCAGCTGTTCGGAAATCAATACTAGTTTTGTTTCATCTCTCTGCAACTAATGCAATGTGTTGGCTAGAAGAACTGATAGCCTGAGTTTATGATTATCTTGGCATGAAGACCACAAACAAATGATGGAAACAAACTGGTCTTTATACATACCCAAGAAAGCTTCTGAAAGCTAGTTCTCGTTTTATGGCAGCAGGAATGGAATCAGCTGAAACCTGCAATGGAACAGTCCCCAATGTTGTCTCATTCCATGCTTTGCATTGTGAATAATTCCTGAGATGCCAGAAATCAATGTGTAGATAATTCAAGCACAAGCACATTCCCTTTTCCCTCTTTACTGTTTCCCCTAGCCCCATGATGGCAAACCTATGGCATACATACCCTTTCATACATACATACATACATACATACATACATACATGCGGCCTTTCCTGTTTCTGGTGCGCATGGGTGCATGATGATCAGCTGTCCTTTGGGTGCGTGGCAGTGCAGAAAACCAGCCTGTGCATGTGTGCTGGCCAGCTGATCGTCAGTGCAGCCCCAACGACCGTGTGCGCAACATTTCCATGTGACCTTTTTTGCCATTTGGTGCTGAAAAGTTTCGCCATCACTGCCCTAGTTGTAATGTTTGGCTGATGATGGAATGGAAGGCAAACTAATGTTCAACCATGTCACCTTCACTCAGGGCCCTACAATATATTGTTCCACCCATTTTTAAGGAGAATGTAGAGGAAGCTGTTTCTCTTACTTTCTATGATTACCTCTGAAAGTAACAAGATGTGAGTGGATTTGGCTAAAATTGGGAGAAGTTTGGATAGGATTAGTAGACTCTATTTGGAGTTCTCTTTGTATTTTATATTTTATTTTATTTGTTGGTAGACACTCTGCATAGCATTGTGTGAGAAACACAAGGGTTAATAGCCAACATATGACCACTCAGCATTTAAAAAAGTGATGTAAAAAAAAAACCTGCCATGGCTTTCAAGATCTACCAAGACGGACTCTTGTCAGTATAAAAGCTGCAGCATAGAATGACATATGCTAATGCCATTCTCTGCTGAAAAATACATATACCCTCCCCAAAAATGCAAGCTTTGATAGTATATACCGAAAAAGATACATTCTTATTTTTTAAAAAAAGCAAAGGCTTGCACCAGAGAAATTTGTGTTAAAATGACTGCATCAGGGGGAATCTGTGTGTGTGTGTGTTTTTTTAAAGGACATCCTGGGGAATTTATGTTAACCGTTAAGTACATTAGGCAAAGTTGTAAAGAAACATTTGGTACATCAAAGAAAGCTGTGAACAAAAAGAGATTATTTTCCCCCAGATATTTTTATTCCATAAATAACACTGTTCACCAGAATATATAGGCAGCACAATAGAGAAGATTTATATTGATATTCACATTACCAGGCATTAATCATATATGTTTCTCCTCCAAATCTACTATTACATGGGGCTTCCCTTGAAATGCACCCGGAGGCTACAGCTGGTCCAGAATGCAGCCGCGCGGGTAATTATGGGGAGTACTAGGTACTCCCATGTGACACCTTTCCTGCGCGAGCTGCACTGGCTTCCTGTGGTCTATCGGGTGCGTTTCAAGGTTTTGATAACTATCTTTAAAGCGCTCCATGGCTCAGGACCTAGTTACTTGCGGGATCGTATTCTGCCCCATACATCCCTGCGACCAATTCGCTCGCACAGAGAGGGACTCCTCCAGGTGCCGTCCACTAGACAGTGTCGAGGGGCGGCGCCTAGGAATAGAGCCTTCTCTGTGGCGGGCCCAGCCCTGTGGAATGACCTCCCTCCAGATATTAGGACTACGTCTGACCTCCGTTCCTTCCGAGTTAAGCTCAAGACCCACCTATTCCAAGTAGCTGGCCTGGCTCAACCATGATCTAACTATATCGCTCCTGATGGGTTTTTATTAGTGTAATTCAATTGAATTTATTTATTGGGTTTTTTTAAATATTGTGACTTTTTAATTGTTTTTTAGCTATCAGCCTACCTCCTCCTTATATACGTCTTATATACGTCCTTGTTATATGTATGTCCTGTCCAGATTTGTATTTGTATTTTGTATTTTATTTGTTTTATTGTACGCCGCCCCGAGTCCTTCGGGAGAGGGTGCGGCTTAGAAATAAATATTCTATTCTATTCTATTCTATTTGTAAAGCTGTGCTCAGAAATGCAGCTATCAAGTTGGACTCACTTTCTGCTTAATATTTATGCTTACATTTGGAGCACTAGGCAAATGAATGAACCAGATGGGCCGAGGTGGAAAATCCTAGCAAATCCTGTGTTGTTTTGACATAGACTCATGGCAGAGATTAGCACACAGAACAAGAATCCAAATTATTAAAAGCACAGGCATGCCATTCAAGCATCCAATTATTCTTTACCAGTAAAAATATAGTGTATTATGCAATCTTTTTACATGAACAAGATTTTTCTCCAATCTCCTGGTACAATTCCAATGATTTCGTATTCTAATACAGAAAAACCAATAATTTCATATTATTCTGCCCTGCTCTGTAAATTCTGGCTACATTGCTTGAGAAGAGCACTGACAAAAAGTAACATTTGTTGTTTTAAAAGATAGAGGAAAAAATTAGATGAACTTTAAAACAAACTTCCCAGTGACAAAATCTATTTGAGAACGCAACAAACTATAATTCTATCACTCCAATCCATTTATGAATGATGCAATGTATTTAGATCTGTGGAGCTGGAGGTATAGAAATACATTTATAAAGTCATTCAGTTAATGTTATTTGTGTACTTACTTACTAATCATATGTCTGTGCCTGCCTTCTGAGCTTTGGTGTCCTGCCCATTTAGAGTATGTCTGATCAAACTATCTCCTACTCTAGCTGCTGTACAATATGCAGCTGTGTTTACAACTATTGGGAAAATGCCAGCTTTAAAAATGCTGACATATTCTTTCACCATCATAGCTAATAAGAACTGTTAAATGCAGTGGAAAAAAAGGTAGCTTGGCAACGTCATACTTTCTTTCTCAGCTCCTCAGTTCTTTTTCATATAAGCAGACATATTTGGACATGGGTTAAAACATAGATGGGCAGAAATTAGCAACCAATTATCTGGGACCTATAATGCTTCAGAAAACAGGGCACTGGCAGACTACAGTCTTATTAAGGGAATGACTGGCTCACAGTATTCCCTGTTTATTCTCAAAGTCTTAAGACCAACAAAAGAGAAGAGGTTGAACTGTTTTGAAGGATTGAGAAGACTGAATGGCAGAGTCGAATACTCACAAATAGTGTATCCCTAAATAGCAGATGCTGAAAACAGAAGCATCTGCAAGGGCAGTCAAGGGGAGGGGAGAATGACAAAAGCAGCATCACAAGCTCCATCCCTTTTGTACATGTGCTCTGATGTTGCAACTTTGAAAGGGATGCAGTTTGTGTTTTGCTTGCACCACAGTCCTTTCATCATTTTGATGAAAGTGTTGGAATCTCTAGATACATCTGGCTAGAGAGAACAGGAGACAATAAAACTCTAGTCTTTGTTTATGAGCACTTGGAAGAGGGAAGGAAGGTAGGGAATGAGAATAATTTACACAGATGCAGTCAAAATAATAGGGATAGATAAATAGGGCACATATGAAGAATCTCATATGCAAATAATAAATAGATGCTAATTTATCGAAAAGAACCAGAATTACTATATGGCAACCATGCTGCTCCAGTCCTCAAAGCAGGAGGGAGGGAATGCTTGAGTGGTCAAGACCTACAACTCACAATATTTGGGAACGTCACAAGAAACCATAATAATATTACAAAATGGCTGAAATTTTTAAGGCTGTTTTTCATGTGTTAAGGTTAGATAGAAATTAGAGGGCAGTTCTGTTCCAAATTAGCAGTTATACTGCTGAAAGATACAAATTTGTCATAGCAAAGCTAACAATTGAGGTACTGCGGGACTACATTTGTATGCAGGTTGCCCATTCATTCATCCTTCACTAACATTGTACACACACACACACACACACACACACCAAATTAAAAGAAAAACATTACTTTATTGATCCCTTTATTGTGCACATAACCTGGCTGAGATTTCTGCTTTGGTAGTGTACTAATCTCATGGGTTAAGTAATGATTTAGCTTGGAGATCCAACAAGTATTTTTTGTTGGCAATTCATGCAAATCAAAAACAGTCTTCTTAGACATTTATTTTACTTTTTTAGAAAAATCAGACACAGCTTAAATGATAATAAATTATTTAATGATAAAATATAGTTTTAACTCTGTTATAAGAATAAAGTGGATTTTTAAAATATCCATAGAGTACTTCAGCATGAGAAAGGGGGAAAAACAGATTTCCTAAAAGGAAAAGAGAAGCCAAGACAAGGGCAGGTGCCCTAAATCTCTCAGCTCCAATTAATTGGTATAATGTATTAATTAGGGATTTGAATTCAACAGTAAGAATTGACTATTTTTTAAACCAACACTTCATTTCTACTGTACTACTTACAATTTCTGAATACTTTTCAAGGATAGCCCCATGTAAAGTGCATTGTAATAATCCAGCCATGAGATGATCAGCACTTGAATAATTGGGAATACAAGGACTCCCAATCAAAGACTTTGTGACTCAGTCAGACTCCCAAAAAAAGAGGAAAAAAAAAGATTATTTTTCTCCAGAGACAAATATGTTTTAGGTGCATATCAGTGGTTGGTTTCAATTTATTTTACTGCCAGTTCACTCGTGCGCACACAACTTCTGCGCATGTGCCGAAGTGGGCAGATGGGTGGAGTCTCCTGCCACCACCACTACCGCTTTGCCCAATCTGGGGCGAACCGGCAGAAACCCACGTCTGGCACATATGTTTGACTTTATCACTTATTGTTCCTTTCCCTTTAATTCATGACTGTAGTAATCAGAGTCCATAGTTACCAAACAATAAGGTGAACCACAGAATGAAAATAATATTGAAAATACGTATTTATATAATGAAAATTGGAAAGCAGAAAAAATACCCATGCCTTTTAATTATTTTAAGCTTCAGCAATATGGGATGGTAAAGAAAACAGAAAGTCAGCACCATATGCCCAATGAAGGCATCATTAGAAGAGCATTAGTGGATTAATCCAACCTACTGTGTACTTGATATGATTTGAAATGCAATAAGGTAAGTTTATTAGTTTGCTGTCTTAATGTTTTTCACTGTACCTCAAAGCAGGCAGTAACAATTCCAGGGAGGCACAGTAGAGCTCAGTAACACCTGTCAAGATAAACACAGAACTCTCCGAGGAAACCATCTTGGCAACCTAATAGAGGAAATCACCAGGGCAGGATGGCACAAGGAGGGGAGGAGAGAAGCAAGCTTTTTCACACAGGTACTAAAAATGGGTCAGATTTCCCTGTTGGTGCCATAAGCAACAAAAATGTTTACAGGGTGAATTTCCTTCAGCTTTGGTAAAGAGAGAGCATCGGGGGCTTATGCCTTTGGTCATCTATCATTGGAATGCATGTGTAATAGCTAAGAGGATATTAACTGAGGAGCAGCAGCAGTAGCTGCATACAGATAAATATAAGCAGTTATTACTTATTCACATATTCTGCATGCAAAGATATGCAATACCTATACATGAACTCAACAATAGAAACAAGGGAAACATTTAGAAAAAAATGAGAAAAAATAAGGTTCTGCAGAGAAAATAAGGCCCTACACCTAGGCAGGAAAACCCAAATGCACAGTTATATAATAGGCAGTACCAGGCTCAACAGTAGTAACTGTGAGAAGGATCCAAGTGCCTTAATGAGCCACTTTTTGAGGAGGAGCCAGCAGTGTGCTGCAGCTGCTAAAAAAGGTCAATATAGTCCTAGACTGCATTAATAGAGGGATAGAATCAAGATCATGAGATATTATAGTATCACTGTATACTGCGCCAGTGAGGTCACACTTGGAATACTGTATCCAATTCTGGTCACACAACAGGAAAAAAGAGAAAAGCTGAGTTTGCAGAAGAGCAACAAAGCTGATAAAAGGTCTTCAGACTAAAGTGTACAATGAACAGTTAAGGTAACTAGGTATAACTAGCCTAACAAAGAAAAAGTTTAAGGTGGACATGATACTTGTCTTCCATACTTGATGGGTAGTCACAGAGTTAAGGGGATTTATTTATCCTCCAAAACACCTGAGGACAAAAGCTTGTTAAAGAATGATCCTACCTAGAACTAAGGAGAAATTTCTGGACAGTGACAGCAATTAACCAATGGAATAAGCTTGTCTCCTGTAGTTGTGGATGTTCCATCACTAGAGGTTCTCAAGAAAAGATTGGGCAACCATTTGTTTGGGATGATATAAAGACTCTTGCTTTGGCAGCTGGTTGGACTAGAAAACACCAAGGTCACTTTCATCCCCATGACTCTAATTCTAAGGAAGAGGTTTCTGTTACCTACAATTGTTCATGAGTTGTAAGAATCTGATTTAGTTTATTGTGAGAAAGACAACTAGGCAACTCTTTAGGAAGATAGGGCTAGTTGAGAGATCTTTAATTACTGATCCACAATTTAAAAGCAAATCATCAAGCAACTTGAAACCTTAATATGGAATAGTACGAAGGATAGATTTCAGAAATGTAAACAGAGAAGTGAATCAAAATAGCACATAGCTATTGGACTAATTAAAATTAAGAGAGCCTTCAACGTTCCACTTCCAACCCAATTTGAAGAGAATAAAGAACGTAGAACAATTACTTATTTTGAACTCAAATGTACAAAGCTCATCCATGCTTTGGAATCATTATCCACTGCCCTCAGGCTTAACATGAAACTTGGCTCTGTTCTCCTCATTTTCTACATGATCATTTGTCAATACAGTCTACCAAATTGCTGTGGTTTTGTTCTGATGTCTCTATCATGACAATAACGATGCCACAAGTCCACTTGACACAACTTCTTCCACTGAGGAAATCACAACTTAAACTTTGATGAAGTAGAAAAAGGAGAGAAAGGGAAGAAGATGCAGAAGTTGTTTCAGATAGACAGATTTGCGAAGCTGTTTTTCTGGTTTGGATTGAAGACACTGTATTTACCAATTAGGTGTTGTCCTCCCTCTTATCCTCCATCACCTTTAAAACCTTTCCTTTTAAAATAAAGAGTAGAAGTGAAATATAGTAGCAGAACAGAAACTAATTTAGATCCGTATCCAAAATTTAGTTAATAGGAAAGTGGAAATCTTTTTTAAGTTTTATAAATGTGTAAGTTCTTTTTGTGTAGCTATTTTTTCAAGAAAGATCTGAAGTACTTATATATTCCTGGAAACAAGTGAGAACTATCCTGCTTATTGGACATTCTGCATCTGCAGCAGCTGTTCCTACTGTTTGCTCCTCAACCTCCCTTCAAGAAGAAAAAAAGGGTCTTTTTGAATCTCATTATCTATAGGCTTCTTGAGTATGAGTATTGTGTAGCTGTACAAAAACATGAATGTTCAAATCTCAAGGGTACCCTTGAAGAGAAAGAACTAAAAATATAGTATCTTTTGTCTCCTGTGCATTTATGCCCAGCAGTACGTTTTGCTCTGTTCAATGGGATTTACTCCAATGTAGCTTTTCACAGGGCTGTTCCACACAAACTCCTGTAAGCCCCCATATGCAAGAAGTGCGGAACTTTCAACTGTTTAACGTATTATCCATTTCTGTTTTGAAAGGAAGAATTTGCATCTATTGACATAGTGGTCCCAAAAAAGAAACTGCACAATTTCCTTTATTCACAAATGAAAAGTGTTTAGAGAAAATTCAGGGGGGAAAACATGAATAAATTTAAGAGTTACTATGAAGAGTTCATTGCACCTAATGAAGTGTGTGATAATAATATTAATAACTGCACTGTCAGTTCTGATAGGTGCTTCATTTTTACAATTTATATCATTTTTTCCCCCTTTGGGGTCACAGTGTGAAATGGAGGCTTTGCTTCCCTCCTACTCAAGTACTGATTAAAATTGGACCCAAACCATTCAATTCCTTTTGTCCCTGCCCTAGTGCACAGTAACTTGCTGAAACATTCAAATTCCTATCTGGTGTCAGCAGCAGGTTAAAAAAAGATGTTGCAGCCCTCCCTGGGTTTGAATAAGACCTGGTGCTTACTATATATTTTAATAATATTTACCGACAGCTGCTTTAAATCTTTATCTTTTGTTTAAAAGCTTAATACTCAGAATGAGGAAATCCTAATTATGCCTTTTCAATAAAACATAAAAAGGATAACTACGTCTCAAGTCTGTTTCCTTCAAACTAAAAATATATTGCAATTTATTTTAAAGGAAAAATCATTTTGGAAATTTCTAGAACAAATTAAAAAATGTAGGCATGTGCTATGCTCGTTACAATTCTAAAATAAGTTGGGTTGAAAAAGTGGAGATTTGTACAAAAACTCACCCATTTTTTTTAATTGCTTAGGGGGCACTTTCTCCTTCATATGCCCAGCAAGGCCCATTACTTAAAATTGGTCATTTGACTGGAATGTCTAAGCTCCTTCAATTGCATTGTTTAATCCAGGTCACAAGGCTTTTGCACTTACTTCTAATGCAGCATTGGGGTTTGTGAAAATGTTAAGATTTTGTCCTTCTGTCCAGCTTTCACACTAATCCTAAATCCAGGAAAAGGAATCACTTCATTGCAAAAACACAGTCTCTAATCGATGTGCCCAAACTAATACATGAACCATAACTGGATTTCAATTAGGAGTGCATTGAATTTGGATGAATCTTGAATCTCAGACTAGAGTGGTCAGCATTTTAGAAATGTAGATGTCTCTGTTCAAGTGTGCTTCCTCTGAACTGCATCAAGTGATTTTGGATCATCACAAAAATGTGTGAGTAGTTTGGCAATTCATAGACAAATGTTTGGTTTGGTTTGGTTTATTTGGATTTATATGCCACCCTTCTCCAAAAGGACTCAGGGCGGCGTACAACATTAAAAAACACACATCTCAAAAGTTAAAAAAGATTAAATCCATATCCAAAAAAACAAACCGAATTTTTAAAAAAACAATACATTTAAAATAAGTTAAAATTAAAATTAACAGGCAAGACCGGCTTGCTGGAAAAACCAACTTTTTAGGGCGCGTCAGAAGGACCGGAGGTCAGGGATTATGCGAAGCTCCGGGGGGAGCTCATTCCAGAGGGATGTAAAACCATATTGGAAAAAATTCAAATGTTTTTGCATAAAGAAAAAATATATGCCTTAATTGTTTAGATGAAGTGTTATAATAAACCAATGGAGTAAGAAGATAAGAGCATGATGCACACTGTCTGTTATTTGTTTGTTTGTCCATCATGTCTGTTTGAATTCATCATGTTTGCACTGTAATATATTTAAAACGACAAGAAAGACATATTGTACCTATCTCCTTCTCTGGTTATTGCTTTGCACAGAAGCACTGAGGTAGCTATTATGTTATTGTAGATTGGTAGGCCCACTTGATGTACATAAATGAAACATGGGTTGGAGAACTGAGGGGTATTACTGTAGTCTCTCCCAGGTATGCTCCTTTGGATACTTGATACAGCACAGAATAGGACAGAGGGAATATATCTATAGGAATTATCTTTATCCAGCTTTGCTGTCTATTCAAGTACCGCTATTCAGTGCTGCTTGTATTAGGTATCTAGGATTTTGGTGCTGCGCTACCATACCTGCCAACAGCCTCTCTATCTAAGTCAATGAAGGTGACCTCAGATCTGATGATGAGGAGCCCTAGAACATTAGTTCTGAGAGACTTCAGCATCCATGGTGAAGTCTTAGTTGGATCACATGGCCATCATAACAATCATGCATGTCTCAACTTGTTATCTATTGGGCAGAGGATGGCAATCTGAAAGTGGGAGAATTTACATCTATTCCCTTGCAAAGCCAAAGCACTCTGCTGAGCACAAACTACTCCTTTCTACCAAGGACAGGCACCTATGAGAATGGAGCACCCTTAGAGGCTAATATATTCCACAGGATTTCAGAAAGTTGTAAAGATTTATTTTTTTCCTGGTATGGCTGGTGTTGTGTCAATGATTTACCTTCCTTATGGAATATACAAATGACAATACCACTGACCTCATTGTTCCTTGAATTCTCTCCCACATTATATAGTCCCTTGGTACACAATGAAGCAAATCAGAAGGACTAAAATACAAGTGAAGGGATAGATCTTTTTTACATCTGATCAAACACTAGTTAGAAGTAATTTTCAAGCTAACGTTTGGGTGGTGATGGAAAACAGGTAGATTTTATTATCTGTTATTGCATTCTGACAATGCTACCCAGTGGAACTTTTCTGAGTAGTTTGGGGCTTTAAGCAATCCTCCAGCATGCCACTATGACATGTTGCATAGACATTTTGAAGGCAATGTTGATCAAATTCAAAACTTAGACTCTTTTATTTTAGCAGTTAAATTTGTAGAAGTGCCCAGGGCTCTGCTCATGACTTTAGATGAGATTTTATTTTTCAGGCTTGACTGATGCAGACAAGATGCTTAGGTGAGTTCAGCCAACTATGTATTTATTTGAACCATGTTCCTCGTGGCTTATTACAGCTTGCAAATCAGGGATATTCACTGGATCCAAAAGGTCAAAATAATTATGAGCCAATGGCCAGCAAGGGGTGTGTGCAGCTTTTGTTACTCTTGGATCTTTGGATAGCAAGATAGGTGATATATTATTTATTTAATAAATAAATACATTAAGTGAATTTCTACATGTTTCAGTTGGGGTTTAGACCTAACTGAGCATCAAAATCTCCTTGGTTACCCTGTTGGATGAAATTTTCAGGAGCAATGAGAGGGTGGCCTTTCTGTTGATTCTATTAGATCTCTCAGCAGTGTTTGATACTAGAAACCATGGAATATTTTTGGTGAATTTGGTGAGAGAGCTTTAAAGTAGTTCCATATGGAACTGGATGCTAGTCTTCAGAGGACTATGCTGTGGACATTTCTGCTTAAATTCAAGGCATTTATGCCATAAAGTTCCACCGCTCCATTTTATAACCAATGCTGTACTCCACTAAACATGAAAACTCTGCGTGAGATTATTTATTGATTTAAAATAAAATGTCTAAATTTGCCATATATATCCAGTTCTCTCTTTTTCACTGGAATCACATGACATTGCTGAGGAGATAGACCAACAATCTGTTGCATTTGTTATCCATCCAGAGGAATGGTCTTAAATCTGTTCTGGATATGGTTATACTGTCCCTATATAAAATAGTAGATCAAGGTTCTTCTGCATACAGTATATCTTTAACATTAGTGGCACTGCAGCATGAAACACCTTTCATCAGTTCAGGCTGTACTTACACCAGCAAAGGTCTTACTTGCATGCAGGACACCTTGCTAAGGTAATCCATGCCCTGGTAACTTCTCACTTAGAATACTGCAGTTCAGTAAACTTGAAACTTCCCTTCAGAAGTTCAGAAAGTTCAGAAAATTTAAGTAGTACAAAATTCCAAGGCAAGATTTATTGGCTAGAACTGGGTGGTATAAACAAAGCATGCCAGTTGTTTATGTTCTTTCCTGGTTCATTTTGGTCTAATTCAAGGTCCTTATTTTGACTTAGGGTCATGTCTTTGATGGTTTTTTTAATGGTTTTAATAGGATTTATATGTTGTTTTAACTTTTGATTGGGAGTTGATTAGAAGATGAATGACTATATAAATCCTTTAAGTAAACAAATAAAACTTATGAAGTATTTCTCAGCTTGGGAACACAGTATGTGAGGAAAGACTTTTTCCTTTGATCTATTGTTTGTTCCAGGTGCCCTCCCATATTGAAGATAGTTAGTGGTTAGTGGGAGCCAGCTTTTTCAGTTGTTGCCCCAACATAGCAATACCCTTACCTACTACTTTTCAGTAGCAAGGGAAATAATTTATGCTCCCATAATATGCCCTTTTAAAAATAGCAATAGCATAATTTAAAATCTTCTATTGATTTTTATTATTTTTTAATTTGTATTCTTCCAAACATTTTACATAATATTTTAATGTATGTCTTTATTAATTGCTTTATTATTGCTTTATTACTGGTTTTATCAAAGGTGATTTGTGAATTAGATTATAAATAGGTTTGTAAGAATAGAAAGGTACACAGACTGTTGTTGGTGTAAACTAGATATAATGTACCATATTTTTCAGTGTATAAGATGTAATTTCCCCCATCCCAAAAGTGGGTGGAAATGTCTGTGCATCTTGTACAGCGAGTGTTACTGAAGCCTGCCCTCCACTGGTCCCCATCCTTCAGCCTTTGCCTCCCAGCAATTTGCTTCCTTGCAGCCAACAACAAACAGCCTGGTTAGCTTCAGCACAGCCTGATTTAGTATGAGCAGCTGATTGACAGTTGGATCTGCCTCCCAGAATACTGCCTATCAGTTGTTCCAGGCTGTGGGGATTGCCACCACGTATCGCCAACCATTTCCACTCATTGCTGCTGCCACCTATCTCCACCTCTGTGTGCTCAATTTTTGGCCTCATGTTCCATTTTCGGCCTCTGCATGTCCCATTTTCAGCCTCTGCATTCTGCATTTTCGGCCCATTCCAGGCAGCAGGGATTGCTGCCACCACTTTTCCCCACCACCTGGAATGGGCCAAAAATGGGATGTGCGGAGGCCAAAAATGGGGCGTATGGAGGTGGCAATAGGCAGCAGAGGCAATGGGTGGTGACAGTAGCGATGGGCAATGGCGATCCCCACAGCCTGGAAGAACTGATAGGCAATATTCCAGAAGGCAGATCCAACCACCAATCAGCTGATCGTGCTAAATCAGGCTGTGCTGAAGCTGACCAAGCTGTTTGCTGCAAGGAGGCAAGTTGCTGGGAGGCAGCGCCAAAGGGAGATTTTTTTCCTTGTTTTCCTCCCCAAAATCTAGGTGTTTCTAATAGTCCAGAGCGTCTTATAGTCCAAAAATATGGTATTTTCTTTTCTTTGTCTTATCTCATGCCTTTAATTTTCTGGCTAATTACTTTGCAGTCCTTTTTTGCATTTTGTGTAACCCTGGAATATGTATGCATATATGTGCAATGTTTATTTTTTAAAATATGTAGTGGTATATAAATTATTAAAAAGATACACCCATAGATTTAACTTTACATTTAAAAAGTTACAATATAAACAAGTAGGAATAACAATGTCCTACACTTTCAGTCCTGGAAATGCTGAAAGGATGCTGTTTAGTTTTGTCAATTCTATTTGCTACTTCATTTCAGTGGGAGTAACAAATTTATTTAAGATGTCTGAAATGAAGTGGCAGATAGAATTGACAAATCTAAACTCTATCCTTTTAGCATCTCCAGGAATAAAAGTATTGGAAGTAGTTGGGTAAATTGGTGACAATTTTGTCTTAAGATATTTATACTAATGTAAAATAGGTAGACTTTAGTGTATAATTAAATCATTTTTAAAACACATACCGTATTTTTCGGAGTATAAGATGCACTGGAGTATAAGGTTTTGAAGAGGCTTTTTTTTTAAAGGTAGTTAGATAAGAGGGATAGAGAGGGAGAGAAAGAGAGAGAAATCCAGTAGGTAGGTAGGGAAACCTCCCCAAAACAGCCTGTTTTTTTTCAAAAACGGGCCTGTTTTTTTTTTCAAAAAGAGGCATGAATAGCCTTGGGGGGGGGCTTGCAGAGTGCTCCTTGGGGGTGGGGGCCCAAAAAAAAGCAAAAAATGGCCCGTTTTTCGTGAAAACAGGCCCATTTTTTGTCAAAACAAAACAGCCTGTTGTTTGCTCATTTCTGCCCTCCCCAGCCCCCAGGAGCTCTCTGAAAGCCTCAATAAGGGTATGCATGACCATTTTGGTGAAGGGGTGGGGCTTCAGAAGCCAAAAAAGGCTGTATTCGATGTATAAGATGCACCGATTTTAAGCCTCTTTTTTAAGGAAAAAGGGTGCATCTTATACTACAAAAGTATGGTATTTATATTTTCACTTGCTGTACTTTTGACATTGAAAGCTATTTTAAAAACAAAATGTGCTTTCTCATACTAGTTAATTCAGCAAGTTTGTTGATGTTCCCTGCTTAGATATTTGCTAAGATTTTTTTTTATTCCAACAGGCTGTAATTTAATCTCATGTATTAATGAAATACTTAATTTTTTTTTGGGGGGGGGAATTCATATTATTAGAATTAGAATGAATGTCACATATTTAAAATGTGGATGTCACTCCCTGCAGCAAGAAGAACAACTATGTTTTGTATATAGTATATAAAACTAATGTTTTTATTCATTATTTCCACTTGTTTATATTGTAACTTTTTGATTCCTCAGTGAAGAGGACCTTCACAGTTGAAACTTTTTTGAAGTTATCTCATATCAGAAAGTAAATGTTATCTGCTACAATCCCGCCTTGGCAATCTAATTTCTTCTGTATGTTTGGTTTAACTCCCAAAAGCTTTGGCTGGTGGGAGATGCTGAGAGATTTTATTCATCAACATCTGGCCAATGAAAGTGGCTCTACTCTTGATGTGGGATGGGATGGGAGGAGGAGAAGAGAAAGATATAATTTTGCAACTGATAGTCATAATTTTCAATGTAGGAAGGACTGTACCAGAGCTGTCCTTTTTATTTCCCATCAGAATGTTTTTGCAAAGCATATAGATGGAACTTCTCCAAGTTTGTTCCTATCCATGTACTGCTTTTGTGTCTGTGGAAACAGAAATGCAGGCACAATAAGATGTCTAGGTGTTTAACTAAGCTGAGAAGTCAAACAGCAGTTTTTCTTGGGAGCTGTCCAGCACCTGAAAAGAAACATTGATTTGCACTACTGAAAAAGAGAAACAAGTCTTGCTGGACCAGCCCTATAATATATTGAATCCAGATATTTTATTTTAATGGTAGCATGCCAGTTTTACTAATAGGAAGTGTACATGTGGGGAATGCAGGCAATAGGCTCACTCCAGCACCTTTGTGTTAAGTTTTATTGGCTCCATTTACATACTATACTTAATACTATTCTCTTAATCCACCACCTTCCAGAATTACTAGACAGGGTATAGTTTTTATTCCAACCCTGAACTTTCCTTTTTTTCCCCTCTTGTGATCTGCTATATTTTTGGCTTGCACTGACCCAAACTTCATTTAATCTCCCCTTGCCTATAACCTCACCCCATTTCTTATTTAAAAAATAGCTTTTGACTTAGAATTAAAGAGTTGGAAGAACCTCAGAAATCTCCTAATACAACCTCACTGCCACCAGGGACAAAATATGTTGAATTTTTGTTTGAAAGCCTCTCATGATGAAGCACCACTACTCCTAGAGACGGGCTGTTCCATTGCTTAATAACTCTCATGATCAGGAAATTCCTCCATATTTAACATTCAGATCTTAGTAAATGTGCCTTCTATTGGATTTTTTCTTACATTTGGGAACTCGGAGATTAAATTCACATCCTCCTCCTTATGACTTCCTATAGAAAAATAAGAAAACTGAATAATTCCCTGAGGCTCCTTAGCATTATTCTCAAATGGGAACTCTGAATTGTTCCTTTCCTAAGATGTCAGAGCCATTATAAATGTTTAAATCAAGAGTTTTTAGTTTTAGCTTGTTGGAAAATAAATGAGGCAGAGTTCCTAATTTATACATAATGCTAAGAAAGATATGTATAAAGCTGTTTGGATATGTTTTGCTGCCCCTATAGGAAGGAGAAGCTAAGTGGAAACAGTGAAACAGCAAATAACTGTTCATCACTATGAAAAATAACAGTTTAAAAAAATGTCTGAACATGTCCTTTTTGGGCTACAATTGGCTGCAATTTTCTTGCTCTGAAATCTATCCCATTGCACATCTCACAGTCCAGAGGCAATGTGCTATTTTTTTCCCCAGAAAAAATTAAAGGTAGCATTTAAGACTGGGCAAGATCTGCATGAAGCAGAGTAAAATAGTCAAAAATCAAAAGTAAGTGCTTTTAATAAAATATGTTACTTTTGTATAATTTAATCATTTTCAAATTGGAAAAAGGTGAGTGCCACTGGCATGCATGGGTAAGATGAATTCCAATTTAATTGTCTGTAAGAATCATTCAAGGTGTAATATTTGAGATCTAACCCCATAGGGTCAATCAGTAGGTATGCACATAAGAAAGAGGAAAAGGGAGAGACACACAGAGATTATAAAAAACCCAGAAACAAACCTCTTGGCCATCTCCTAATAACTGCTCTGCCAGGATGAAAGAGATTTAAGATCTGTCTTCTTATTGCAGCAATTGCCCAGGAACTCCTATGTATATTTCAATGGATTTTAACTTGATTATTCAACCAATTAATGTTTAAATAATCAGAGGCTGAACAGCAGTCAAGAGATTGTTATTTAATGATACACACAATGGTCCTCCACTTTTCACTCACGTTTGCTCAAATGATACTAATGTTAAAGTCTAAATGTAAATTAAATTAGCCTTTAGTAGTCTGACAGGTTGGGAAGGTTTATTTTTCTGGCCTAGATTCTAGCACTTCTGTAGATATTTTTGCTCTTGATATTTAAGACAAACAACTTCATAGAAGTGAAGTGTCAGTAATACTAAGGAAATCACTTCCATAAAACAGGGGGGGAGATTTGGTAGTTTAGTTATCTACCAAACATATGCCTCACTTCTTTTCTGTACAACTGAAGACAAGGTCCAGAAAGCTATATCCTTCCATTTTCTCCTCAGCAACAATCTTATGAAGTGGATTGAGCCAAGAAAGAATGACTGGTTAACAATTAGCCATCTGACCTCTGTGCCTAAGGGAGATAAAGAAAACTTTTTTTTCAGGACTTTTTTTTTTTTTACTGAATCTTGTCAATAAAAGCACATATACCTTAGAATATAGGGATGTGATGGCTCAGTGGCTAAGATACTGAGCTTGTCGATCAGCAAGGTCAGCAGTTCGGCGGTTCAAATCCCTAGTGCCGGGTAACAGAGTGAGCTCCAATTACTTGTCCCAGCTTCTGCCAACCTAGCAGTTCGAAAGCATGTAAAAATGCAAGTAGAAAAATTGGGACCACTTTTGGTGGGAAGGTAACAGTATTCTGTGCGCCTTCAGCATTTAGTCATGCTGGCCACATGACCACGGAGACATCTTTGGACAGTGCTGGCTCTTCAGCTTTGAAATGGAGATGAGCACCACCCCTAGAGTCAGAAACAACTAGGCATGTATGTGCGACGGGAACCATTAACTTTACCGTTAATCTCCTGAAGGTTTTTTTTTTAAAATAAACTGCCAATAGTGAGAAGATTCATAATATCTGACAGAAAACACTGTTTGAAATGCTGGCGTAAAGGAGATATGTGGAGATGTGATAACACAAGGTTTACAAATGGCTGCTTTGACATTAAAATACATTGCATGAAGTAGCAATGAAATGTAGCATGAATCCTTTACTGACTTTAACATATCTGTTAGTGAATTGTTGCTTTTTACATTATCTGTTTTGGAAAGAAGTTGCATCTTTGTTCAATTCTTATGTTTGGAATGTATTTATTTTCATATCTTCCTGGATTGTTAGCTACCGATTTTCAAACAAAATAAAATCCTGCTATTCGTTCTATCAGCTCGAATCTGTAACAGAATTTCTAAAAAAAATAAAAATAACCACAAGTAGTGAACACAAAATGTCCCTATTTCAAAAGTTGACTCCCCCACATAATTGAACCTCTGTTTCCCTCCCATCTCTAATTTCAGATGTATTGATCTGCAATACATTTTGCATTATTTTGCAAAACTAAATCAGTTAATGAATGTGAAATGTTCTGCATGATTTAAAACAACAGGATTAGGCAACATGTAACTTCAGGCAATATTTGCCCCTTGATTAATTTCCAGGACCTCCATGAATGAGAGCTAGAGAGTAGTGACAAAATAAAAAGTAGTGGCCCCATGCATGCTTGGTTGTAGCCCAATCTTCTGGCATTTTAATCCTGAAAGTTGTTCCCTTAAATCTTTCTGTTGTTGTTAAATGTTTCTGTGATAACAATTTAGCAAGATAGATTAGATAACTCAAAAGTTTTGAACTAACTCCCATTAATGTCAGTCAACTGATCAATGGCAAGGAAATGTGACAACTGTGATTCAAAACAATGAATGTTTCAAAGCACAATTAACCCTAAGTGGTAGTATCTAAGATATTATATGAATCAATGGTGCAACTGCATCTGGAATATTGTATGCAGTTCTGGTTGCCGAACCTCAAAAAGAATATGGTGAGCTAAAGAAGTTTCAGAGGGGGGGCAACTAAGATGATCAATGGATTAGAGCAGCTACCCTTTGAAGAAAGGTTGGGAGATATGAGGCTTTTTAGTCCAGAAAAGTATAGGGAACCTGACCGAGAAGTATAAAATTATCCTTGGTATGGATAAAATGCCCAAAGAAAAGCTATTTTCCTATTCCTAAAATATTAGAACCATGGATCAACTAATAAACTTGAATCCAGGAAGAATCAAGACAGAAAAATGAAAGTATTTTTTTATACAGCACATAACAGCTTTGGAATTCACTACCATGAGATTGATGATGCTTACCATATCTTGGTAACTAGTGAAAATCATGAAGATCAATGGCTATTAGCCTTGATGATAGTGTGACTGCCTCTGAAGGCCACCTGCTGGGCTTCCTTGTGCAATTGGTGGGCACTATGAGAACAGACTGCTAGACTACATGAGACATGGATCCAATCCTGCAGGGCACTCCTTATGTTTATGCTATGAGGGAATAAAAGGGCCAATATGATATAGTTGGTGAGGTAGGGTGGACTGAAAAGATCACAATCTACTGTTAGGTTTGGATGCTCAGCAGTTCATTTTGGCCTTCTCACTCTTTAAATCAATGTAATCTCCTGAAGGGATGTGGTGGCTCAATGGCTAAGATGCTGACCTTGTCGATCAGAAAGGTTGGCAGTTCGGCAGTTCGAATCCATAGCACCATGTAACAGAGTGAGCTCCCATTTCTTGTCCCAGCTTCTGCAAACCTAGCAGTTTGAAAGCATGTAAAAATGCAAGTAGAAAAACCTTTGGTGGGAAGGTAACAGAATTCAGTGTGCCTTCGGCATTTAGTCATGGAGAGGTTTTTGGACAGCAATGGCTCTTCAGCTTTGAAACGGAGATGAGCACCGCTCCCTAGAGTCAGGAATGACTAGCACATGTGTGTGAGGGGAACCTTTACCTTTACCGTTAATCTCCTGAAGGTTTTTTTAAATGGGATTAAAATTAAAGAAAGGAGTGCTAGGCATATTTTCATTTTGCCATTTCATAAAGAGCCACAATTTATTGACTGAGCACATTTGGTACAAGTCCTTCTCCTTCACCAAGGCAGTCCTTCTTTTCTCCGGGACGCTTCCACTGAGTGTTGTGTTAGCAGGCATTTAGTGAAAACTTCTACACCGAGTGTAAAATCTTTTAGTAGCTGGGACTAAAGTAAAACATTTTGGGGGGAACCAAGAACCGCAAAGGGAAAGACTATGAAATAACAAATTGATGTAATAGGTCAAGATTTGTTACCTATTCTGGGAAAACATCTTCAGTCGCCTAGCCATGTTAAATACCTGAGCGATACACTTATTTTATTTTGTATGTATATTTCCTTCTAGAAATCAGCAACAAATTTGGAGCACTGTTGCTTGGTAATTTGCTTGTGTATTTCAGTGACATAATCTCTTGGTCAACTAGAAGTGTCTTCTATAATTTAATTCAGGTGGTATGTAGATTTAAACATCTACCTCATTCAGGTAGGATGTGCTGTCCACCAAGCTGCTTTTCATTATACAGAATTGCCCTTCTTAGCACCATTAAAATAGATGATTGAGTCCAATTCTTTCCACTGCACATCTCAAACTGAGGTAGTGGCAACCATCAATTGCCAAATCCTTATTTCTTCAGGCTCAAGAAGAGCAGAGAAATACAAGCTCAGTAAAGGGGAGCAGCCATTCCTACCCAAGACTGTTCTTCAGCCTCCTTAGGTAGTGCAGAACAATGGACTGACTGTTGCAGTTGGAAGTGGGGGGATAGAGGGAAAGAGCTCACCTGTATCATCTCCCTCTCCCTCTCTGGACATAAAAGCAAATGACTGAGCAGTCCAGTCACCAGAGAGGGGGAAGGTGCTGCTACTGGCTCACCCTGTCTTTTGTTTTCTTTGGAAGGAACTGGGTTGCCCACCTGCCTAATCCTTCTGCAGTACTCTATCTGCTGGCACATTCTTTCTCTTCCAGTGAGAGGAGACAGGACAGGAAAGCAGAAAAAAAGGGGTCTAGTGCACAGAGGGAACCATTGTAGGGTCCCCCACACCCTTCGTGGAATGGGTGTAAACTCGGTGGAGAAGAACGGATGGTGGTGGGGGCTGTTAATCAGGAAGAGAGCAGAGGCGGGGTTGGCAGAGATCTTATCTTGGATGCTCGTCCTCTTGCTTGTTCTCAGAGGTGGCAGGGCTTGGGTGGTCTGGGGAGGCGTCTCTTGTGAAAGGGCAGGGGAAGAGAGGAGGACTGATTGCGCTTCCTCCCTGAAGCATCTCCACTCCTCTCCAATAGGCGGCTTTCCCTTAAAAGATGAGAAGAGGCGGAGAGGCATCCCTCGCTTAACGTCACCCGCAGATTGGCCCTGGAATACGGACAGAATTAATCTCTGGGGGAGGGCGCGGAACAACAATGTTATTTGAAACTATCTGAGTCTTCAGCTCCCCCATCCCACCCGGAAATTCTCCCCGAGCAAGAAAGCTGCAGAGCCGCCCGTAGGCTACGATGAGCGGCGCGCAGCCTACCTGCCACATGGCCCACTCCAGTTAGCGCGCCGCCGCCGCCGCCTCTGCGAGGAAGCGAGCCGGGGCCAGCGCCCGCTTGCTTACTCCCCCATAGGCTGGTCCGCTGCATTGCATAGGGGCGCCGGTGATTTGCTGTTGGGAGACTGCAGATTTGCATAGCGCTCGCTTCGCCTTCGCTGCCAGCTAGCATGGCTCGCTCCTCGCTCACTCTCGCCCGCCCCCCTCGCCGCGGTGGCTCCGCTCAGACGCGTGCAATGGATTCTCCCTGCAAAGCTCCGCTCGCCGCCTCCTGCCCACCGCCGTTCTCGCTGTCGCCGTCGCCGTCTTCCTCTTCGCCCTCGTTGCGCTGGCAATAGGCGGAGAGCAAAGGAGAGAGGAGGCTCGCCCGGGGAGCTGCGCGCGTTCTCGGCGCGCCTTTAAAGAAGCGCTTGCCGCTCGCTCCGCTGGATGGATCCCCCCCTGCGACGGTTGCTTTTCTTTGGGAATTGGGCGCCCCGTCCCCACCTCGGCTGGCCGTTCCCAGCGGGAGGATCGCCCGCTTTGTGGATTATGGAGGAGAGTCCCCTGAGCGCTGCTTGACAGTGGAGGTAGCCGCGCGGAGAAACACTGGAGACTCCTCGGAGCCGTCCCGACGCGTTTTCTCCACGGGAATTTGGCGCTTGTCGGCCGCCCTGGACTATGTTCGGGCCTCTTTGGGGCAAGAAGGGACCCGGGGCGAGGGATCGGCGCCCAGCAGAAGCGGCCACAATGACGAACCGCTTAGTGCGGTGAGCCGCCCGTCTGCGCTTTCCTCGCCCAAAGTTTGCCTCGCTCCTGACGGGGTGGGGTGGGGGTGCCCCCGCCCCGCCATGCCCCAGCGGATGAGGGAGCTCGTGCTGTCCGAGCCAGTCCAATCCCGTGGCCAGCTGGCCCTGCTCTGGATACTCCCGTTGACTCTCAGTGGCTTCCTCGGGGTGGCTTGGGGTGCCTCCAGTTTGGGGGCGCCGCATATCCACCATTTCCATGGCAGCAACAGCAAGCACCCTTCAGTGCCTATCGCGATCTACAGGTCCCCGGCTTCCTTGCGAGGCGGACACGGTGGGTCCCGGATGGCTCGGCTGGAGGGGACGCGTGGGGTCGAAGTGACAGTGGGGAGCTCCCCATTCTAATGACAGAAAATGGGGAGGTGTGACACACACTCACACGTGGCGGCGGGGAGCGGGTGGATTCTTAGCCAGGGAACACGCCTAAACTGAAGAGGAGTCGAGGGCGCCTCGAGAGGTGCGCGGTTGAGGGCGTTGCAGGGATCTCTCTGCCCCCCCCCCCCTTTAGGTTTGGTTTATTAGGACGGGGGTGGTGGGGAAGAATGGACAACAAGGAGGCGAAGAAGGGCTCGGCGGTCCATCAAATCTAAGCCTGGGGGGGTGCAGTTTTTTCTGGAAAGGCAGGGCGCCCCCCGGCATTTTGGCTACCTGCGGGATGATTGACGTTGAACCTCTGGGCTGTCCCAAGGTTTTGTGGTCGTGTGCGCGGGGACGGTGGTGGCAATCGCCGGGTGCTGAAAGAAAGGCGCAAAAGACTGGAAGGGAGGGTGAAGGTGCAGCTCAGCGGAGCCTGAGGCAGCCGCCGGGACTAGCACGGTAGGAGCCACCGCTACACCTGAGGGGGAAAAAAGACACACCCCCTCGGCAGAGGCGGGGAAAGGACGGAACTGCAGCCTCTTGCCTAGGAGAAGATTGTTTTAGCCCAGTTTTCTGGTCTCCCCACCTACCCCTCAGCTCAAAGGCGTTGACTGTTAAAAGAAGCTGGGTGGCGCTGGAAGATTCCCCCCCCCCCACCCGCCCACCCGCCCGCCGCCGCCGCTGCTGCTTTATTATTCTTATCATTATTGTGGCTCCTCCAGAGATGCAACACTGCCTTCCTTTGCCAGCTCACCCTGATTTCTTTCTCCCTCTTCCCTATTAATGGGGTCAGATTCCGGAGGAACAGAAATGTGCAGCTGCTGATCTTGGCTTCAGGGCAAAACTCTTTCATTGAAGTCTGCCATTCTGCCAGGATGAGAGTGTTGCAGTCTGGAAGTGTATGTGAGGGGCATCGGTTATAATCTGCCCCACGACCACCTAAGATAACCATATTGCACCAGGAGACCTGACATAATTGCAGGAAGCCAGCTTTCTTTTATGACCCCAGCTTTGTGTTTCCTCTCTCATTGTTCTAATCTAGAGGTGTGTTAACCGCAGATCAGAAAGAATATATATATAGGTTTTGCCCAATAGTGGTGTGGGATTTAATGAGCGGCAATATAACACTCCCCCCCTCCTTCAGTATTCCTTCTCTCTTGTTGGGAATACCACTTTTGTTACAAGTGTGACTGTGTGTTTGTAGTGCTATTCTTTTATTGGAGGTCATCATCTTTGTCTTGGTGACAAGAAGAGCAATTCCAGCCTGCTCTGTTCCTCCCTATTCTGAAGATATTGGTTCCCAGTGACAAGCTAAAGAAATATGGTCTGTGATGTTGGTGATCCATGAATGATCTATTTTATGATTTACACCCTTTGCAAGGTGGGCTTGGCAATGATAAATGAGATCTAAGCTTATAGGTACATAGGCAGTGTTTCCTGGCGTTCCAGATGCTCACTCCCCCCCCCATTTCTGCAGTGTTTTGTTTGAATGTAAGTGAAGCTCATGTATTGAAAGATGCCCAGATGGCCTTGCTGAACACACAAGGTGTGGGTGTGGGTGTCTCCATGTCTTCTAAAGGTAATGGAGAAGAAGCTGCCTGTTTTTCCTGACCTCTACATCCTCTATATCCAGCTGCTGAGAGGAGGACTTTGTGGATTGTGAGATCCCTTGGCAGAGGGTGGGGGGGCAACCTTGCCTACTACAGAATGGTCCTCAACAGAAAGTCGCACCATATTTTCTATTGCTGCCTGTTTATTTGTGTCACGTTAGAGAGCGAACATCCTTTGCTTTCTAGATTTGGCCCATTAACATGATTGTACATCTCTCCCTGTTTGGGAAGGCAAAGTACAAATAAAATTAATTCCCCTGCCTTCCCTTTTTCCCCTGGTCCCATTTTCCTTTATGCTACAGCAGTTCTTATTTGTTTCTGCAAACAGTTTCCACGAAGCCAGTTTTCCTAAGTGCAAATAGACAATTGATGGCCAAGCATATAATGTCTCTCTGGATTGGTTGATGTCTGTACTGCAACACAGCTGTTATTGAAGAATCTTCTGATAATTAGACTGCTTCTAATTAATTATCTTGGGCTGATTAGCTAAACCTAAGGTTGTCTAATTAGATAAAGGGCCCAACCCCCTAGGAAGTAAACACCTCATGGTTCAAAGCAGCTGTAATAGCCTTGATGTTTGACTTTGTGTGTGAGAGAGGGGGGGCAGAGCTTGAGAGAATGGAAAATAAAAGGAGACAGTGAGGTCCTTTGCTGGCAAATCTGGGTTTTGAGTTAAGAATGTATAAGAGTGGAGAATAATGGGAACGAGAGTAGCAGCATTTAAATAGAAACATCTGAGTCCATCTATCTTATTTATGTGTAGCCAAACGAATAAGACAGAAAATGGATGAATTTGTGAAAAGTCTGTGAGAGGAGAGCACACACATACACGCACAGAAACACAAACACACCCTTCTTTATTTATCTGCATATTCATTCAAGGGTATTAATTCACTGAGGTGGTCTAATGTAATCCAAGAATGAATGTCTTGTGTTTTAAACAAGTTTTGCTTTCATCGGAGAGCACTTGGTATGCTGCTATAGCTTCATCCTTCTTCATTTTCACATCCCGCTCTGCTTCATTTCCACTATCATGTGGTGTCATTCACAAGCTTTGCAAGGTAGTGAAGCAATCTTGAGGGAAGCCATTGCATCCTTGCATAAGTGACCCACTTGCAGGAGAAAGATTCTGTCATACATACTAAATGTAATGGTGATGTATACCCCCAACAGGAGAGTTCCCTTGAATTTGGTGAGGATAACCAGCACTTGTAAACGTTGAATAACACCAGAACAATATATTGGGGGGGGGGGGGGAAATATCTTTCTTTGGACGATGCATTTTGAACTTTCACTGTCAAGTAAAAGTTATGTAATCATCAGTCATTTTCCTTGTGTTAATTTTATAAGTGCCTGAAAAAAGAATTGGCCTAAATCCAAAAAAGAAAGGAGGGGGGAGACGAAGAAACTCCGTTAACCAGACTAGCATTCTGTTCCCTCTTCTAGGATTCTGCATGTTCTTCATTCATCACATATGCCTACATGGCAATATATTAAGAACCAAAGGCTTTGTGTAATTTCAGTTATCAGACATTTGGTTTAAAAAAAAAAGGGGGGGGGTCCATTCAGAATTTCCTGGAACAACAGTCCAGGAAGCCTATCGGGTTCTGTTTCTTAGGCAATGCCTTCAGTTATTTATATGCATTTGCCTTGGATTCATTTATGCTATATGAGAAAGAAAAGCAGGGGATGAGGAGGAAAATATCTGTGCTGCGGTTTCCATCTTTGCTTTAAAAAAAAGCAAATGTTCTACAGCAGTATTTTAGGGTAGAAGTGGTGGGATTCTTGGAAATTACTTTGTTGTATGATGTCTTAGACCAGGGGTGTCCAAATTTGGGAACTTTAAGGCTGGCTGGGGAATTCTGGGAGTTGAAGTCCACAAGTCTTAAAGTTCCCAAGTTTGGACACCCCTGTCTTAGACAATACCCAGCAGAAATCCACCTGTAATCTGTCCCTATTTTTAATGCTTTTAAAAAAAAACATACTTCCAAATAATACCACTTTCAAGCATGAATTAAAGAAGAATTTCCTAAGCAGACTATGTAATTAATAAGGGCCAGTAAATAATTGATTAGAGTTACTTCTGGATGGGGAAAAGTGTGATTCAGCTTGGGGATGCTGCTGTGATTCATATTTCTTTTCCCCAAACATGTACTGTATATATCTTTATATTAAAACTGCAAATTTCATGTGCAGTCAGAATTCAAAAATTACACATAATGCAGCTCTTTGAATAAAACAGTTCAGTTGACATCTGCTTGTGTGGCTCTGATTGAGGTAAATTGTAGGGGGAATACAAAAATATGATTTGCATTCTTTATTCTTTAAAAAAAAACAAATTTGGTTCTGTTAAAATATATGGCCTTATTAATTCTGTGTTCTTTATTCTGTACTTTGATATGGCCTAATGGCTGGTCAACAATAAGCAATTGTTTTATTATTGTCCCAATCATGAGTTCAGCCTCTTAATAAAATATGCTTTCCTAATGAAAGATGCAGATTTCTTTTGCACATCTTAGTGCAATTTTCAAAGATAATGTCTTCCTCAGTGTTTTGGATGGAATTTGGAGCAGCACCAGATAGATGAAGGCCAGATGTTATTTTGGAAGCTTTTTATAATCTTGATTTGCTAATATTTGTGCAAGAAGTCTCCCCATTTTGTACAAGCTTCACTGGAGCAGAAATTTCTGGCTGATCGTGGTCCTGCAGTGTACATTAGTGCAGCTGCTAAAGGCATGATTTGGGAGAGACTCAGACACTTTACCTTCCTCATGTGCTTAGTGCTTGCTTTCTTTAGTAGCTCTTGCCTTATAGATAAAATGTAGGTCTGACTGCTGGTGGACATGCATAATGGCTGAAAGAATATTTATGCTCTATATTTAAGATTGTCGTTGTTAGTTGTGAAGTCATTTCCAACCCATCACAACCCCATGGACAACATTGCTCCAGGCCTTCCTGTCCTCTACCATCCTCTGGAGTCCATTTAAGCTCACGCCTATTGCTTCAGTGACTCCGTCCAGCCACCTCATTCTCTGTCGTCCACTTCTTCTTTTGCCCTCAGTCTTTCCCAGCATTATGCTCTTCTCCAGTGAATCTTTCCTTCTCATTAGGTGGCCAAAGTATTTGAGTTTCATCTTCAGGATCTGGCCTTCTAAAGAGCAGTCAGGATTGATCTCCTCTAGGACTGACCGGTTTGATCACCTTGCAGAAGTCTTCTCCAGCACCATAGTTCAGAGGTCTCGATTCTATATGTAAGATATAAAATTAAAAGCACATGCTTTTTAAAATAAAACTTATTATGCTGTGTGTGCAGAGACCATGGAATATCTATGAACTTTTCATGTTCAGTTTAAAAGGGACAAGTTGAATGAGGAAAACAAATTATTGGGAAACAAGTATCTCACATAGTTTATACATCAAAGCATTACTCCCATGGGACTCTGCAACTGATGAACTTGGATTATTTCAGGTGAAATCTGAAGAGGTGTGTAGTGTTTTGTGGAAAAGTCTGCATTATTAAGGCCAGTCTTCAGTAAGCTATTCCAAAACTGTTTCAACTTGCTTATAAAAGGTGGGAAACTTTCAATTAGATTTTTCAATAATATATGTAATAATAGAACCTTTGATTGATTATGTACCATCAAGTTGCTGTTAACTCCTAGCAACCATATAGATAAATTTCCTTCATGATGATCTGTCCCTAACCTAGTCATTGAAAACTTCCAACAGCACATCTGGTAACTGAATCCAAACATCTTGCTGCTGGTTGTCCTCTTCTCTTTCCTTCCACTTCTCTCAGTAGTAAGTATGTTATACAGAGAGCTAAATATTCACAAAATGTGTCTAAAGTATGACAATTTGAGCCTGATCCTTTATGCCTAGAGTGATCCATTTGTTTATTGTCTTAGCTGTCCATGCTATTCTCAGAGGTCTTCACCAATATTACTGTTCCAAGTGTCAGTACTCTTTTTATTATACTTCTTAAAAGTCCTACTTTCCCTTGCTTAGTGTCACAAGGAATATCATTGCTTGCTGTTCTTTGTAGACATAGACCTATCATGGCATCTGAATAACTTTTCCAAGCCTTCACTGCTGCTCTACTAATTGTTAGTTTGGTGCACTTCTTGATTGCTTATTCATTTGCTGTTGATGGTTAATCATAAAACAAACAAACATAAGATGTCTACCACTTTAATACCTTAATTATCTAAGGCTGGTAGTTTTAAGGCTGGTAGTTACTGTATACCTGTTGTTATTAGTTTAGTGTCCTTTAATTTTGTCCTTTTTTCTCTCCTCTACACTTTGACTTTAATTATTAGAGCTTGTAATCCTTTGCATTTTCAGCAATCAGTGTTGGGTCTTTGGCATAGTGCAAGTTATTGATGATTTGTCTTCCAAATTTAAAACCACATACTCATCTTCTTCCAATCCAGTTTCTTTTAATATATCTTCAGCATATAGGTTGAATAAATAAGGAGAGATTTTCTCACTCCTTTGCCAAACTGGAGCCAGGCTCTTTTTCCATGTTCTCTCTATATTGTGATATCTTGATTTGCATATTGGTTTTGCATTGCACAGCCCACAGTTTGAGAGTAATAGAAGGGCAAGATCCTAATCTTGCATGCTTTTCCTGTTTTTTTTTCTTGTGTAAAACTCTGTACTTCTACTGAATTAAAGTGTTCTCTATTAAGTGAAGGACTTGGAATGCCACAAAATAATGTAGCATATATTTTACAATTTTACCCAATGCCACTCCTTGTGCTGCCTATAACATGTCATTGAAAAGTGGCACTATTCAATTTTGATAATATGCCACTACTTAGAGGCACTCTTTTTCTCTTCTTAACTTGAATGTTACCTTCTTTCAGTTGTTCTTTTCTTTAGTTTGGAGTGGACGTTGTTTCAATAGGTCACTAGAAAGTGGGGAAAATATCCACCTGTCAGGGCACTGAAGCCGAAATTGAGAGGGCACAGCTTCTCCTGGCTGCTTTAATATTAAGTATAATAACAGAAAATATAAGGTAAAATAAAAGAATAAAAGGGGGAAAGTAGGGCAGAAATAGCCCAAAGAAGAAGGAGACAGATTCTGCCCTGATTGTGCAACTAGCTAGAGTAGAACTCCATAGAGAAAACCGATTAGCTGCTGGGCAACAACTTTCTTATTCCACAGGGAGGAAAGAAAATGATTGAAAGTGACAAATAGAGATAGGCAAACTAGCAAATAAGCAATAAAAGACCAGTCCAGCATGCCTCATTATTTTTGGGACGAGGCAATGCATATTAGAGTAAAGATGTATTTCTTTACCTGCGTGCTTGTTAAGGAAGAGGTGTATTTCAGAATACTGTTAAAGTAGATTAATATAAACATGCTCAAGATTTTCAACAGATGAAATAAAGGTCTGCTGAACTGTATTGTAGCTTGTGGAAAGCCTGGAGAAAAGTTCATTTTAAAAGTGGAAGTGATGGGAAGTGATGGACATTTAATTACTGGTACCCACAACACAACTTTGATCATATCCACTAATTGACTTTGCCTCCAAGATAAGGAGTGGCAAAGCATGACAGATTTTAGAAGAAATCTTGCTTTTGCATTTCTCTTTGATTTTTTTAAAAAAAATATCCTAGTCTAGTCCACAACTTTGCCACTTCCACTCCCATCCAACTTTGTTTAACTTCCAATCCCAAACTAATAGTAGGCTATATAAAAGATTAATGCTTTTAGCTTCATGACAATTTAGAGTCTAAATATGTTCAGTGAATGAATTCCTCCCTTTCAGACCTTAGGTCTATATCTAAAGAGGTTAATTTGGAACTGAAGAAAGAGGAATGGCCATGAGATATAATGGCTAATCTGTAATGGGCATTATGTATGTTGTTCCATTTCCTTTTAGATATTGTGCTGCTTGAAGGCATGAAAGAATTGTTCAGATTGTTCTCTATTTTCAAATAGTTTTAAATGACAAAAAAGAGAGATAGACATTTTATTAATAGAATATGGACAGGCTAGGCCTTAGATTAAAATGAAACCATAGCTGACAGATTCTATCTCTATGAATATCATTAAAAAAGGAGCTTCTACATGTCCTAGAGGAAGCATCTTTCATTGTCCATCTGCAGATATGAGCCTGTGTCTTTTGGTAACAGCTGCTCTTATGATTTCCATTTTTTCCCATAATAAGTACCAGTCATAGCCTCAAAATAGAAGAGTTAAATCATAGAAGGAGAAATCAAATAAAGGTTTGGATTTCTGTGGTGTTGTAAGAACTGAAACAAAATCTTGCAGTCCCCAGATCATACAGTGAAATCTTATAAAAAAAACTTAATACTGATTATGATGCTCCTTGTATTTTGTAATAGATACTAAAGCCAGAGTAAACTTGTTGGGAAGGACCAGACATGATTTCAAAAATAGACAGCTTGGCTATATCCTTTCTTCAGTAATTTTAAAAAAGTTGATGATCATTCCAACACTGATTTATTTTTAACTCAGTTTGACCCAAGGATTTAAATCTGATGAAAATTTGAAGTGACATTTCCTAATATATAACTTGAATGTTGATTTTTGAAACTGGAACCTGTGACAGTAGAGGTCTTGGCAAAATATTTACTCTCCTTTTTACAGATTTGAAAATTACTTCTTGTATCTAATTTTATTATTTTCGGTATCATTAAATCCCACTAGACTTCAGGTGCTAGAATGCAGGAATCATTGGTTGAGTTTGATAAATTATATTTTATCTTAGATTGTTCTATTTTGGTATCATTATAAAGAAGAACAAAAGTTATATTTGGGGAGATGGTCTAGCTAAGTGACAACTTTAACTGGCTTTGGTTGATCTTGAAAAGATAATCAGAATTTGTCTTAATTAGTATTTGGATGGGAGATCACATTGTAGGCTAGATTAGGAAATCCTCCTCCTCCTACCCCCTTCCAAAGAAGGCTGTGGCAAAAAGTTTCCATACTTTTACCAAGAAAATAATCCATCCTGAAAGAAAGTACTTTTAGACAGAAGGAAGCAGAAAAGTGACAGAGAATTTGGGAAACTGTAGATGTAGAATCAAGAATGGTAATAGTTTCAGAGAATTTTTGTGAGTTTTACAGCAGATTAAGACCAAATCCTGATGCACAGATCTGAATTACCAAATAAATGTAAAATTCATCTGGGGTGTAAGATATAAAATGCATACATAGCAGCTCAGTTTTATTTTTTATAGTTTAGATCAGTGATGGCGAACCTTTTAGGCACCAAATGCCCAAACTGAGAGGTGTGTGCACACGTGTGAATGTGTTCATGTGCAAACATGTGCATGGACATGCACAAATGTGTACATGCACAGACATGCACGCACACATGAATGGGCATGCACGCATGCACAGCAGAGACCCGAAGACCAGCTGGCCGGCTGGAGGCGGGACATCCCAACACCTGCAGCGCGGCAAGAGGTAAGATCTTTTTCTTTCATGAGCTTCTGTTTCCTCATTTGCAGGGAAACAGAAGCTCACAAAAGAAACACCACAGAGATCTGACCTGGGGCAATGGCATGCCACCCTGCATGCCACTTCTGGCACACATGCCATAGGTTCACTATCACAGGTTTAGATTGTTTATGACTTCTAAAGTTATTACTACACTCATAAAGGGGCCAGAGAAAAGAGGAGGAAGTTCAAACACTGTCGGAATCAAAGGACCACGTGACACAGAAATACTTGAAAGAAGGCCTACAATACAGCCTCCCACAATTTCTGTAAAAAAGTAATGCACACGGACTAGCCCTAAGTTTCGAAAAACCTCACATTTGGAAATATATTTACTTCCTTTAGCTAACATTTGAAAGTGAACTGACTGAATTCACATCTCCCAAACTCATGTGTAATTCAGAATAGTTTTCTTGCTGATTCTGCACTTTCTCATATTTTATTATTCTGGTTTTTTTTTTTTTAAATGGACCACAATGCATATAAAAATCCATATTTTACAATAATGTGTATGCAATGTGTATACTGCTATAAAATCCCTATAAAAGATATATTCTGCTATAAAATACACATTACCATAAAAAGTGCTTAAAATGTGTGTGAGTGTAGCGCCTGTTAACAAAAATAATAATAATAAAAGTTTGATCTATTTGTGTCACAATCGAATACAGTGAACTACTACTGTATTTGCTGAAAAGTAGGTTTGTATTTTATCTCTGAGAATATATCTGTGGGGAGGTAATGGTGGTAGAATATGCCTACTAATAAGAACAGAAAAATGTTCTTCAAGAAGAAATGTTGAGTAAAATAGAATTCATTACAATATATAATGATTAATTACTGCTTATATGAAAATGTTTTTCTGGTTCACTTAACCCTTTATGTAATGCTTAAATGGTGCTAATGCTTTCTAGAAAGCTCATGGATTGAAGATGTATATTTCTGCAATAAAATCCCTTTGTTAGTAGGGTAGAAAAATGATTTTGGGGAGTCAGAAAAGGGAAATTATTGCTTTGTGAACATTTTTTTAAAAATAATTCTGTTATGTATAATGGTGAATAAGAATTCTGTAGGAGGAACTTATTTGTTGCAGCAGGAAATAGCACATTTATATAACTTTTTTTCTTTATTGACTGATTTGTTTTAAATAAGATAAAGCACTTGAAAGTTTGGTTGGCAGCCTAGAAGGCTAATGTGTGATATAGAAAACAGTGGTTAATTGTACATCAATATTGTACATGCCCTATGAATTCTATTTCATACAGTAGAATCAACTTTCTGCTCTTTTATTATTTGTGCCAGAAGCACCCTCAAATTATAAACATATAACATTCAACACTGAGCAAATAAAATAGATATAAAATAAGTCATAAAGTGTAGCGTATGTAAACAGTAGGTAAAATAAGTGGGGTTAAAACTAAATGATATTTGTCCAGTATTGGGCTATGTTGACAGCATTTTCTCTTACCAGCCTAGACATGCTCCATCATAGAGGAGCTGATTGTTAATATTGAGCAAAATACTTCCCATTCTATTTGAAAGGAAGTAACTCTCTATTTGGATCTCTTCAGCATTGTAGGTGGAACTCTAGGAACTGTAATATTTTTTCTATTATTACTGATTGGGGGATTAAGAGGAAATCTGCTAAGGATTCACTTTAGCAATAAAATATATATATTTAAGGCATTTAAATAAAAACTTTCCAAACCCACTAGGAAATAATTTATATAAGCATTTTGAAAGTCTGCGAAAAAAGTGAAACTAGTTCTTTCTCACTATCTCAGGAAGCATTGACTGAGAAATATCTCCTCATGATGGTCCAAAGGAACCATCCAGACTCTGGAACTGACTCTCCAGGTTTGAAATTAAGAGACCAACAATGGTCTCTTTAGCTTTTTCTTTTTAAATGCATCCCTTAACTGCAAAAATCTTGCCTGCCTACAATCTGAATTAATAATATTTGGACTGGGCTAATAATGTCGTACTTTGTAAAAGAACAAGCCCTATTTGGAGCAGATGAGGGACAGAAGAACCTCAAGACTCAAGAGTCAGTTTAATGAAATAAATGAGTTGGAAAGTGTAGGTATGAAGGAAGTATTTGAGATAGAAAAAACTGAAACCATACAGGCTGTGGACTATCAAGTAAATATTTTGACAATTTGCAATCTTCTCTATTATTCCAGATACTAAACCCATCCTGTAGAAGTAAATAATGTACTGGTATATGTATTTATGTATGCATGTCTCTGAGTACATGTTGACTAATGGTGTCTGAAGGGACAAGTCTCTATAGTTTTATTCGCAAGATTTCAGATGGAATGGGACAACAGCCCATTCCGCGGCCATGGCCAACTTGTTGCAATCAACTCAGCTCTTGTCTCACAGTGAGTTGTCCTGTGGTGAGTTGGCCATGATGAATTGTGATAGACTCAATTTCAGAAATGGCTTGCCATTGCATGCTTCCTAGATATAAGACAGAAAGACTGGCCAAGGTTCACCCAGCTGTCTTCATATCTCCCCATATCTAGCTTGTTGCCTTATCCACTAGACCAAATTGGTTCTCAAGTGTAAATTGTTACATGCAAGTAATTGTGGGCTACAAAAAAGCAGGTTTTTTGATCTTGTGGTATAGACATAGACCTTTGAAATACTTCAACCTAGAAATGCACAGTCTGTTACAGTTACTTTTATGATAAAGACAACCTGCTTTTGATATCCGAATGGAATATTTCAATATCAGGACATTTCCATCATGAAACATTTTGCACATTTCAGGAGAAAAAACACTGAATGTTGCACATAGCACTGATCACAAAATCCTCTCAGAGCGGGTCCTTTCCCAAATATAGGGTTGGTGAGTACCCATTGTGTTCAGAATTGTGTGGAAATATGCAGATGTAGACAATTCAGCAGACACACTTTAATTCAGCTTTGAGTTTTGGTGAGCACCTTAACAGTGTAAGAACAAGCTTTGAAATAAAATTTACTGTTCAGTGTTGTTTTGCTTTTCTGGCTTTGGTTTCTGGGGGAAGAAGACGGAATGATGTATCAAATAATTTTCAGAATATCTTTGTATTCTTCAGTTAATTCATGTTTTGGAGGGCCATCCCAATGAGGGAGCATCCCATAAAAGAGAAGGGGATTTTTGGGTATCAGGATCATGACTTATAAGTCTTCGCCAAAGAGCACTTTTAAGTTATCACATTTTATATTTGCTTTCTAAAATTTCCATTCTGCTGTTTCAGTCATTTTTCATGCTTCCTGCCAAAGTATTAACCTAAGTTGGAATAAAATTAATAATAAATCAATCTCAGTCAGCAAAGTGGTTAATTGGATGTGCTCTTAAATATGCATATGAGGTTTAGGAATATCTTTACTATAAGCGATTCCCTATTTGAGTGATAGGCTGCCTTTGATGCTATCCTGGTCAGGCTGTGAGAGGGTAATCGAAAGTGGAGCATGGCTGGTGGATTTCTGATAAACATCTTTATACATGCCCTTCCACCTCAGTACATTCAGAGACTATTGATTGATTGTGGTTCCTTTCCTGGGCTTGAGTAAAAACAGCCTTTTATTGTCACTTATCTGTAATAGCACTGGGCTCCGTCTGGGGTAATCATGTATTTCTGTATTATTTTTTTTAAGGAAAAAAACAGCACTAAGATACTATCTATAAAATGTGTGCTATTGTTTTCTAATCAAGTGCTGTACAACCAATGCTAAGAGGAGAAATTAATTTGCCATACAAAGACATCGATTAACTGCTGATTTTTCATTTGAGGAATCTATAAACTGATTTATTTACAATTTTAATTACAGCCAGTCAGTTTAGATTCTGGCAGCCTTCTTAGGGTTTGTTGTAGAGTATGGAATGTGATTGTGCCTCAAGAGATGTATTAAAGGTCTAGTTATTATTCAGGTATGATATTGCTTAGAAACTTGGTTGTTATAATATCTACCTACGTATTGTGTTATTTAGATAACCTAACTGATATTATATATGTGAATACAGGATAATTTGATATCCATTTTGGAGGGAATGACGACTACATTTAAACAAATAAATATTATTTATTTATTAGAACTCAAGTTAATGAAGTTTTTAAAATTCATTGGCTAAATTCACATATCCCATTGGATCATAATGTGATCTCCTGGGTTAAATGTCAGGATTTTTCAATGCAGCCACTGAATTTGGAAGCAATGGTTTGTGCTTTATTGCTGTGTGTGTTCCTTCTTAAGCTTCTAGCAGAATTTCGATCATCTCAAAAAGTTCATCAGCTAGGGCTGGACTGTACTTAAATGGAAAATTATATGACATTCCAAGGATCTGGACTAAATAGGAAAGATGAAAAAAAAAATCCAATGAAACCACTTCCACACTGTTACTAAGTAAATTACATGAATCTGTGAATGTACTCTTCCACCAAGAATCTCAAAGGAGCATTTTGACTTGAAGAAGATTGTAGCTTATGGTTTAATAATAATAATAATAAATACTGGCTTTCTGAGGACTGCAGCATAAGCATTTTCTGTTGGTGAGGTTGTTCCTTTTCATCTCCATCCTCTTGTTTCTCTTTTCCCTATGGTGGCATAATATTGATCTGAAAATAATAGAGGCTAAAAACTTAGAAGAAGAATGGTTATGGTGTGTTTTTCAACTATTGATCCTGTTTAGAATGTAAGGTATGTAGGTTATAGAGAAAGTAGTTAATCGGAGAAAGTGAATGTACTCTTCCAACTATAATCTCTCTTCAATGCTTTATTTGGCTCATAATTCCAAATACATATCCTTTTGAGAATAAAACAAGGGAGTTAAGGATGGCAAAATTCTTCCATTTGTTTGAGAGGATTCCACTTCACATTTGTATTTCAAAGCATGGTTCTAAAGCAGCAATGGCAATGTAATTAAAAAATAAATAAATTCAAAGAACAATAAAGAAAATAAGCCCACATAGGAACTAATAAAAGAATGGCAATATTAATACAGAAAATAATGGTAAAAATATAATAGGTATAATAAAGCTAGACAGCGCAGATACAGTATGTTTGTGAAACAAATAAAATGCTCAGAATGACTGGACAAATAAATGGGAATCATTGTGTCAGAAGTTTAGGAAAGACATTACTTTTTGGAGTTGGTCCTATAAGCTAGGATCTTACTGTTTGTGTCTCATTGTGATTAACAGTAGATACGTAATATAAAAATTACCACTATTGAAGCTGAATATGATTTGATTATTTTTCAATCTGTGTGGACTAAAGCCAGGCTAAACCATATTTATGACATTGACTTTAATTTGTTTCTACAACTTTCTTTTTATTCTTTATCATTAGTCCAATAAGAGTTGATTCCTGTTTGGTCAACATAACTCTGAGAGATTTACACACTGAGAATGACACAACAATCTTGGTAAAATTTGCTTAATAGCAATTGAATAACATCCCACCCTACCCAACAGTACGGACAGACTTAAAGAAAGTTTCGTAGTGATATCTGAAATATATTTAGAAGGTAACATTAGATTTCACACAATAGTGCATGGACCACTATAAAGATAGGTGGAATTAGAGGAATATCACAGTATAGAAAACACCATAGATCAACTGGTGCTGTTGGCCAGTTAATAAGAGAGAAATATTTACTTACTTGTAAACACCAATTTCCTGTAGTTCATTTTAATTTTTGTAGCTACATTTATATAATTTCAAAGGTTTTGCCTTCTTTAATGGTTCAAAATACAGCTTTGGGGAGATTGCCACGAAAGGTGTGATTTGAAAATCACATCAGAGGCTTACAGCTGAATTCATAATGATAAAGTCCAGTGCAATGTTTGTCAACCATGGCAACTTTAAGATATCTGGACTTAAATTCCAACATGCTGGCTGAGAAATTCTGGGAATTGAAGTCCAGAGAGCTTAAAGTTGTTGTGGTTGACAGACGCAGGTCTAGTGCATCAGTCATTTTTAGTACACAGTTCTAAAGTCCTGAATCATGAATTTGAGGAGGAGCAATCAGAAGGATCTGGAGAAAACTAATCTGTGTCAGATTTTGGGCAGTGCTACTTAGAGAAGATAGCACAGTTGTGATGGCTGAAGGGTTGCCAGTCAGTACTAGGATTATTAGATAGATTCATTGACAATGGGACTGTCAGTATCAAACAGGAAAAACTATAGAATCAGTAAATACTGAGTGTGAGTGGTTAAGCGGTTAGTGTCTGTTTAGGAATTTCCCTGAGGCATTAGGCTGTCCACTGTGGAAAATAAATAAGTCATACAGATGGCTCTTTGGTTTGGTTCCCTATGGCCATTGCAATGTTTTAACATTCTGTACTGTATATATATGTAGCAAAGAAGATTGCCCTTCTGGAAGTTCTGGATATAGTAAGAAATGCATAGCTTGCTGACAGAGAGATTTCTCAAATGTAAAAGTAGTTTGTATTTACAATTTATTGTATTGTGTGTTTAATTTGATCTCGAGTAATGTGCCAAATATTTCACTACCTCTCATTTTGCTCTATTTCACTGTGTTAAATGTAGTATTTCATTGTGGGAACTACCAGAAAAAAATAATGTGCTTGATGTAGGAATGAGCAGAGTTACATATGCAAATAATAGCTTGTCTGTGATATAGCTTTTGTCTCCTCTACCACCAATTCACTGCTAGTCTATAATTAGGAATAAGGAACAGAAGGAACAGTCAGCAGAGCTGAGTAATACCCCGTATGAATTTCAGATATGATCACAACAGAGCTTTGTAAGCACAGGGTTTCATGGTGTGTATAGATTGCATCCAAGCTCATCAACCCTGCCTTCGAATTCAAACAATGCAGCTCTTTTCAAATGTTTAATAAACTAGGAACTGGATTTTACACATGAGAATTTTATATTGGCTAGAGTACCATTGCAGAAAAATGCAAACAGGCAAATACCACTTAAAGAAAATGTGGGAAATAAAAGATCAGATTATCAAGGCAGATGCAAACAAAGGAAAAAGGAGGTTGAACCCAAGGGAATCAACCCTAACGGCTGAAAGATTGTTTTAATAATTATTATTTTGGCATCTGGCCAGTCAGTCTTCAGCTCCATCCAGTTGCCCTGACTCAGAATTAAGGGATTACAGGGTCTAAAAGGAGTGTGTTATTTCTGTTTTATAATAAAGTCTTAGCTGTAGTATATTGAGTATGTATATATGGTCTTCGTCAAATTTCAGACAAGTTTGTTGAAGTTCTGCCTTGGGAGATCTGACAGCACACATGTGCCCATCACATAATGATGTAACAGGAAGAAGATAACCCCAAAGCTGAATTTTCAGATTTGTCCAAGCATTATGCTTTCCATCTGAATAATTTCATGGCTTCAACATGAAACCTAAAACTAAAAAATATCATTATATATGAGTAAATTCAGATAGCTGGAATAGTTGGAGATGGAGTAATGAGGCGAACTGCTCCTAGACTCATTTTTAGAATTGCTTTTCTGACTGGTATAGATAGGTTACAATCTTGGGAAGTGTCTTTTTACTGTTCCTAGAATAACATAAAACTAAGAACCTAATAGTACTTTACATTGTGGAGAGTAGGTGTAGAATGGAAGGATTAACATTTTCCTGAAAACTTACTAGATATGAGCCTCTTCAAATGCTCAACTGAAAATGCTCATCTGAAAATATGTTCATACCACATTTCAATTCTGAGATAAGCAGAAGTAAATACTAAAGTAAACATAAAATATTAGATTTGTATTTTATCATCAGGCCTGAAAAAAGAGACTCTGTGTGTACATATGTGTATGACTTGCTCCGTCTGTCTGTACACCTGTAGCTGATTAGAGCTTCTATGATTGAAAAGTTGTCTAGAGTTGTACTATCAAAACTGATCGGTCTTATATTAAAATAAAGCAACTGGTAAGTGGGACAAATCCTGAAATACGTGAAGCTTCCATAGTTTTAACTGGTTATTCTAAAGAACTGAGGGAATTGTAGGAAGAAAATAGCAAAAGCAATCATGTAGTCGTGGATAACTGTGTATGAGATTTCCAGGTCAAATTTGCTTGTTGATCTGAGTAGCTAGGAGATTTACTTCTTGCCAGTTACAGGCAACCTTTGCCCTGCCTTCAGGTTCACAGAAGCTGCATCTGACAAGTAGTTACCTAATGTAGAGAAGAGAAAAAAATATTGCTGGATTTGCAGCCTAAACATCTAGATATTTGGACTGGGTGATGGGGTTGCTTGGAAGATTGATTTCCAAAAGGTTCTGCCACTGAGCATGTATTTCCTCTGGTCTTGAGAGCATTAACATAATAGCACTAATAAAGTTGCCCATTATCATTATGCAAGTTCAGGATAGAATTTGGGGACAAGAGACGCCTCGTACAGTTTCAGCCCATTAAATAACAATGATTTTGCATGACTTGCTATGTGTATTATCAACATATGCTAGGAGTCAACAGAGTGCAAGTTACTGCTGTTAAGGCCAGCCTTAACTTCTGCTCAAAACTCTGTTGCCTTATGCTTAGAAAGAAAAAAATTCTCTCAGGGCTTGTTTCATTTAATCACATTATTATTATTATTATTATTATTATTATTATTATTATTATTATTATTATTATTATTATTATTATTATTATTATTATTATTATTATTATTATACCACAACTTAGCTATATCACATATAGAGCTATTCTACACAAGGATTGCAGATTGGGTCAGAATAGTATCAACAAAATGTATCCCTCTTATAAGACAAAATGTCAAGATTTGCATGGATCAGAGTAAAACTGATGTCCTCTAGATGTTTTGGATTGCCTCTATAGTTCCTTGTCATTAACTGTGCTAGTTGAAGTTAATTTGTTAGTGTGAATATGAGATCATAAGATTGAAATAGTATTCATATGGCTCAGTTTCTTGTTAATTTTAATGTCCCACTAATGAAAAATGCGGCCTTTTGTAATCGCCAGGTAGAAATTTGTCAATGTGTAGATTTTCTAAGTGTCATTCAAGATTTTTGGGTATGGCACCCAATGTGCCAATAACGATTGGGCCCATGGCCAGATTATGCCATGATCTTTCGATTTTCATTTTGAGATCTTGATACATTGTGATCATCTCCATTTTTTTAATCCACCTATCGAGTGCTTCCCAAGAACCTGGGATAGGCAGATGTTGATGTTTTATGGTTTTAAAAAGTATCATTGCAAGATGTAAACTGCTCCAAATAAAGCTGCTTTTTGCAATTGACTGATGGTGATTTGTCAATGCCAATAGTATTCAAGTGATGCTCTAGTTATTTTCAGATTGATGTGATTTGTTGCACAGTCAGCCAAATGTTCAGACTGGATTTGGTATTTTTATTCACCTATAGAGTCCTTTTTAAAGATCTGGGATCAGTGCTGGGTTGTAGGCAGTATGCCCCAGTACGGGCATATTGGAGCCAGCCCAGAGCACTGGATACTGTTCCGGTACAGTGCTCCAGAGGGCCCACCCACCTGCCCGAACTCCTTACCGGAGTTTAAAGGCTTCTGCGCTTACGTGCAGGTGCATGAAACGTACAGCTCCTGTGCGATGATCCGTGAAGCAGCTGGAGCATCGTGGAAGCGCTTGAACACATGTGCACGCTGCGTGCGTCCATAAGGACACCAACCGCCCCGTTCCAATCGTACCGGTTGTAATGGGATTTGCAACCCACCACTGCCTGGGATGTATGATGTTTTATGTTGTTAGAGGTATCATTGCAGAATGTAACCTGTTCTGAATAAAGCTGGCTTTTGCAATTGACTGGTTGTAGATTTGTCAATACTGATGGTTTTTAAGTGGTGCTCCAGTTCTTCTCAGTTTACACCCAAGGTGCTTGTTGCTATTGGTGCTACATTTGCTTCCTTTTGCTACAGTCATTCTATTTCTATTGTTAGGTCTTTGTATGTTGTTATCTTCTCAAGTTCCTTCTCTTCTATTCTCTGCTTCCAGATATTGCAGTGATCCAGAATTTTTTTGTCTTTCCTGTCAAGAATTATGAAGGTGAAATATGGCAGGTGCTTGTCTGTTTGATTTCTAAAGTCCCAGAGCACTTTAGCTTCTTCATTTTCTATTTTTTTCTATTTTATGTTCCCACCAGTTTTGTGTGCAGGCAAATGGTATATCTTGCAGATCTTTCAATGCACCATTGTTGTTACTTTGTCATGCCATTATTGTAGTCAGTCTGTGTGATCTTGAAAGCAAATAACAGTGATCCACTGTTTCATCAGCCTTTTTGCAAAGGTAGCACTTACTATCTATTGCTGTCTTCTCAATTCTGGCTTTGTATGCATATGTTGTTAAGGCTTGGTTTTATATAGTCATATCTCTTTATTCTCTTCATTCAACTTACCCAGGTATTAGTTGCCTTGATCATATTTCCTCCATTGAGTTTGGACTTTAAGTTCTTCTTCACTTTCTTGATATATTCATTTCTAATCTTTTTCTTGACTTCATTGTCCTTGATGTTGTCAGCTTGAAGGATACCCAGGTATTTGTAGTGATTGTCTTCCTCCAGACTCTTGACGTCATTTCCATAGAGCATCTTGATTCCCTCAATTTTCACTCTTTTTCCCCTTTGATTGTAAGGATGGCACCATCCAGTCCAAATTCCATTGCAATATCATGGCTGTACATATAGACAGTGTCAAGCAGCAATTCTATTTCAGACAGCAATTCTATTTTTCCTTATAGCTTCAAATCATTCATTGAAAGGAGGTGGGATATCCTGGCAAATGTTTTTGATGTTTTATAGCCATGGCTCAAGTTATTCAGTACTGTTGACAGAGGAGTCAGTGTAATGATAAACAGTTGTGGCAATAGTGAGTCTATACCTCCCATCCCTTTTTGGAGACTCTTTTATAATCAAACAAATTACAATAAAAATCAGTAAAATATAAAATAAGTCTGGTGCAATAGATCAGGTAGAATGAAGTAAGAAGTCTCCTTCTCCCTTGCCAAAGGCCTGGGTGAAGAACAAGCTTTCACAACTCTTCTAAAGAACAGCAGGAGAGGGACCATCCAAAGCTTGGGGGAATCTCATTACAGGAAATAATGACTTTAATTGTGGACTAAAACTAAGATTTCTGCCAAAACCTAGGGGTTTTACAAAAGTAGAGTTTTCTGAAAACATTATAGAATTTATGAATATTTCCACTTGCATACTTTTCAGCAATATTGTTGCACCACTAACAATGTACTGCTTGCTTCAGAAAGGATGCATCATACCCATATATGAGATCTTCTAAGATGATACATTCACTTACCCTCAAAAAAAAATGAGCAAAAGCAATAAGCAAGCAAATTCATCTAAATTCAAATTAGAGTGATTGGAATCTGAGAATAGCCTGAATTTTCAAACAGAAGTAGACATTTCAGATCAAATGTGATATCAAAGTGTAGCCAGCTTCATTTTACTACTTTATGAGCTGTTGGTTAGTTTGCATAAGAGTTCTGAGAACTTGCCGGGGTTGTTTTTTGATGCTCAGCTTGCCTCCTGTCCCTCAGAACAAGAGTGCCAATTGATCTTGAGAACATGTCCCTGTTGCTTACAGAAACATAGCTTCTCCTTTTTCCCCCTCTGCATGGCAGTTTGGGAGTTGCCAAGATGATGACACTGACAAGTAACATCTCACTATGACTTATAACAACTGGAATAGGAAAGATCACTTACCTGGGGCTTATGTTCATTTATTTATCATTTTAAAAAAAATATTTTAAATTGCTCTTCAGCAATAAATAGCATTTTGAAGAAACCCCTAATCATTTATAGTTTAAGCAATAATAGTTGATAATCACATGTTTAACTTACTCTTGAAACTGGAAACCCAACCTGTTGATTTCTGTCAAAAAATAGTTTTGAGGCACACAATAAAGAAAATTCTGCCTTCTTTTCTGAACTTGCAAATAAGCTGAGTTACAAATATCAACCATAGATTTTTCTGTCATAAGCATTTATTCAAAACTTTGCCAGAGGCTCCATTTATTGTATTATGTCTCTTAAACATGTTTTAGAAATGGACTTACCGTTTATCAGATTCTTGATTTTAATGTCAGGGGCATTTCTCTTTCCTCCATATAATCCTTCATACTCCTAATTCAGTTTTAAGTGAAATATATTCTTGGTTTTCTTTTTGGATGTGGCAAAAAAAGGAAAGAGAGTTAGCTGCAAATAATGACACTAGGAACTAGTAAACAGACATGACCATATTCTGAATTTTGTAAACTTGCTTAATTGCAACAGCGCTGACAGTGATTTACTGTGATGTAATATAGTGGCAACCTGCACCCGACAAGCCAAGGCAAGTGCTTTATTATTGCTGCCGGTTGCATTAGAATTAAACTTCAGTTTTAGAAATAGTATAAGAAAAAATATATAGATACTATTATACTTTAATGTTGGTTAGGCCATATGAGAAGTAACTGACTTTGTCTGTGATCCAGGTTGATATTGGTTTCCATTGCTGGCAAGTTCCAACCCCCCCCATTAGCTTTGTGCAAGTTCTTGGAGTAATCAAACAATGGACACTTAGAGGACTTAGGAATTGTATCTCCCGCCATGATAATGAAGCACTTGAGATTTTTCATGTTGATCAAAAGGCATCTAATACCAGTTTGTTACAAAATTGGTAATCAGATGTCATGATCAGGGACTTTCAGTGCCCTAAATTTTCAATATCCTATACCATCCTGGATGGGGGAGTGGCTCTGCTTTTAGCCTGCCATTTGAACTCCAGTTTTTGTTCTATAACTGGATTTGGAGATACTGAGACTATATAAATGCTGGCTGGGTTGCAGGTTGTTAGGATCTAACTGTATCTAACAATTGCTAGAGGCTGTTGAACTGTTCAAAAGTGTAGTTATGTGAGTGAACCATTTTGATTAATTTCTTGAGTGGGTGAGGCATTCAAACTTTTGCCAGAAGTATTTTGCATGAATTTCTTGTAATGTTTGATACAGGACAGAGGTGGTATTCAGGAGGTTCTGATCAGTTCTGGAGAACTGGTAGCGGAAATTTTGAGTAGTTCAGAGAACTGGTAAATACCACCTCTGACTGGCCCCACCCCATCTATTATCTGCCTCCCGAGTCCCAGCTGATCGGGAGGAAATGGAGATTTTGCAGTATCTTTCCCCTGCCACGCCTACTAAGCCTTGCCACATCCACCAAGCCATGCCCACAGAACCGGTAGTAAAAAAAACCTGAATACCATCACTGGTCCAGGGTACTAAACAGTGGAATTGCCTTGTTCTGTTAGTAAATGTGCAACTATTCTCATATGTGTTGTATTTCTGAGAAGTTTTGGCTATTAGTTCCTGTTCTGCACAGATATCAATAACTCAACAAATTTATGAACAGGCTTCACGTTAGATTTGTTGCAGAGTTTCTACTAGTCTAGATACAAAAGAATTGCATTGGGGATTAGTTTTTTTCTTTAGAAGGGCTGCATTATTAATTTACTTTGCCTGCACAAGACACCTTAAGCCTTCTCAAATGAAACTGGCAGCAGCTGAGACAGCTGCATCAACTCATAGTGCTGCATCAACAAGGTAGCCCATGTCAGGGGTGGCTAATTTGTAGCCTAAACCTGGGCTGACTGTAGTTCACAAAATTTAACTAGCCCCTGGTGGCCTTACACAATTTATAAAATTGTATTACAAATGTTGTCATCAGTCTCATCCAGATAAGGAAAATACTTTGCCCCACAGTTGTACAAAAAAATATTTCCTGTGTTTTTATATTGCTTCTTATTTTGGGTTTATAATGACATCTGCCTGTCTTTTGTGCTCTGCTGTTCTGAAGTCTTGATTCTGAGGAATCTTGCTTTATTCCAGAGCCTGAAATAGGAACTTGCTAGTGGTCCAGATTCTCCTATCAACTCCCCTTCATCCCTTTGGGAATGGCATCCCCACTTAACAAAATTTGTGCTTTAAATTATACTGTTATGGTACAAGAACAAATGTCATTTGCAAGAGGTTCACATTTTGCCAAGAGTTGTGGCAGCTCATAAGTGTATACAGGCAGGCCAGTATGGGCCAGATAACCTTCTGAACTCTTCCAAATGCTTTGGGCAGGATAACAGCCTTTTAGAGGAAATCTGAGAAAAAGCAGATTTTCCAGTTTTACTACACACTGGTGAGCCCAAGGGTTCATGTGATGGTGGACAGCACCAGTAGTAATTCTGCTATTAACATTAGAAGTCTTTCTTGTTCATTTCTCATCATGCCCTTAAGTAATGCTATGCAAGGGCATGGTGAGAAGTTAAAATAATACCCATCAACTTTGTATAGGGGTAGGTAGGACATTTTTCTGAGAATAGCTTATACTGATTTTGCTTCTTCTTGCTTGTCAGCATGAATTACTTGGAGGAGGTTTAATTCTTGCTGCTTTGTGAACTTCGTGCCTTGGCCTCCTTTTATCTTTCCCTTCCTTGAACTTGCAAGGAATAAGCTTTGACATTTTGCTTGCTTGGTTGTTCTGGAACTCTGGGCCACGGTCCAAAAGTGCTGTATAACATTTATCCTTGGCTGAGGATTTTGTGTATACACATATCAAGAAATTGATCAGTACATGATATGCCTTCCCTTTCTTTAGAAGTGTGACATTAGTATAAATGATCTTGATTTATTCTACTTAATTGTCTATGGTCAGGGAAGGTGCTATAATTTAGATACATTAGTGTCTGACTCATGTTATGAATAGCCCTTTGTTAGATATGCGTTCTAACTACAGTGGTTTCCACCAAGGTCCTCTGTTCCGGCGGGAACAGAGGTTTAATTCTATTGGTTGAAAAGTCTGACAGCTTCCTATAAAAGGGCTGCTGTCAGACTTAACCTTCACTGGATTGTTCTCACTTGTTGTACTTAATAAAGAGCTGTTGTTACCGTTAAGGCTGTGTGTACCTATCAATTATCCAATCTAACACTGGCGACGAGGGTCATTATCAACTCGCATGATCAGATGGACCATCTTCCTAGCTGCCTACTCCTACTGTCTCCTCCACCGACCAGGCTCCACTTTGGGGCATGCTGATGCTCTAAGCCACTGCCCGCTGCCTGAACTTCTCGCTGACCCTACCCCCGAGACACCAGTCCTCCTCATTGACTGCCTTGAGACTGGGCCTGTCTCATCCAATGACGTTGCCCATCACTCTGCGAAGGACTTCACCATCAAACAAATTTTGAACTGGGTGTGGAAGGGGTGGCCCAAGGGGCCTGTTGGGGCTGATTTCAAAATGTATTTTGCCAAACGCGATGAGTTATTGGTTGTAAATGGCTATTTACTGTGGGGGGACTGGGTCATTGTTCCACTCAAACTGCACATTGCAGTATTAGAGGCTTTACACGTAGGGCATCCTGGAATTGTCAGGATGAAGTCTTTGGCTAGGAGTTATGTGTGATGGCCTAATATGGACAGGGAGATCGAAGAATGGGTGGCTACCTGCACATCGTGCCAGGAGTCCAGACCAGCTCCCCCAGAGGCGCCCGCTAAGGAGTGGGAGCGACCTCAAGCACCATGGTCTAGGGTGCACATTGACTTTGCTGTCCCAGTTCATGGCCAGACATTTCTCGTAGTTGTGGATGCCTACTCAAAATGGTTAGAGGTAGTCCTGATGACCTCCACTATGGCAGAAGTGGTCATCAAGGTGCTACAGAGACTTTTCTCCACGCACGGTCTGCCCGACGTCTTGGTCTCTGACAACGGGCCCCAGTTCACGGCCATGCAATTCAAGAACTTCCTAGCAGCTCAGGGAATCAGGCATGCCCTGGTCGCGCCATTCCATTCGTCCTCCAATGGTCAGGTGGAGAGAATGGTGAGATCTGAAAAAGAGGTCCTCTCTAGGATGGGCCCGGGAGATTGGCAAACACAAGTTGACCACTATTTGCTAATTCAGCACATCACACCCAGTGCCACTACAGGGAGAAGCCCCTCCGAGCTTCTCATGGGTCGCCGTCCCACTTAGACCGGCTACACCCCAATTATTCTCCACAAGCAAGATTCAGACATTTAGCAGACAGGATTCAGTATATGTCCACAACTATGCTGGGGGAACTCTGTGGATTCCTGCCACAGTGATAGGCATCACCGGTCCTCGCTCTTATCTTCTAGAGCTCGAGGATGGTAGGAATTGGAGAAGGCATATTGACCAACTCTGTGGCCACCTCTCCAACTCCACTCTTAGACAACCAGAGGTAACTCCTGCATGAGTTAGCCAAGGCCCTACCCAAACGGAGCAAACACTCATTCCTTCCACGGCCAGCTGAAGCCCGAGGGTACCGGGAAACTTATCTGTTCCGGCGGGGAACAGAGGTTTAATCCTATTGGTCCAAGGGTCTGACAGCTCCCTATAAAAGGGCTGCTGTCAGACTCAACCTTTGCTGGATTGTTCTCACTTGTTGTACTTAATAAAGAGCTGTTGTTACCATTAAGTCTGTGTGTCCCTACCCATTACCCAATCTAACACTCTTACAAAAACTTAACAGAATATATTACAGCATGCATCTTTCTGCCTTCTAAATCAAATTCCTTTTGACTCAGTAGTAGCATTAATAAGCAACTGATCCCTTACACTATGCCACTTACCTTGCCCTTCTGTGTTGTTAATTATCTGTTCATTTGTGCTGAATCTATTAGGAGGAGACGATTCTCAATTGCTGGATGCTATCTAAGAAAACAGCTTTTTGAAAACAGTCAATTGAAAAGAAAATGAGTTTGGTAGAGTTGCTTCCACAATTTTCCATTCCACCTACAAATTGTTGAAGCTAAGTTAAAACAAAATGGCTTTTTTTTTACTGCTAACACCAAGGTCATCTGTTGACCATTTCTTTGTTATCTCAGTCAGAATGTTTACAGCTAAAAAAGGATAACCATTCCTGTCTTTTCTTTTTTTTTTTGCTCCTTCAGAAGAGTGATAAAATGATAGTCTGTTGTTTATAAGCTGCATTGATCACATAGTGCTTAACTTTGGAGAATCAGACCAAAATCCATCTACTCTGGTGTTCCATTTGATAGCAAGTTGTTAGCCACATGCTACAAAAGAAAGAAAGAAATAAAACTGCTATCTGAATATATAGGGTTGTAGGGAGAATCCATTAATATGTGGGTAAAAAATATTAGAGGAAGCATCTGCCTCGTTAATGAATTTATTGGCCGGTTTCCTACAATACAGTAGGGTATAGCATATTGATAATTAGTTTATATTTCAGTACATTGTGTGAACCCAGGTTCCATGGTTATTTTAGGTTTGGTGTGATATGAACACTCAGAAAGTTTTATGAGTAAACTATGGTTAACTACCTATGAAAAAGGATGCCCCAGAAACATAGCCATTATGAAAGATTTGAAAAACATTCAAAGGATGCCCACTAAAGATCTTTTCCAGATCACTAGCTGCTGCCTTCTAGAAAGACTTGGAGATTATTGTGATAGATGTTCAGGTACAGGTAGAAGGATTTGATCATTCAGTTTTTTAAACATTTCATCCTTTGTGTTCTTAATTATTTTGTTTTCCATGGACTCTTGAGTAGTTCTTGGTTCATAAAAACTACTGGTTTCCTGCATGATCTTATTGAAAAGAAATATATCTTTGAAACATGACTCTTAAAAATGCTGGACTAAAAGGTTTAATTTTATGTGCACACTATAAAATTGCTGATTTAGCATTAAACTGGTAATAAATTAATCACTTTTTCAAACCTGAGCAAAAGCACCTCAGATTTCTTTTTGAAGGTTGACCTTCTGAACTTTTAAAGAGACTCTTTAAGTCTCAGCATTCCCAAGTTGGCAAAAACTGTCCCGTATTTTGCCATATTCATTTTCTATTAATGATTATATGGATATTTTTTATGAACTTATAGAGTCGTCGTCGTCCCCCACTTTACTGAGGAGAATTCATCGTGCTAATATATGATTGATGAATGCCAATATTTTACAGTCTACTATTTAGGCAGGAACAAATCTGACTTTTGGATACCAACATAAAAGGGGATGTTCTCACATGCATAACTTTTAATTGTTCCCATTTAACAAAATGATTTTCATTTCCTCTTATTATACAGACTTTTTGTAGAGTAGGAGTAGAGTATACACATACACACACACACACCTTTGAGAATCTTAGGATGGGAATGAGAAAGACACTTCTATGTGGCAAACCCTGGCACTTCTCTTTGCCCCCAAACAGCTGAAAATTCCATGCACAATTTAAGCAGTCAATGTTGGGTAACAAATGTTAGCAAACAGCAAACAATAACCCAATATTGCTGTTGGGTTACATATGATAGATAATATTTATTTATTAATTTAGTGTATGTTAAAAAAAACCCATCTTTATCATTTTTTTCAAAGTCAATATCCCCTCATCTATATTTTTTCATATATCCATCTTTTCCCCAATATTTAAAATTGAGTTTCCTTATAAAGTCAATTTAGCATGGGAAAAAGATCAAATATTTTTATTAGACATTGCATTACACAACTTTCTAAGTGACATAATTGTTTCCAGAGATAGTCTAGTTCTAGTGTACATACACCTAATACACTGTTTACCCACCCAAAGTGCTTCATAAGTATATTCAAAGTGGCACAAATCTGAAATATATTTTCCAAAAATATGAACTGATATTCCTCTCAGAATATAAATTAACCCTGGAATAATATTCATTTTGAGAGCATTTGACATGCAGGGGGTAAGAAATAAATGGAATAAAAATTTAGGTGTCTATAATTGCTTTGCTTTTCCTGTTTTTTAAAAAATATTTTTTTAAAGTACAAATCTTTAAAATATAATGAATTTTGTCATCATTATATTTGCATCTTCCACTAAAATGTAATCTATCTTGACAAATGGAGCAAGGGTCATTCCATACTTTGCATGTCATGATTATAACTTGTGGTGCTGAAGAATTACATTCACAGTTTTCAGAATCTCTGACATTTCAGGAACTTTCACATCTGTGAGTCAAGAAGTTGTGTGTCTTTAACTTGTTAGACAGTGTAGCAAAGGCATCATCATGTGATTTGGAGGAAAATAAGTTTATTGTTTAGTACAACTTAAAAGTTGTTTATAACTTGATTATTTTCTCAAGTGTTCGTTTAAACAGAGATCTCAAGATATAAATATGCATTTCTTAAAAGCATCTTAATACTTACACAATAGAAACATACCTTAGTTATGTGTGTGTGTGTGTGTGTGTATGTGTATGTATATATATATATGTGTGTGTGTGTGTGTGTGTGTGTGTTGTATTTGTGCTGATAAATAAATAAAGGGAGACTAGTATAGATCCATTTCAAGCTATTTAGCTTTCATCAGCTAGCCATACCCTTACTGGGATTCGAACCAGGGCTGTATTACATATTAGGCAGGGGTCTTAGCCACTAAGCCACAGACTCCTGCCTAAGACTCCTGCCTAATATGTAATACAGCCCTGGTTCGAATCCCCGTAAAGGTATGGCTAGCTGATGAGAGCTAAATAGCTTGAAATGGATCTATACTAGTCTCCCTTTATTTATTTATCAGCACAAATACAACACAAATATAAAAAGTCAACATTAAAAAAAAAATATGGGTTTTTCTGTGATGAGCCGAAGGACAGAAAGAGGGAGTAGTGAGCTTCCTCCCATATTTGGGCATACCAGGGGTTGTAACACAAATACACACACACATACACACATACATACATACATACATACATACATACATACATACATACATTCATTCATTCATTCATTCATTCATTCATTCATTCATTCATTCATTCATATTTTCGGAAGCATTAACTCCCTAACTATGTATGACTATGGAAAAGGCAAGTATACATAGTTTTAATGAACAACTAAATATATGTTTTTGATAGCTGTCCTTCTACAATGACTGCCAATCTCATTGTTCAAAAAGAAAAAAATATGTAGCACTAGCATATAGTTTAATTCACTTGGCATTAATGCTTGAGAATATGGTCAGCCATTATAATAGCCTTTCATTTAGAGAAACAGATTACTTCAGTTTAAAAGAGGGAGGGAAGGCAGTTCAACTTAAATGAGGACAGCTCTCATTTTTTCACAAGGACTTCATCAAAGGTGTGCCATATGACATCACCACTCCAAGCATTTAATGACTCTTTTCAGGGGCAACTTTGAGAAGGGAGTTGTGCCAGAGCTTTCATGTGATGATGAAATTCTATATGAGCCCACCTGTAATTAGGGTTGTAATTATTTGTGACAAGTCCATGGCCACAAATAGGCAGTAAATACATGAGCTGCAACAAACCACTCCCCAGGGCATGGAGATTGAGATCAACCAAGAGAAACAAACCTTGGAAACTCCAGCACCATCCTCAGAATTATGTTAAGCAGTTTTTGAAGGGCTGTTGCGAGACAGCCAGGCAGTTGGAACACCTACTGTACTCCAGCTTGTATTTGCAGGCCATTATTGCAATTAGAAACTTGCATCCAGTCACCTTCAAGGCATTACTCCTTGTCACTGCAAGAATTTCATGCATAATCACAGGTGGCCCTATTCCCACCCCTTGTCATTATGGTTGCTGTAGGACCTGGAATGTGGGCAGGCAGACTTCCAACTCTATTCCCATCAGTGCCCAGCCGGATCTAGACAATAAATCCTAATTTGTTACGTTCAGATATTTCCATGCTGTAGATGGATATTTTATTCTGCTCAGACCTGATGCTTTCCAGATTCAAACTCTGGCTACTTGGGTTCAGGATTGGACAGCTGTCTTACAAGAGGGGGCTTGTTGTCTGCCTATCACAATAGTATTTTGAGTCCTTATCACATCATCCTTAGACCCACAGAGCCTTTCACTTTGAGTGATGTGCAAGTAAGCATTATAACATACACAGCCAATTCAGTGAACTAATATTTTCTAGGCCAGCGATGGCGAAACTTTTTTGGCTCGCGTGCCATAAATGGGGGGAGCACAGGGGGGTCGTGTGTGGGCGTACCGCACCCATAATGCAATGCACGACCTCCCCAGTGCACGTGCGCGCACTACAGGCGCAACCCCCCATTTTTTGCATGCTTTTTTCGCCCTCCCCAGGCTCCAGAGGCTTTATAGGAGCCTGGGGAGGGCGAAAACAGCCTCCCCGCCCCCCCTGGAAGCCCTCCGGAGGCTTCAGGGACCTTCAGGAGGCTTCCCTAAAGCCTCCGGAACAGTCAAAACGACCCTCCGAGGAAACTGGAAGTCACTTCCGGTTTGCTCGGAGGGTCGTCTTGAGCGCTCCAAAGGCTTCAGGGACCTTCAGGACACTTCCCTGAAGCCTCCGGAGCAGTCAAAAGGAACCTCCGAACAAACCGGAAGTCCATTCCCGAACTTCCGGTTTGCCCGTAGGGCTGTTTTTTTGCGCTCGAGAGGCTTCAGGGAAGCTCATGAAGCCTCCGGAGGGGGCTCTGGGGAGGGCGGGGGAAGCTCTTTTCACACTCCCCAGGCTCCTATAAAGCCTCTGGAGCCTGGGGAGGGCAAAAATGGCTTTAAAATGGGTGAACTCAGCTGGCCAGCACGTGCATGCACGCTGGCCAGCTGACAGGGCAGTTCATCACGTGCCCTGACAAATGGCTCCGTGTGCCACCTGTGGCACACGTGCCATAGGTTCGCCATCACTGCTCTAGTCAGTTTAGCCGTTTTGACTGACTGGAAACTAGCTGTTCTGACTAGACTCACTAGAAACTACTTTCAAAAAGAAACAGAAAAAACTCACAATTCTAAAGTGCTTTCTGGATGCATGGAGATGACTTCTCCCAATATATTTTGTTATTATCTCTGTGATGATTTGTAAGTAATATTGTCTTGACTATATTCTCTCAATTTGAAATCTTCATTGTCATAAACACCCAGAGAAAATTTGACATCTACTTTTTCCCCACTAGTAGATGTTTATGATTGCTTACAGATTTATTCAAGCCTGCAAGCATTTGAAAAGCACACTTTCTTCTTTGTGTTTAGTTTTTATTAATGGTTATGCTATAGTGCTAGTGGATATTTTATGCTATTAGTTTCATTTGGTTGAGTTGCCATTACAGTACATATTTTGAAGGAGATTTAAACAAAAATAAATAAAAGTTGCCTGACTCGAAAAACCCATTATTTGTGATGGCCAAAAATTATTTCCAGTTGACTAGTGAATGGACCTTTACGAAAATTGATTTCATTTTGACTGTTTTTAAATGTAAACTCGTTTTCTACTTTATTGAAAATGCTGCTATAAAACAGCTGTTATGAAAGGAAAGCCGCACAATGTTTTGGCTGATGACATTGAAAAGGAGTAGTTTCTCAGGTCTTCTGGTGTTCGTTTGCAACTATCTGGTTTTCACTTCTATAAATAGAGAAGTATATTTATTTGCAACTGGATAATCCAAAGCAGCTCATATGGTCTAAAGCAGCGATGGCAAACCTTTTTTGGCTCACGTGTCACAAGTGGGGGGAGCGCAGGGGGGTCGTGTGTGGGCGTGCCGCACCCATAATGCAACGCACGACCCCCTCCCGTGCAAAGCGTGACCCCCCCATTTTTACATGCTCCCCCGTCCCCCCCCGGAGGCCCTCCAGAGGCTTCAGGGACCGTCCGGAGGCTTCCCTGAAGCCTTCGGAACGCTTAAAACCACCCTCTGAGCAAACCGGAAGTCACTTCTGGTTTGCTCGGAGGGTCGTTTTAAGAGCTCCGAAGGTTTCAGGGAAGCCTCCGGACAGTCCCTGAAGCCTTCGGAGCACTTAAAACGACCCTCCGAGTAACCCAGAAGTCACTTCCGTTTTGCTCGGAGGGTGGTTTTAAGCGTTCCGAAGGCTTCAGGGAAGCCTCCAGACGGCTCCTATAAAGCCTCTGGAGCCTGGGGAAGGTGAAAAATAGCTTTTAAAAAGGTGAACTCAGCTGGCCAGCGCACGCATGCGCGCTGGCCAGCTGACAGGGCAGCGCCTCATGTGCCCTGACAAATGGCTCTGCGTGCCACTTGTGGCACGCGTGCCATAGGTTCGCCATCACTGGTCTAAAGCTACTGTGGGTATTGCATCCCATGATACTTTCTGCACTGTGTGGTTCATATTCAGGTTGAAAAGCATGAGCAACGTAGATTTCTGACTTTCGTGTTCTAGGAAATGATACAAAGTAGAACTTTCTGAATCTTTAGTACCATTAGACAGAAATTCTATAGATGTAGGTGAAGCTCAAGTATTTCACTGTTCCAAAAGGATTAAGGCTTTCTTCTATTGTCATCTCTATGTAGTGCCTGGTGTCACCTCTTGCTGAACTCCATGCAAATTAACTAGTATTTCCATTAATATGAATCATTGTCTAAACTTAGTCCATGTAAATGCTCAAAAATGTAAATTTCACATTAAATTGATTTAGACTGGAACATCTTGCTAGAGTCAACTGTTAGAAGCAGCACAGGAGTCATCAGCAAACTCTAAGGAACCTCAAGGTTTTCAGAAATATAAACTATTTTTAAGAGGGGAGGGGAATATCTATAGCAATTTTTGTTTGTTTGTGAGGTCTGAAGATGTGGACAGAGTGCTAATACTATAGTGTCTGACCAACTACATGTTCTCTTGACCTCTCCCTATCTTGGCTTATTTAGTTGAGTGGTAGGGGATCAACAGGCATGAACACTTCTTTCTGTGATAGAATGGTATCACTAGTTTTAAATGACATGGGGCTTACTCTTTCCAAAGAAAGGTTTCCTGATTCTAGAGGTTTATGCCAACTACTGTCCAAGTTCAAATAAATCTTTTGGTGAACAAATTGTCTGAGTGCAATTACTGTGATTCTTTTCCATCTTAGTTTAACTTGGTCTTGAAATCCTGATACATGATTTTGCATGTCCTGAAAATCCTGGACAATGATTTAATGCTTCAGTGGTTTTGTTCTTATTTGCAATTGGGGGCAGCGGGGGGCTCTTAGAAAGTAAATCTGGATAAATCTTAGCTTTACCCTGAAGTCTGTGGCTATGACTCTTTTTCCCCCTTGGCTTTTGATCGCATATATGAAGCCAATGTGGGGTAGTAATTAGGTATTTGGAGACTGGATGATAGCAATAGGATGGGGTTTATCTTTTTTTCTATTTAGGATATGGATTAGGGGAGGTTGTGATTGTCTTTTGTTTTGAGGAGGTTGAAAATTATTTGTATGCCATGATTGGGAGGAGATTGCCCCCCCCCCCCCGCCATTGACTGGAGTGGAACCCTGACAAAGCAGAGGCTTTGTGAGTAGGTGATTTCTGAATAGGGAATTGAGAAGTGTATCTGGGTTTGTAGTTGCTTTTGAGGTGATAATTGTAGAGTCTTAGACACTCTGTGGCTAAGAGTGTCTCTTTTATATGGTGGAGGGTGGCAACTGTGAGTCAGTTTTAACTCCTGTCAGTGTCCTAGTAAAGTTATACAGTTCTCTTGGCAACCCTTTTAGGAGTGCTTTGTCATTGCCTTCTTCCTAGGTAACAGGCCTACAATGGACCCTGATGGCTTTGTGTCTAAGACCATCTCCCAGTTTCTAGTCTGGTGCCTTTAACCACTATATCAAACTAATTCTAGTAGGATCTATTTCAGTTTATTTTGGTATATCAACTGTGTCTTTTTTTTTTATAGCAACACTCCAACTCTACTGTTGGTGTACCCTATACCGTAATGAACGTCATGTGGAACTATTCTTGACTTTAGATTGAAAGCTGCAGCGGAAGTGTCATTTAGTGGAACTTGTCTGACAGTGATCAGGTGAAACCTGTGGTCATACACATTGAATTATTTCTAAAGCATCTGTATTGTTTCAAGTTAGTTTTAGTTAGATTTAAGCTTCAGCTTTTGATATATAAGGCTCCAAATAATTTGGAACCAGGGTACATGAAAGGCTGCCTTTGCTGTTACATATGTGGTCTCACTGAGATCAAAAGAAGTGCATGACATGGTTAATAGACTTGGTGGGTCCACTTTGCACTAGTATCTGCACTCTAGAGTATTTTTCTCTAAAACATGACATTGTACATTTTAATGTATCTATTAAAGGTCTATATCTTTATATATATCTATACTGTAGCTATTTTAATATTTTAACCCAAATTCTTCCCTTCGTGAATGATTGATGAATGGCGTTTTCTGCCCTTTGCCTCCATTTTATTCCATTGTTTCTTACATTCATGTATTGCTTTTATCCTTGTGTTTTAGTAATTTTTCATTGTAAACCACTTCAAGGTGCAACTGTATGAGATGTAATGTAGAAATAATAAATAAATTACAAATCAATAAAAACTAGGGACAGCCATTCAGTCAGTTCCCCCCCCAAATCAGTGACTGAGCTGATGGAGAACAAATTGAAGACTCGAAGACTAAGTGGCTGGAACACATTTTATGGCAGTTAAAACACCATGCAGACCTTTGATTTGGCTATGTAGAAATGCTAATTTCTGCGCTGTTGAATTTTAGGTTTTAAATGAGAGGTTTAATAATGTATGAAAGACATAACAGTAACAACTAGATAGTAAAATATATATTAATTTTTAATCTGTATTTTTTTTTGTTCATCTATTTGGATTTTAATTATTATTTTATTATGCATTTCCTTTTCCTTAAGGAGAACAGTTCACTAGTTCAACCAAAATATGCCAAGCTACCTGATTTCTCTAGGTTACTGTTCCTGAACTGTTGGAGACTGGCTTAAGTTGGTGAACAGACAAATGTAGACACCCACTAGGAGTGGAGAAAATAATGCGGTTGTCATCTTTATCTTCTTTCAAGCTTTCTGCTGATTATGTTTAAAAGATGAATGCTACCTTTAGCAAAATGCAATGTGATTTTTAAAAGCTCCAGCAGTCATGTCTGTGAAAAGATTACGGTTGCAATCATAAGTGAATACTGATGTGAGTATACAAAGAACAACTTTTTTGTGATTTTAAGATCAGGAATAAAAGCTTGGTGATGAAAAGAAGGTTGGTTTTATAATGGATAATGGGAGTTCGCATTTAATGCTTGGCTGCAGTGTCGTCTCCAATCACAAAGCAATTTGCTTTAAATGTATGGGTTTGCTGCTTTTCTTTCCTTTCTTTCTATTTTTTAAAAACTATTCCAGAAAGCTTTCCATCATCAAGGCTGTTTTTAGCTCAGGTAAATAAAAGTGGCAGGTAAACTGTAAGCAAAACTGAATAGTATTGGATTGATGCTGTTTTTATGTGGGTAGATAGATTGCAGAATGAATATGAAGTTGATTCCTCTTCTTCACCCTATCTGTAATTAAAGCTGTGGTACAGATTCTAAATGCGCATTTAAAAATGTTTCACAGGTTACCATATTTTCCTGTTGTTGTAGCTTATCTGCAAAAATACTATGGATAGTTAATATTTAAAAGATGTAATTTGAGTTAAAATTGTATAGGTTTATCTCATAATGAAACACTTGAAGGAAATCTGTCAAAAAAGTAGCACATTCTCGCACTTAGAGAATAATATATCAATAGAAATAATGGATATTAATTATAGTTAAAAAGTGGTGCTTCAGAAACAAAATGTTTAAATGCTATTAAAATATAATTTGGGTAAAGAAGATCCCATAGTGGCTACCCTAGATTTTTTTGGGGGGGAAAGTAATTCACCTAGTAGGTGCTAGGGGGCAGTGACGTGCGGTGAGATTTATGGCTGGTGAAGCTGGTGACGTCATCAGGAAGGCGGGGAATGGGACCACGTGTGCAGGAGGACGAGGCAGCCTCAGCCTCCTGCATACGTGGTCCCATTCCCCGCCTTCCTGAGTCAACATGAAGAGGACCACAGAACACGCTTCGCGGTTCCGCGGCTCGTGCTCTGCAGTACCCTTCAGGGGAATGGGACCACATGTTCAGGAGGCTGAGGCAGCCTCAGCCTCCTGCACACATGGTCCCATTCCCTGCCTTCCTGAGTCAACATGAAGGGGACTGCGGAGCGCACTCCGCAGTCCCCTTCATGTTGACTCAGGAAAGCAGGGAATCGGACCACGTGTGCCTTTTCCCTTTTCCCTTTTTCTTTTCTTTTCATGATGAGAGTGGTGAGGCTCTGCCTCCCCTGCCTCCCCTGCCTCCCCTGACCGCACATCCCTGCTAGGGGAAAAAAAAATCTTCACTGGCTTCTTGAAAGCTGCTCCCTAGTGCAGTTGAACAGATGGACCAGGACCACAAGACTGATTTCTATAGAAAACAGTTTCCAAAATTCATCTACAGCAGGTTTGTCAAACTCGTGGCTCACATCACGGTCTGGCCATGTCCACACCAGTGTTCAGTGATGATGTGGGTTTGACACCCCTGATCTACAGAAAAATTATGTTGCATTGAGGAAGTTTTTGCTGTCTAGAAAACATAAGATTAATTACATTCAACCTCATCTAGCGCAGTCAATAGTCCAACATCTACAGAACACAGTTTCCACATCCTATTTTACACTTATAATATGTTCTTGGATTTAATCCTCTACTCCATATTTTTAATATGGAGTTAATACTTTCCAGAATTTTCTGAAGGATTAAAACATGTAAAAATGCTATATATATTTGATTAATCAATGTCAGAATATCTTGCCAAGTTATGTTTTAAATATTAATAATTTAATAAGAAATGTTTTGAATTTCAACCATAGTAATTAAATATTTAGCCTAAATCTCCTGCAACTTTGACTATTTGGGCTGATACATGTAGGAATTAATGCTATCAATATTTTTTTTAAAAAACGGTGCTGGGAAAAACAATATTGCGTGGAAGCTAAAATACAGATCATTATTACATTCAAAATACTTGGCATTGTACTTCATTTGTTGTCAGAATAGTCTTTGCATTTTTGTTACACTGGGCCTTGTAATTTTTTTTCTCTTCTGTCTAGAGGGAAAAAGAAATGCAAGTAATATTTAGCAAATCTTAGTTATGATTCTTTTAAATCATCTTAATCAATGTCTTTACTATGAACCGTTCTCATCACTTTTTAAACTTTTAATTTGAAATATATATAAATCCATTTGAAGCCTTTAAAACACCTTCCGCAGTTCAGTGAGAAATTAATTTGATATTGGAGCCAGTATTTTTAAAAAATCCCTAATTTATTTATTATATAATTTTATTCTGCCAAGATGACCAAGAATAGTAAATCACATTGATTTACAAAATATAATGAGATTGTATTATTGAAAACGCTTTAGGTTTCTTCCTGGAATTACTTGGCAATTGAAACAAATTAGATTTTATCTGTGGCTTTCACATCTTAAAAAATAAACTCAAAAGAGGAAGGAAAAATAAGGGAAGAGGGTTTTTTTTTTTTTTTGAAATTGCATAGTAGCTGCTATAATGAGTAATTGTAATATAAACAAATAATGGGGAAGAATCAAAGGAAGTTTGTCTCTTAGCAGAATTAGTAATCTTCATTTCTTGTCATTCCTACCTTTGCAGTAGCCATGTAGAATAGCATTGCAAAAGAGCCTCCTGGAACTGGTCTACTTGCAGGGTTGAAGATTTAGATATTTCTTTCACCCGCTATAACAGAAAATAAAAATAGCTTGCTTTAATAAGCTACTTTTGAAACCAAAATACAACAGAGACTTCCAAACTGGACAAATTCGATCATATCTCCCATCTTCCCAATCAGTTGTTATGAGGGGAGGTTGCCAAATTGAGGTAAAAAAGAATTCTGGGGATAATAACTGGTATTTATTTTCCCATTAATTGGAAACTTAATAAATCAGCCAGCCATTGCCATGGAACTGTTCTCCACTAAACTTGTAAGGTTAACACAGAGTCACCGGGAGTTAATAAATCATCATTATATAGTTACTCCTCTTTTATATTGAACTTTGTTTATTGTAACCCCACTATTTTATTATATTTAATGTGTTGCTGAAAATCGAAGTTTGTGTGTTCTATGGCGATATGATACAGCTTAATTGCAGCATAATAATAAGCTGCCAATTTTGTATTTTGACTTGATCTTTTTCATAGCAGGTCCTTTTATTTCAATACAAAGACTCATCTCATCATTTGAAATGTACACACCAATGCTCTATTGATTCGTAACAAAATAAAAAGAAAATAAGACACAGTGTGAAATAATATAGGATACAAAAGACAGAAAGAAACAAGCATCTGCAGTTGTCTAGAACACTGGTCCTCAGCTCTTCTAGCACTGTGGACTGGGCAAGGGTGGCAGGATGGTGGGTAGAGGGGATGGTTCTGCACAAATAGCACACTCATTCATTCAGTTGTTCACCTGCCGCTTGTGTGGCCTAGTTCCTAATGGGCTGTCGCCCAGCACCGGGCCATGGCCTCGGGGTTGGGAGTTGGGGACCCCTGGTCTAGAACATCCAGTCAGAGATAATTCAATATGATGATGGTGACTAATTATTTCCCTAAAATTGTGTGAGGCATCTCTAGATGGATTTAAGCTTTTAAGCAAAGAGTACACTTTCATGCACACTAATTCGGATATTGAAAAGTACATCACTTTTCAATATCTGAAAAGGTAAAATTGGTGTGATAATTCAGACTGACTGCAGTAATTTCCTTTTATTTAATTTATTCAGTTTGGATGCTGTCCATCTCCAACAGATTCTTGCCATTCCCTGCTTCCATTCACACAAATATTGTGTCAGTGATATATAGTGATGCTCAACTGCTGCTGTTGATCATGAGCCTGGATTTTTTGTGTGGTATCCAGAGGGACAAATGTTCTTGGTGAGAGCTTTCTTGGAAGCTTCCAGGATTCATGTCCTACTTGATTTAATTTTGTTTAGGTTATTTTAATTAACAAGAAATAAATTGGAAATGGGCATAATGCACAGCAAAATGCCTACATCATCTCTTTCCAAGAATATGTCTAGCTCTTTCCTAGGCCCTCAGACATTTTAGACAATGGAAACAGACCAATGCTTTGTTTGGAGGTATGCCCATCTTCATTCCCCTTAAGACAAAAAATAAACTATGTAGTAAAAATCATTTTGGCAGGCTAAAACAATCTTACCAGTTTGCAGAGACATCCATGTGGGAGATGTGCAATAACCATATGATTACTCCTTTTTACTTTTGTGATATAGGTATAAAAGTAGCAGGGCTTCAATTATGCAAGGGCAAGAACCCCTCCAGTTTGTTCTCTGGTACATTTATTCATTTATTTTATTTCTATGTCCCTTAATCGACATATGTATCTTACAATAGCAAACAATAAAATATATTTCATTTTTTCCAAGTTACATGTTTTGCAAGTTACATAAAGAACAACAGTTAAAGCACCTAAAAATCAGAAAGTTCAATTTCCTTTTTAAATTTTATTTTATTTTCAACGCAGTGGATATTATATGAAAGAAAATGCATACAACTCTAATTAGATTTTATAAGAACATGGATCTGGGTAGTACGCAATAATCATAGCTTTTTGCACATAATAAGTTTAAAGCAGGTGTCCCCCTTGCTTTATTGTAATATTGATATTTTATCAACCTTCCCATTAGTTTGCTAATAACATTTGGTACAATATGTAAGTATTCAAATCATTCTTGTTTTCCAAGTTCTTGCCACCAGCTGCCTGGTTGCAATCAACAACAAGAACAGCCATTATCAGTTATATATGCTTTAAAATACCATTACCAGATTCGTAGTAATATTAGTTTAGGCTATAATATAAAAGCCTGCATTGTTATTTATCTTATTTAAACTATAGTTTCATGCTAAACAAACTGACAAGACCACCAAACTGAAAATAAAGTTGTAGCTCACAAAGATACAGTATTTTCTACCTCAGATGGCAATCCCTTCCATTAAACGGGAGCTACCACAATGAAAGCCTGCTTGCAAGAACATAAAGGATTTCTTCCCTGGTTGATGTGGTAGAACCACCAGCTGAAGGCTAGAGGGCCATCTAAAGAAACATCCCATTTTGGAATCTTTTCAGGGGAGGGAATGTCTGACGTCAAGCCCTTAGGTCTATATTTGATGTTTCCCAAGGGAAGGCAGACAATCTGTCAAAATTCTTGTACTATAGGTGATCAATAATAAAATATCTACTTAGACTTAGCCATATGTGGTTCTGGTTGCTTTGGCCTGACAATTTGATTGTACCAGATGACCAGATTTTATTTGTAGCAGTCCTGTTCACATGGACAGACCTTTTGTGGGGATACTGATATTACTCTCTTTGAAATGTAATGGAGTGCTAATGAGTAGCCTATGGGTTTGAGCAGCATTAGACATTTTTCTTCAATACACATTCCACATTTAATACTCTGGGTATAATACTTCATACACTCTCAGAAGAGAGGGAGAGGATAAAACAAGAAGGTCTATTTCTAGATAGTTGAATAAATACAAAGACCTATTCTCATTGAGGCATTTGCATTGTCTTTTTTCTTTAAAGTTACAAGATTGTTCGTAAATTAAAATGAAGAAAGGAGAGCAGGTTGGAAATTCCACACGCACAAAAATTAACACCTGAGAAAAGAACAAAAAAGAAAACTGAATGCAAAATAACATTATGAAACCCCCTCCCCATACTGGGGCCAACATACCTTTCAGGAGCTCAAAGGTAGTTTAGTTTAGTCTAGCCAACAAATCTTCCAGCTCAGCTAATCACCCTTTTTTTTTCTTATTCCCCCTCTCCCCCAGACTTTTCCCCATAATTATCATTGTTTCTTGCAACTACAAGATAATGAAGCTAAGAATAAATTCTGAATAGATGTTGTAAGGGAGAAACCAAAGAAAAATGTTCGGAATTGCCTCTTTCAGTAGTACATAGTTAAACTATAGAACTTTCTTCCACAAGATGTATTGATGACTATCCAACAAATTACAGTGGTGTAATGAAATTACTCTATATATTGCCTGCAATTCAGAGATGATATGCCTCTCAGTACACTTGGCAGTCGATAATACTATTGTATAGGCCCAGTGGGAATAGAATGCTGGACTATATGGGTTGTTAGCCTCCTCCAGCATGTAGTAAGTCTTATACAAAGTAGAACTTTTTGAAAATGATTGAAAAACAATTGTGACATCATTTTCAGTAGCTCATCTGGCATTTTACTAAAACAAATATAATGCTTGATTTTAATATCTTAAAAAACCCAGGAGCATTTGTTGGCCAATTACAGAACTTATGCTTGGAATGTAGGATGTCCTTGGCATCTTGAGCTAATTGTATTACATTGCACTTTTGCAACTTGTTCATAAAATGAATTAGGAATGTGAGCCTCTAAATGAAAAAATGCAAATGTGTGCCCTTGAGATCCATTTTGATATCCCACTGAGATTAGGAAATATGTAGGCAGTTTAATTTGGCAAAAGTTTTAATTTAATTTTGCTTGTTGAGCCTGGTGTTCCAATTCTGGGTTGTACTATGTTCCACAGCTGTTCCCTCCCCACACAAGAACCTTTCCATCTCTTTGTAACCCCAGAAGAGTTAAACTAGTTGTACCTGGAATAAGTATGACTCTTCAATTTCTTTTATTAAAAGGAGATTAAGGTTTGCTGTCAGATGCACCTGGTTTGTGAGCTCTGAACAAAGTTGTTAGAATTGTTTATAAAAAGCAGCATATGAAGACATGAGTATATAGGAATGCTAACTTTACCTAAATGGGCAAAGATTTAACAGCTGTTTCCTTTGCACAATGAAGATGAGTCTTTAGGGATTACCTGACATATTTTAGCCATTTCTGCATACAATATATGCCAAGGAATGTGGTGTTCTCTGCCAACATAGTGCTAATTAAGAAACATACCTGGCTCATTCAAGGCTTAAGGTGAACACCTATTATAGCAAAGTGGCTAAATATAAGGAACCTGGCTAGGCTAGGATGAAGAAATAGATGAAACTCTGTTGGCCTTCTATCTTGTGTCTACAAAGATGTCATATGAAATTCCATTCCCTTAATCCTGATTTTGAGTACAGCATTTGAAATAAATTACACTGAAACATCCATAAGGGATTTCTCTTGTCCTAATGCTAAGTGTAAAAATCACATTTCTGTACAAAAAGAAGTTCTATAAATAAGTTGTCTTGCAAAAAAAGGTCTCAGTAACTGCCAAATTTAGCTTCCCCCTCCAGTTCTTCACCTTGTGTAACGGAACAGTCAGATCAATCTCATTCACTATGAATAATGGAAAGTCTTCCTGTATTTCATGCTTATAGAAATGGACAATTTCAAAGCTGTGGAAAGAAAATAGATAACTATTGTTTAATCTGTTGAGAATGACTGGTAAGTGGAGGATTTATAGCAGTTTCATTTATACAGTTTGTATCACGGAGATCAGTATTTCTTACAGCGAATAAATATATGCCTGGTATACATTTCCTAAAATGTATTACTTCACATTAGCCATGTTAATGGAAATTGAATCCAGTTTAGCAATTTAATTTTTATGAAGGAAATCCAAGAATGAAATTTGGTGAAATCATTCATGGTGAAATCTTGGGTGGTATAATTTGTCTTCTTTTACGAATTATCTTCTGTATATATAAATACAAATATTTCTTGGGACATGCTAAGTACCTTTGGTGATTTTGAATTTTTAATAATGGTGTTTGGGTATTCCTCAAAGATATTTTAAATTTAAAATGAGAAACTCCAGATGATATTTCATGAAATATTAAGATCTATAGAACAGCATGTCTATCTGGGTATTGAAAACCCTTGGGATAAGATAGTAAGATAATTCTTGACCTGGAAATATAGATATTACCAAAGGGCGACAATGTGATTTAGGATACTACCCTAAAACTTTGATTTTTAACTATGTTTTGTTCACAGTGCTTATTAAACCATAAAGTAATAGTAAGATATCACAAATCAACCTTCTAAATCATTTAGAGCAGTAGAGGAGATCATCCAGTCATATGGTAATGTTACAAGAACCATAGGCAGGACCTTTTTCACTGGAGGGATTTAAGGGTGAGAAAGTTGCTGGATTTTTCAGTAAGACAAATCTAACCCACCTCTGCCTTTAAACTTCTAACAACCTTGAAATGGGGAAATGAATGGAAAATGGAGATTGGAGATTTCAAAATTGTAAGGCTGCCAAAAGCCACAGCAGATGGACACTAATGTGATTGGGTGGAGTTAGTTTTTCTCTCTCATTTTTTGGAAGCCCATGTTTCTTAGTTTAAAATATAATATCAAGCTTATTGTAGGGCTTACATTGCAGTTCCCATCCATTTTGTATGTCAGGGTAGTGAGAAATTATACACTATTTTTAATTTTGGGACTAATCATGGCTCACCCTGGCCTTGCATGTGCCAATACAAATCCAAATGACATTTTGTACAAGAGTAATCATTTCTGAAGTTCTCGTTATCCTAATGCAGTTGAAAGTCTTCCGAACTTCATCTCTTAGACTTAGAATAACTATATTGTCACTTTGAATGTACTCAATTGGCATACATTAAAATGAAATTTCATTGCATACAGCTTTCAAAGGGTCACCACCTCCAATATACACTTCATAAACGTGTCAAAAGAAATACATACATACATACATACATACATACATACATACATACATACATACATACACCAGGGTTGGGTTCCGGCAGTCACTACTGCCAGTTTGCTCGTGTTTGCACACCCCCACATGTGCATGCACAGTGCAATAAAAATTGTTCTGTGCATGTGCAGAAGCAGAAAACAAGACAGAGAACTGGTTCGGGAGCATGGCAAGCCTTGGTTGCTGCCGGTTCCAGTGACCCAGGCCGCCAAATCACTACCGGTTCAGCCAAACCGGTCTGAACCAGTAGGAAACCACCACTGATACATACATGCATACATATATGCATGCATTCATACTTATGCATATACCCACATATATTATATAACACAGAGAAATGACACAGTTCTAGTTCAGATGTATACATGTACATAGCGGGAAAAATGAATCTTGTGAGTTTGCCAGATGGATGGCATAGGGACCAAACCTTTTACAGATTCTTCCAACTCTATAACTCCATATGAATGTAAATTTTTGGTCACGTTTCTCCTCTTATCCCTGCATCATGTGCAATAACCAAGATAGAGCAAGCAAATCATAAGACGTTCAGGATAATGAGCAAACTCTTGAAATCTACTAACTTTCTTATCCATTCTAAGAAAAAAGCTGAAATCATTTTCACCTTCTACAGGAGAAAACCACTGATGAGTAATAAAGGAAAGTTCCTTGACATTTGCTCATTATCCAGAACTTCTTCTGATGTGTCTGTGGAGATTCTCAGTCATCCAGCTCATAGTTGTCCCAAAGGTACTTTTTCAAAAGACAACTGGACTTTCTGTTTTTCCTTGAAGACATTTTGCTTCTCATCCAAGAAGCTTTTTGAGTTCAGAACTGAAGTCCAGTTGACTTTTGTAAAAGCACCTTGGGGACATTAGAGGGTTTGGTGGCTGGAAATTTGGAAGGATTCAGGGAGCAAATTACATCCTCAAACTTCTAGCTGTTGACATTGTTGAGAATTTTTAGGCATTATATCTCTGCATCTCCTCACTCATTTTTTAAAAATATAAATACTATTTTTTTAATGAGTGGAACAATTTAACAACAGAAGCAATAGAAGTCTTAAAAGCATTGTTATTCAGAATTTAGAAAAAAAAAGGATAGAGACGAGAGAGCTTTTATTTCTTTTTGCTTGGAAGAAAGGTGACCTGTCATCTTTGAGCATCTTTCCATCAACCTCCACAAGGTTTCTTAGGGTAAGAGGCACTGCCTGTGGCTTGAAGAAAAGCTGCAGTCATTCTGATCTAGGAAAATTGGCAAACATTGTTTCCTTGGCTGGGTAAGAGAGGCATGGCTTGACTTTTAAAGAAACTGCTGTGGTGCAGATCACCTTGGATTGAATGATTCATATTAGTTAAGTGTTAACTGGTTCTGGAAAATGTGAAAACTTGGCTCTGAAGTGACTGATCTTCTGAGGTGAACTTTTTTGTAACATTCTTGAAAGCGGAAGTAGGTTGCTTTCGTTTTTATTAAAATACCTCAGCAGCAAGTTTCTTGAGAACTAATGTTATGTTATATACACTATTGGTAAGAATGGAGTCATGGCCATTTATTTATGTTCCGTCTGATGATGTTCCGTGAGACTAACTATATTCTCCAGAGCAAAATCTATATATACAGTCATGGAAGTTTTGACCTGAACAGGATAAAACAGGTATAAGCAATCTTTTGGTGGCAAGGTGCTGTACACAACATTTCTGTGGGGGAAGGAAGTGAGCGGACTACTGATGAGAAATAAATAAGATTGGATTCTGCTTGTAGAGAAAGCTTAATATTTTTTTTTCTTAAATCCTGCCTGGGAAGGAAAGTAGAGAGGCTTTTTGTTTGTTTGTTTGGACAGCTTACACTGCAGTTTTCATGTGTCTCCTTAAGCACTGCCAAAGAACACAGAACACAGAGGTCACTCATCCTTGGCATCAGTGAACACAGACAAAGCCTTAGACAGCCAACACCATTTCTGGCCCATCTGGCTCTCCAAAGCCTCTTTTAAGGATTTTAAACAAGAGTGAAATAAGTGAGAAAAGAGATGTAGAATAGTGTACCAGTAGTTCTAATACAAAATTTCCAGACATCCTTAGTCTTCTTGGATTCTGTTTATAGTATAAAGCTATATCTTTAATCAATCAATCAATCTTTTGGAAGATTCCTAAATTAACCCTAAATTGAAAAAGATTATCAGCTTCTACCCATATTATATCCTCCCCATCTTTGGTAACATTAACATGATAAGGTCAATACAGTAACAATTATATCTGGCTGTTGCAAAGATTTTTGAGAAAATGTGTCTAAAGTGCACTATCACAGACCAATGGTGTGCCATTGGCTATTTTGGCAAAACCTACAGTAAAATATGCAAGAAAATGACAGTTGATTCAGAGATCTTACATATTGGTCAATCAACTCTGGCCCAATCATTAAATTATGCTGAATAAGATATCCCAGAGGTGAATGATACTCAGTGTATGCCTTTTGAGGTCCATTCACAATATCTGGCATAGGAAAATACCTATTCTGTATCTAAAGATAGACTTTTCTCCATACTGATGGAATAGTGGCTTTAATCATATCAATGAATGCATGATTTCTTTTTCATTAAATGATTTTGTTCAATCACTGGTGTATAAATACATTCACCAATCAATCCTGAATCCATCAACTGCAGGACGAAAGTCTCTTCTCTGAAAGTTAACAACCCTAATATCTGGCATCTGCTCCAATGTTTGCTTCCTAGTCTAAGGCTGAGTTACTTATAATGTGAGAAAACCAGAAATGGAGAGAGAAACAACACACACACACAGAGAGAGAGAGAGAGAGAGAGAGAGAGAGAGAGAGAGAGAGAGAACACCCACACATCTACAAACTTTATCACAAAATAGTGCATGCAGTGGGTACTTTTCTGTGTTTTCTCTTTGCAGTGAAAACACAACATGCACACTGTTTTTTGTTTGTTTGTTTTATTTTTTTCTGGGGGAAATAATAGATTTTTATAGGTTTGTTTTGGGGTTATTTTTATTTTCTTCTGTAAACCTCAGTATTCATGATGATATATTGTCTTTTTTTTAAAAAAAAGCACTGTCTTTAAGGAAAACATTTGTAGTTATTCATATCGGCTAGAAACTATTATGAAGGGAAGATATGCATGTGGAACTTACAATTGCTCCCAAATGACATTTGTGCACTATTGCTATCAGTAAATGAGAGAAAGAAAATATGACTTTGCCCACAATGGGAATCTCTCCCGCATGAGAAATTGCCTGAAGAGTTAGATAAATAAACAATTTTAGGATTGAAAAATGTTTGTTCCTACATGGTAAAGGTTATCTTAACCCTTCTTCCAAGCCCATCTGATGAAACCCTATGTTATTATTCAAAGGGTGGGAAAGGATTTTGGAATATAATATATAATTACAGTATGAAGCCAAATATATTACAAAGACTGAAATAGTGAGGGATGTGATAAAGTCATCCTTTTGCATCCATGAAGTTATTAGCATGATAAAAACTGAAAAAATCTGTTGCCAAACTAGGAATTGCATTAAAGGATATCACCATAGAAATTAATCCACAGAAATTAATTGGACAAATTTAGTAAGTGACTTCCTTTCAAATGGAATTTTATAAATAACCTCCACCACTTTGCATTCTATTTTGTGCAGCCTAAAAAGCTATAAATGGAAACCAATTGACTGATTAGTGTGCTACAGATGTCACCTCAGCAATAAAAGGTCTAATATTTACTTTGATTAATGCTGATCATAGTTCAGTTTTAGTACAAGCACTTCATCCATCTCTGTGATACATCAACTGCATTCCATTAACATAATTTGGTCGTTAATGCTTAACTTATAATTAACATTGCCTCATCTTTCCGCACAGATATTCTGTGGTTTTTTAAGGGAGTAATTCCATGTTTTGACTGTGTAAACAATTAATATAGATTGTAATGTACATTTACGCACAAATAGCATAAGTAGGTTGCAGCAGAATTAATGTGGAGATACTAATTATCACACAGCGGTAAAAAATTGATTGGAATCATCTGAGAAGATACTGATGTACAATATTTTGTCTGCACACTGATAATACGATGATCATGTTTATATGTGTATTGTTGATAATGAAGGGTCTGAGAAGTGATGGTGAACCTTTTGGGCTCAGAGTATCAAAAATTAGGAAAATGCCTAACTTGATTCTGCTGATGTGTCACCAGCTTCTTAAAAAAATAAACTTTTTTTTCTTATTCATTTATTTTTAAACAATCCAGTACAATCATATGTGGGAGCCTTAGAATTTGTCATACATCCTTTACCTTCAGGTGTTCTCTTTTTTTTACCAACCCCTAGAATGTTGTGAATGTGCATGGAGTAAAATTGGTCTTTGGTTGCAGTTGTGGCATATTGACCAAAATGTGCCAGAGTAACTGATACTCTCTTGATGCTAGCAAAGAATGTTTAATAGGCACTAGTGTAATTAACCTGGGCATTACTACAGAAAAACTTAATATTTACTGACTTTCGTACCCATAATCTCATGGAAAAGGAAGACTATTAATAGATTGTCAACATTGAGTGGGTCAAAAGTGAGTGGAGGAGACAGTCTTGTAGGTCTATTGAGTCCTCAGGGTCAAAACATGAAGTGTTTGATTGCTTGTTTATCCTATCCTCTGGACTTCTACTTCTTCATTCCCTGACAAGTTTGCTTGAGGAAGGAATGTGACAGGAGAAGCAATGAGAACCAGGAAGGAAAATGTTTCTGTGATAATAATATACAGAACACAATGATATCTCTTTTGCAGATATATAACAAAAGAGAGCAGGTACTTGTAATCATTTTTAGAACCATAACTAATATAGAAACATTTACCTTCTTATATAATGTGATGTGTTCTCATTAAAAAGCTAATATATAAATTGGTCCTTGATATTGATATCAAGGGAAATGTCAAAGATGCCAATTGTTTTATGGAAATGTCTTTGTACATAATGAATGCATAAACATTTGATACTGTGGCCGAGCAGGATGTTGGAGTTGAGTCCCAAAAGTAATATAATAGTTGTAGTTACTGTAACCTATTTCGGCAACAAGAACAGTTTGAAATGTTTAAGGTAAATTAAAGTCTGATAATTTAGTGATGCAGAGTGACAGCATGGTGAGGAAGTTTAACCATAGACATGGCAGGGAAACCTTGAGAGAGGTTGTTCAAGAGAGAAAATGAGCAGTCTAAGCCAAACAAATAACTGAATTAAAATGGGTCAGATTGAGGAGAAGATGACAATAAAAACTGAATATCAAGGCAAGATAACAGCTGTATGTACATGGCTCATAGAAGAAGTGTAAGACGACTGATGACAGGAAATGACTCATTCTGTTCATGGTCACCAGGGATTTTTTTCCCACCTTTGATATGTTCATCAGGTTCTGCTCCTACACAGCTTTTATTCATTTCAATAGAGGTTCTGTAGGAACACTGCATGATGAATAAAGGTTATTTAGCAGAACTGTTTAGGAAAATGTATTCAGCATCTCACAGAAAAGCATGATACTTTTTTTTTTCTGCATGGAAACCACCAAGTTGGTAATTCTAAACACCCCCCCCCAAAAAAAAAACCAGGTAAATGTATTTCAACAGCTCATGAATCATCTTACAAAGGGTTTCACACTTTAATAAATAAAAATCCATACTGGATGAATATTTGTTAGCTAGAGAAGACAATGCTGCCTTCTTAGTACATTTGCTTTTTTCAGTGCAGGATTAGTGTTGGTCATTATATTCTCTAGGTCAGTGTTTCTCAAACTTGGCGACTTTAAGTCCTGTGGACTTCAACTCCCAGAATTCCCCAGCCAGCTATGCTGGCTGGGGGATTCTGGGAGTTGAAGTCCACAGGACTTAAAGTCGCCAAGTTTGAGAAACACTGCTCTAGGTTCTCCTGATTTTCTTTTTGCTCATGCTTCACTCTAGCTAGCTCCTTAGGTTTTTATTATTGAAAGAATGGTACTGTAATGTATTTTACAAGAAATACCAGAATTTTACCAGACTCCAGTTAGATAAACTCAAGGACAAAGCTTTTATTTGTTTTGAGATTAGAAAACTATTTTTTTTCATTCTCACACTACACTTTCACCATGTTTGGAGGCTGGGGGTGTGGGGGTGTTGCATGATGAACAGTAGTCTTCAACTGAATCCTGATAAAATTGAGTGGTTATGGATATGCTGAGAAGAAATGTGATGAATAAATATCAATCAACTCATTAGTCAAGGACTACCAGCCAAATTCTCCTGTTTCCCATCTATAGACTCCAATTCCAATGAGTGGTATGAAGACAATTGAAGCTCAAGGTGATGCCTGAGGCTTTAAATGTGCAAACAGAATGTGGCAAAATAATTGTGTTGTTGAGTGTGCATGTGCAGAAAAGATTCGGAAGGTTTTTATTAATCTTATTCAGTTCCTTTCCTCCTTACATTATAGTAGATTACATTGGACTCAATTCTTCAGATTTTTTCTGAGGTAATAAATAGCAAAATATTCAAGAGTTCACTGTGCATTTAAAACCATCTCAATGTCAAATTGTATATCTCTAGTTAGGTAGGTCTCATTCCTTCAGTAATAATATGCATACAGTACACAGTATATTTTCTAGTTTTAACATTTGTTTTCCTTATTCATTGTTATAAATATGTAATATATGCAATTGAATGCCATTCCCTTTCTCTCTAAAGAACACACTCTGTCAGCGTTCCAAATATCATGCAGAATTAAATCAGAGTCCAAGGCAGAGCTATCCTTAAAGTTCCAATTTAATAAGACAGACATGTTGGTACAAACTGTGGAATCCCAAGGATTCCACCCAGTTGAAAGTTCATGATCTTATTCCCACACCCATAAATCCATCACATGGTCCAATCTTCTTTGGCCACACTGGCATCTCCACCCAGCTGGTTCCGGTCAGGTGCAGAGGTGCAGAGACAAAATATGACCTTGGGCTTCTAGAAAAGAATGACAACAACACATTCCACAATTCTACTCCTTTCTATTCCCCCCTCCCAACTGCTACACTAATGAAACAGCACAGTGAAATAATAGAGAGTGTGGCAGGCCAAAGATCCTAAAAAGGAATATAACTGCAGGTCTGACACTCATTTTGTAAATCATATTTGTATTCTCCCCTTGAGTTTTGCTTGGTGGACTGAGGGATACCTCTGTGGGTACCAAAGGAGAAAGGAAGCAGATAAAGTCCCAGATAAGGAGCATGTGTGTGTTATGCGCACGCCACAAAGAGATGGGGAAGAGTTGGCAGAGGTGGGTGTGATCTAAAAGGGTATGGTATCCATATGAACATATGAAAGCCAGAAAGGAGGTTGATGGTGTGGGTGGGCATTTTTTTTGAGCGCAGAGAGGCTCAGGAAAAAATGTTCTTATGTGTGGTGGCCAGGAATGCCAGAGAAAGGGGATGCAGTGTGTGTGAGAGAGCAGAGGAAGGCCCCAAAAGGAAGCACTGGTGCATTTGTGTATGTATGTGGTGTACAGGAAAGTCATGGAAGAACTTGAGATTTTCCCTGTTGACTTCCTCATTGATTTAGTTGAGGGGACCTGGTAAGGAGCATTGGAAATGACAGCAATGTGGTAGCATTGAAGTGACCACAGTTTTGCCATATTTTATTTCTGTGGGCGTCATGGTTCCTGGCTTTTGGACATTTTTTTAACTTAGCTCATTTGAGTTACATTGGTTCAAAATGGTTGCCCTATGATGCACCCTTTCACCATATTGAAGGTTACAAACAGAGAAGATATTTTTAGTAGTATATAGATCACTTCATGGAAAAAACCCCAATCCTCCCTTATGAAGAGTTAATGATTGTGTTTATTCTGTTTGCAGTGTAAATGTTTAAATATTTATTTGCCACTCAAATAAAATTGGCGTATACACAGAACTTTCTAAGCTCTAGTATATAATTGTTCAGATTAAAGAATTTAAGTTTCATTTTATATTCTATTACAATTTCAGATTCCTCTGTTGGCTCCTGTTAAATACACAATATTGTTAGTAAATATTTTGCACATGCTAATCATTGTATTTATTTTACAATTCATCTATTATGTTTACTATGTATAGCTATAACCTTTATCCAGATGAACAGAATAAACATTTTAAAGAAGATATTCATTAATAGAATATCTTCCTCAATTTACAACAGTTCACTTAATTACAATTTGAATTTACTGAAAAAAAATGACTTATATGACTGTTTTTCACATGTACAATCATTGCAACATCCAACAAATCCAGATGCTGAGCAACTGACTCATCTTTATGACAATTGCAGTGCTCCAGGGACATGTGATCCCATTTTGCCACTTGACAAAGTCCATGGGGAAGACATATTTACTGAACAACTGTGTTACTAACTTAATAATTGCAGTGTTTCACTTAACAACTGTGACAAGAAAGGTCATAAAATGGGGCAAAATTCACTTAACAACTGTCTGCAACAAAACAATTGGGCTCAGTTGCAGTTGTAGGTTGAGAACTACCTGCATTAAGGCTTGGTTCACAGAATTTTAAATGGTGGTGTATCTTTTAGCAGCTTAACCAGATATCTATGTATAGTCTTCTTTATTCTGGGATAATTGATTGGTTGGATTAAAATGGCTTCGTAAGAACTATGATCCATCTAGTAAGGACAATCAACTTCTTTTGCTTTAGGTTTGGGGTTTTTCTTTCTTTGTGAATGTTTTGGCAAAATGTAACCAAATTTGTTACTAAATTTGATTAAAGAAACTTTAATGTGATTCTACATCTTTATCAATATACTTTGGGGAAGATTTTTAAGAAGCATTCATATAAAATATCTACATACATTTCAGTTTGGGCTTCTTGCTAACATGTATCTAAATAATTATTGCATTAGTTTTCATTAATCAATAAATACCTTTCAAATGCAGTTCGATTCTAAGCGGCTCAAAGTTGACTCAGCTTTCCATTTTTTTCAAGGTCGGTAAAATGAGGACCCACATTGTTGGGGGCAATATGCTGACTCTGTAAACTGCTTAGAGAGGGCTGTAAAGCACTATGAAGTGGTATATAAGTCTAAGCGCTATTGCTATTGCTATTACAACTGCTTGGATTTCCAGCTGACAGCAAAGTACTTCGTGTTGGCTTGGAGTTGTCCAGGGTTGGTATTCACTTACTTTTCCTACCAGTTCACAAATGTGAGCAACCCCACCCACACAAGTGCTCTTTGATCATGCACGTGGCTTACACGCATGTGCACGGCTTGAAAACATGCCTTAATAGAGCCGTGGCAGATGGGCAGCCCCCAATTTCTACTACTGGTTCGGGTGAACCAGTCCAAACTGGTTGAATACCATCTCTGAAGTTGCCATTCTAATATAGCTGGAAGGCTTGTATTAGGGAAACCACTCAAACAATTCTAAAGTTGATATGTTTAAAATAACATTTTATTTTTATTTGTTTGTTTATTCACTTGATTAACTAAATAACCACCTAATATTGCTGTTGGTAGTATACAAATCAATAAATAAATTTTAAAAAAGAAATAAATTTACCCTCATTGTCATTATAGTAATACGAGTTAATCAATAGAAATCTTTAAAAAAACAAATTTGCTTGAGTAAATTATTAATAGTGGAAATATAACCTTTATCATATTCCCTGGGCTGTTCCATTTTATGTGCCTTTGTTTTTTATAACTATAACATATTGCAATAAATCAGGCGGCAGATGCAGTATTACTGATAATATATGTTTTCAGAATTTTAGCTTGCCTTCACAAATACTGCTTGAATGTTGTATTTTGAAAAGATTCCTGTGTTTGCATATTTGATAATGATATATAGTTCTCCCAAATCTTTTGTTTTAGAGTTACTCAACAGCTTAAACGATAGAACAGTAGATCCTAAGAATATATGACTGTTTTGCTTTTCTTTTGTTTCTGCTTACTTAAGGCAAATTGCACATATAATTGTACATTAAAGTCCTATACTTACTTATTAGAAATTGAGCTCCATCAAATATGAGAGTAATTACTTTGTAATAATTTCACAAAATATAAACATTATGCCCATTATGCCTTAACAATTAACCATGGCCAACTTGCCATGCCCAACTCACCATGCCCAACTCGCCATATCCTGATGCCATGAAATCTATTACAAAATAAAACTCAGAATGGGCAACTCGCCACAGCCAAATTGCCATGGCCAACTCACTGTGGGACAACTTATCATGGCCAACTTGGAGAGTTGACCCATTCCGGGTCCTATGAATTTTATTTTGTAATAGGTTTTGTGGCTTCCGAATATCCTGACTATCCAGAGTATGCATGGATAAAACTACTTCACAGTATTCTACTTGGTATTGATATGCATCACTTTAAATAATTGTTTGATTAACCGTTGTTTGTTGAAGTAAATTGGATATATGCCAAAATCAGTCTTTCAGATAATCATGGTTTGTTTGTTCAATTCCTGCCTTCCATTATACCTGTGTCAATTAGTGATCAGCTTAAGCAAGCATAAAAATAAACTAGGAATAATATTGATGACCCATTTCTAATATAGAGCAAAGAGTTCCTCTAGTAATTAATACTTCCCCTGGAATGGGGTCAGGAATGGAGATTTTGCAGTAACCTTCTTCTTCTACACCCACCAAGCCATGCCACACCCACCAAGCCACGTCCACAGAACTGGTAGTAAAAATATTGGAATCCCACCCCTGTTCAGGACATGTGTTAATGGACAGCACTATACAAACTCAAGATGTTTGTATGGAATTTTATTGTATTACCTGCTGGATATTGCAAACATACCTAATTCCTTTTGCAGCATCACCTGTGCCCGTGATGGTGAACCTATGGCACACATGCCACAAGTGGCACATGAAGTCATATTTGCTGGCACGTCAGCAGTCAGCTCTGCGCGCGCCAACCATCTAATTTCTGCCCTTCTGGAGGGCCAGGTGGGAGGCTGTTTTCCCCCTTCTCAGGCTTCAGGAAAGCCTCTGGAGGCTGGGGATGGCGAAAAATGGTCCCAATGAGCCAACTGGAAGTTTGGGAATGAAGTTCGGGAACAAAATTCTGGTTGCCGCTTTGGGTCTGTTTTTTTGCCCTCCGCAGCCTCTGGAGGTGGAAGCTGGAAGCACATCATTTCTGAACTTTTGGTTGGCCTTTTGGGGGTGGTTTTTTGCCTCCCTAGGCTTCAGGAAAACCTCCAAAGGCTGGGGAGGGCAAAAAATAACCCCAGTGGACAACTAGAAGTTTGTTCCTGAACTTCTGGTTGGCTCATTGGGGCCATTTTTCACCATTGATATTCTTATGTTATACAATTCAATAAATATTCTATGAATGTGTCAATTTTAATTTTTAATATGGACAATATCAATAAATATAACCCATACAAAAAGTTTAAGAACTACTGAGCTAGACCAAAGAATGAGGTAAAAAAAAAGCATCTCTCTTAGCTCTAAATTATTTAACTTCAGCTTGCAATGATTCTAGTCCCATTACTTGGAGATTCTTTAACTGCTTCTGTAAATGTGCAAAGCAAAGACTGTGTTATTGATCATGCATCTTTTAGTCTGTCACCTTCATGCTGGCAAAACCCTCCAAATAGCAGGCCACAAACAACTTCTTCTGATTGTACTCTAAGAATGTACTTTAGAGACACAAAAATTCTGCACTGGAAATTTCTGGCACCTTTCAGTATGGAGACATGATTCTCTAAATCATATTTTAAATACATATATTAATGTTTTAAAAAGTTTTTTTAAGTCTTAATAAGTTAAGACTGTTTAAGAAGCTTCTCATTGAAACTTTTAGTTTTCAGTTAAACCTTACAGCAATAGCCTCATCTTTATGTTGACCTTCATTCTCTCTTTGCATTTTCCTCATTGTTCTCACCAACAATACTGTTCCACTACTAAAATCCTTATTACTTTGCAGTAATAAAATGCTATCTGTGTACCTTAGAGTCTCCCTTTTCCTGTGTTATCCTGAGTGGTAGTGAGGGAATGTATTTTCCTTCCACTTAACATATAGCTTCAGTATTCAGTGATTTACAAGGTTTTTAACATGTTAACATTTTGGATGGGTTTTGTTAAGTTAATACATGGTTTTATTCGTTTACTTGTAGGGTTGAAATACTCAGAAGGCCAATCTGGCATTCCAAAAAGTGATTTTTCTCAAATACTTTTATGTCTTTCATATTTATGTAACCTGCCCTATAATCATTCTTTAGGATTTCAAGGAAATTTTAAGCAACTGTGTTTTGACAAGCGAACAATGACTTTCAGACTCAAATTCAGTAGCTTTGAAAAGCTATGCATTAAAACCCATTTAGAGAAAACAGAGCTATCAAAAATAGTTCTTGCTAAAATGGAAGTGGCAAGTCAGCTGCATATTGGTTGTAAGCTTTCTAGTAAAGCAACAACTAGAAGATTAGCATAGGACATTTCTGCTTTCAAATTTGTACTTAGCAAGGAGAAAAAGCTAGTTTGGGTAGTCTGTATTCATTTTAGTTATTTATTAAATAATTATAGTTGCCCAACTCACAACAGCAACCACAACTGCTTGTAGCATATAGCAATAAAAAAAACCCAAACAATTTAAAACCGTCTACATGTTTCCCCCAGGCAGCAGTGATTAAGACAATCAAACAAGCCACTTGATCTCCTCTGTATCAACCTGGGGTCCCCAATTCTTTTTCACTCCCTGACCCTCTTTCTCTTTTAAGTTGATAACATTCTGTGCCCTCTGAGCATGCTCAGTCCTCATTAGTTGACTCCCCCGTTTCTTTTTTCTCCATTGATATCTATGAGCAACTTTTAGTTTTGTCCGTGATGATCTTTCCAAATTATTTCTCATTGTCAATAGAAATTGGTGTAACCATACACTATGATTATTTCTATAACCTCTTTTTCAGACAGGTAATGTTTTCCCATACTTTCATTCAATATTCTATGCTTCTGTATTGTTACAGAATTGCTATGCATGGTTATTATTTGCAGCTTTTCTTCACCTTTCGCAGGGTTTTTCATATTTCTGCAAATCTTGGAATTTCTATAGATCAAGGGTGTCAAACTGGTGACCTGCGGGCTGGGTGCATCATGTGCAGGCCACACCCACCCCGGCTCCGCAAAGGCAAAAAAGGTCTTGAAATGCCGTGATACGTCACGTGATGAGATTGAGGTTGACATCCATGATATAGAACTATTGAGCCATATTCTTACATTTGGGTAATGTGATTTATCTATATCCAGAGTTGGATGAATACATTTCAATTTTAGATCTAGAATATCAAAGTGTATCTCAGGTACTTTTCATTTTCTTGTGAGTTTCACAATCAGGAATCCAAATGTATAAGTTGAGAGAGTCACAGTATACCTTTTGAAGATGACAAAGCATTCAGAAAATTTTGCCTCTAGGTTCTAACTCTTTAAAGCCAATGTTGGGGAGCTGTGGGATCATGTTTTTTTTTGTCCCCTCTTCCAATTATTTTAAGTGTTGAGGGCTGCAGGAAATTATGGTAAGGATATAGAAATCTCACAAATTCTTTAAAAACATAAGGGATTTTTGTTATTTTGCTTTATTGCACTATATAAACATTTTGGAAATGTATATAAGCCTTTTTGAGTGTTAACAGATCTATTTTCTGCTTAAATCTACAGGGTGCACATCCATATCATAAGCAGACATTGTTTATACTTGTATTGTTAATATTTATGTGACTGTATTTTGTCTCTTTACTTGTTATGTTATTAAATTGTTTCTCAAATATTTGAGCTAATTCACATATACTGTAAAAGCAAAAGGTGTGGAAAAATCAGTCCTTCAGTTTTAGATTAATAAGCCAAATGCCAGCACTTAAGAAATTCAGAAATAGCTTATTTCAACACCTTTTGATCCAATAAGACATGCTTTTTATTACTGTGCCCAGATCTTTAGTCATACTGTTATATAGATGGAATGCTGATCTGTATTGATTCTTGTATTGATTGTCAGTGTCCTTTCGGAATCTGTTTCTGCATGCAATTTTTAACCAATTATTTAGAACATGTATTCAAATTAACACTTCCTCAGTCCCATCTTGTTTTGTATTTTGGGTGACTTTGCCTAGTCCTGGATCCTCCAGTCATGGATCTCTAAGATAAATAGTGCAAGAGGAACTCCATGGACGATATCTGGTTAAAATCAGTTAACAGCTGGCAGTTCTGCTGAATGTTTTACTTGATGCAGAAAAAAGTTTACATCAAACATTTTCAGATCAAGTCTGTGATTTGCTAAACAACATTTGCTACTGAAATGATTTTGCAATATGTGTGTGTGTGTGTGTTCTCATGAGTGTAATGTAGCAATCTTGCACTTAGCTACAAGATCGGATTCAATGTCTTTTACTGTATAATCCTCTGTAATGGTTCCAGTTTTCCTGGCCTCTGTAATGGTTCCAGCTTTCCTGAATTCCATGGGAAGGAATGATATAGATTTCTTTTGATCTTTTTATACAGAGAAGTAAAGATAGTCAAGGAGAATTCGAAAAGATGGAAAAATTTGTAACTGAAACCAACAACACAAGTGGGTAGAAAAGTATCAAGAGAAAATTGAAAGATATTTTCAAGGATCCCGAAAATATAGTGAGAAACCAGACTCCTCTGTCACAGTAGAAGAAATATTTTGAATCTTCTGACTGTGTTTCATCAGTGTTTTTTAAATCCCATTCCATTTCATGAGAGTGTCTATGTTCCATAAACTTTTTTCACATGGCACAGCAACTTAATTGTTTGTCAGTTCCTTATTTTTCCCTGTGCAGAAGGGCATATTTTTTAACCAAACTGCATTAGTGTTGTTCCCGATGCCTTTGCATTGTTCTCTCTTCAAGAGCTCAACAGCTACGGCTGCTTATTACAATTCTCTGGTTTACCTTGGCAGACATTTAGAAATCTTTGCCTTGTGAGATGAGACCATCCATCCTGTCCCATCCTGACATTCTTTGAATATGCCTGCCTTGGAGGGAAGAAAGGAATCCTCAAGGCACATAATCCAAACAATACTTCTGCAGGATTAGATTCTTTTTCTTTTGTTCAAACCGTGTAAGTCACAGATGAGCAATACTTCAAAAAGAGAAACAAGATAGCAGCTTAGAACAGAGAATGCAAAGAAAGGAGCACAAAAGTCTGCGCTGTTAGTATGATTTGATCCTGCCAAAGAGCTATTATCATGATTTTTTTCCCACTCACAATCTATTACCACCACAAAAAATAGGCTGATTGCTTTTGTAGATCATACATTTGTAAGGATAAGCACCAGTCCTGCAGTGCAGGACCTTGGTGATATGATCAGTGCCCACCACTATAAGAATTTCCCTGTATAGGCTTAAGAGTCTGTCTTGTCAAGAACTACATGTCCCTTTGTTTTTAATTAAAACTCTCACAATATTATTCCTTGTGTATTAAGAACAGAAAAACCGAGTTGGAAGGGACCTTGGAGGTCTTCTAGTCCAACCCCCTGCCTAGGCAGGAAACCCTATACCATTTCAGACAAATGTCTATCCAACATCTTCTTAAAGACTACCAGTGTTGGCGCATTCACAACTTCTGGAGGCAAGCTGTTCCACTGATTAATTGTTCTAACTGTCGGGAAATTTCTCCTTAGTTCTAAGTTGCTTCTCTCCTTGATTAGTTTCCACCTATTGCTTCTTGTTCTACCGTCAGGTGCTTTGGAAAATAGTTTGACTCCCTCTTCTATGGGGCAACCCCTGAGATATCAGAACACTGCTTTCCTTTGTTTATGCAGCCTAGAACTGTGTTGGCTTTTTTGGCTGCTGCTGCAGACTGCTGGCTCATATTTAAATGGCTGTACACTAGGACTCTAAGATCCCCCTCACAGTTACTACTATTGAGCAAGGTACCACCTATACTGTACCTGTGCATTTTGTTTTTCTTGCCTAATATAGAACCTTACTTTTTTCACCATTGAATTTCATTTTGTTAGATAGGGCCCAATGTTCAAATCTGTCAAGATCCTTCTGTATCTTAAACCTATCTTCTGGAGTATTGGCTATTCCTGCCAGCTTGGTGCCATCTGCAAATTTGATGAGTTCCCCATCTATCCCCTTATCCAAGTCATGAAGAGTACTGGGCCTAAAACAGAGTCTTGGGGTACTCCACTGCATACTTCCCTCCATGTAGCTGCAGTTCCATTGAGGACTACACATTGAGTGCGGTTGATCAGCCAGTTACAAATCCATCTGGTGATGATGCTATTAAAAAGTCATTGTAGAAGTAGAGGATCAGTGATTTAAATCAACTTTATAAAAGCAGTAAGACACTCCAACTTGAGAAGTTGAAAGTCTAAGGTAACTGTGTTTAAATTATTTATGATTATGTTGTCACTTTGATTTATTGGTGGAATGCTCAAAACAAGACTGCTAGAGTTCTGGGTCATAGAAGCAAACAGAAGACACTTTCAGTGTCTTATCAAATGTCCTTGAATATTCTATGAAAAATTCATATGCATACATATGCATGTTAAGCACCTTTAGGAAATTGATTGAAAATAAAATGAAATGGATCACATCTGTGAGATGACCAGGTCTTAAATAAACATTTTTCTCTTTTGCTATATAAATAGATTATAGAAAAGTACAGAAGTGTAAGTGGAAGAGTTGCAATCAGAAGATCAGAAAATTGAAGCATTTGGTTCAACAAAACATTTGTATAAACATTTGGCTTTTCATGGGTTTTTTACTTCAAGAAGAAAAAAAATGACTTGAAAAGTGGTTAGAAAGCTGATTTGGGATATATACAAGAGAGGTCAAAATAAGCACCACTTCATCAGCTTAGTTCTAGAACATTTGTATGATATACATGAGGTCCCATGTTTGGTTATAGCAATCTCCAGTTATAAAGTGAATTAGATAACAAGTAACAGAAAAAAACCTGATAAATACTGAATGACAGCATAGCCAAAGACACTCTGGTAATAGTAATCCATCTCTAATCACTATCCTGTTGGGCTGTTACAATGCAGGCTGTTGCATAAGACAGTTTTTGGAAGATGCATCTAGTATAAAATATAGCATTTAGGCTCCTGATTTGACACCCTGAAAGGCTGAATAAAGCCTATTTTAAACTCACTGCATTGGTCTCTGGTAAACTTCAATTAAAAATGTTCATTATCACATTTAAAGCCTTTATGGTGGAGCACCAGGATATATCAGGCAAGGTCTTGCCAGAATCAAATCTATCTAGCAGCTCTAATGGGGTACATGGGGCTTGGGCCAGGTGACAAACCCTCTCAATAAGCCTACCATTTGATGGAATATTTTCTGCCCAGAGTCCCAATCTCACTGAGAATTTAACAACAAATCAAAGCAGTTTTGTTCCAGTCTGTGTGTTGGTCCTTAGACAGGTTTAGTGGCCACCTATTAAAATGTGTATTCATTATTTATTGATGCTATTATTTTAATTATTATCTATAAGTTTACTTACCTGGTTGTGTCCCTTTTAGGTTTGATCAGATTGGAAATATTACAATATATTCTGAATTGTAAGCTGCACATAGACATTTACTGAGAGTGCCATAGAAATGAAAATAAATGAATAAATAAACAAATAAAATAGCTTAACTGGTTTTCTCAGGGAGCTCCCCAGTGTCCTACTGTGACTACAATGCTTGTCAGTTGTCCCCATGCTATATTTTGTTCTTTCGGCCTTGATTTTCCCAAATGCATTTTCCTAATTTGACTCATTTACTACAACCTTAGAAATCTATGGATTTCCAGCTGATTTATATCATCTGCCTGCCTGCCTCCTTGCCGGTCTGTCTGTCTGTCTGTCTGTCTGTCTGTCTGCCTGCCTGCCTGCCTGCCTGCCTGCCTACCTACCTACCTACCTACCTACCTACCTACCTACCATCTATCAATTTGCATTTACATTTTCATTCCATTTGTTAGCTGTAAAGGTATAATGGAAGAATATATTGGTATCATGACACAATGAAGAAATGCATGTTGTTACACAATGTTGCGCCATCTTTCTGTACATAGGTTGCGATGTTACACATCATTTTCTGGTTCTCAAAGCATCTTTGCCATTTTAAAATCTTGGAATATAGGCGAGAGAGCCTTCTTCCCCCAATAATGTTGCATCTTAATTCTTGCAAATTGCTTGCCAATTTAATACTGGCAACATCTAAACAGTAAGTAATTGCTTATGATAATGAGTGCAGAGTAATTTACTGGAATATGTTAGTATTCACAATGCACATTTAAACTGTTCGTTGTTCCAGAGTACAGCATTCTGCTTTAACTGCAGCTTTTGGGGGATGGCGCTGTTGCTGCAAAACTTATTTTAAAAAAATCCTTCAAAAAGACACCTTCTAATTGCTTATAGTTATCACCATAAGAAGTGACCCATGTGGTGTGAGCTTTCTTCATCTTCTGAGAATGGAGCAGTGGCACTTAACAATTGTAGCAATCACAAACAAGGTTTAAATAATTCAGCATAATTACTGATGGATGTCTTAGAGATAAACATTTATGCCATGATAGACTACTATTGTTCCCACATGGACTGTAAAGATTAATTTAAACTTTTTTTTTAAAGCTAAGCCATGCAGTCATTTATAGTTTTTTCTTTTTCTTTAGTGGCCTTCATTCTGGAAGAGATAATGTCTCCACTGCAGCACTCCACCGACTATATGTCGCTATGATTCTGTTTTGTCTTATTAAAACATAAAAGGATGAGCAAATAAAAAAGTTACTTGACAGAACATTTCTTATAGCACAGAAGCATTTTCCCTTGGTCTGCAATCCCATAAGGATTAATGCCAGGGTTCCAAGTAACACCCCTAACGAAAGAAGACTCCGAGGCTTGAGTTTCCTCAAATTTCCATTTTATTAGAGATGTCATATTGGCACATTTGGGAAAACCTGAATCTGAAAGTTTCCAGGATTTCCCCACCTAAAAGACAATTCAAGTCCCTGCCCAGCACCCACATGTCCATCACATGATCCAATCAGGCATCATCCGAACTGGAGATGCCTCCCAGTCATCTCATTGCAGCTGCAAGACCAGTTGACCTTGAATTTCTGAGAAAGAATGTTATTATGGCTACATAGCACCCACGCTCTGTATAATCCCCCCTCCCATTTTTCCCACAGTAGAAAATGTGGCAGGCCTGAATTCCACAAGGTAAAATAAGTCTTCCAGGTTTGACATCTGCTTCCTTTTGAACCATGTTTCTACAGGAACAGAATTCCCTTTACATTGTCATAATTCAGGACTGTCAAACTCACTGCCCAAGGATTGGATGTGTTACTCACTGGCTACACCCACACCTGGTTTAGCAAAGGGGGGAAAGTCATGATACGTCACGTGACACTTTGACAACGCGAGTTGGACATCCCTGTCATAATCCATCACCATCATTTTCCTATTCAATCAGTTGGAGGGAAGGGCATTGAGATCATGTCAACTCCCTGTTAACAAATGGTTGCAGTTTGTTATCAGACAGCTTGTTCAAGGAGAGACCAGTTAACTTTCACTTAAGCAAAGCAATGTGAGTTGTGATGGTGTGAAGTGTAGCAACCCCTGTCAAATGGATTCATATGTTGTGCTAAGCTACACATCGAGTTCTACAACATACTGGACCAAAATTAAACCAATCACAACAGTTGAAGGCAATCTGTAAAGCAAACTATAATGAATTAATTATTTAATGTGCCATTTTGTGATTCCAAGAAAAGATCTATGCCCTTGATGCAGAGGTGGGTTGCTCCTGGTTCGGCCCAGTTCGGTTGAACTGGTAGTGGACTTCAGGCCTGGGTCACAGAAACGGCAGCAACCCACGCCAGCCACGCCCCCGAACTGATTCCTTTGCTGCTGCTGGACCACCACCATTTTGGTTTTTAGTGACTGTGTGTGCGTAGTAAATTGTTGTGTGCATGTGCGAAGAACAATTTACATTGAACAGCGCATGTGCGCACAGTACACGTTGCACGCGGGTTGCAAACCGGTAGTAACACCGGCAGCAACCCACCCCTGCCTTGATGTATATTTCCTTCCACTGCAATAAGTATCTTACTGATACTCATTAAGCTTCCTTGCAAATCCTGCATTTGTTTTCCTTCACGAAAACAATCCATTTTTTTCTTTTTGTTCTCATTTTAAGCAATATTGGATTGATAGATTAAAAAATGCTCCTTTGCATGTGAATTGCACATAGTAACCACTCCCAGCATGAAATATGAAAATAGGTCTATCAGCTGGATCTCTACATTTTGACACGACCATCTGCCTATAACAGAGAAGTTGCTCATTCATAGTTTTTCTCCTTGCAGATATCTGCAATGGAATGATGTCCAACGAAATTTGAAACACTGCTATGTTAATATATTGCAATGGGACAGTCATTTATTGTGAGAACTTAGTCAGGAATAGAAAGTTGGGGTTGTTGGCAAGCTTTGAAAGACCCCCAAAGCAATATAAATGCTTAGATTTTCAGCTAGCTGTCATGAAAAAATAATACAGATTATAATCCACTATAATATAAAATAGGAAAAGCATTCAGTTTTTGTGGTGAAGATCACATTTCAAGTAGCCCTTATTTAGTGACTGCAATTGGTTTCAGTGAAATGGTTTCTCAGTGACACAGTTGTTAAAGAAATCACATAGAGAAAGATGTTGTGAAGATCACCAAATTTTCCACCAAATTATATTTCCCCCCTTTTTTTGCTGTATGAAACTGACCAGACCATTGTCAGTTTCATGTTGAAGGGTTTTTTCCACCTAAATGAATGCATTGTTTGGAAAATGATTATTACCATCTTATTTGCAAACAGTTGTTCTCCAGGGGAGTTACTAAATAAGGACTAACTGAACTTTAAATGATTAACCATTCATGCTTGGCAATGAAGAAGGTTCCAGGTATGATTTCTAGAATTAGTGTGAAAAGAAAGACATACATATGTTTGAGGAAACTAACAGAAATTAGCTCAATGCTTAACCTGCACAGCTAAGTAGGAATATTCTTGCATACCACAATCAAGCCACTTTAAGCTAAAAAAAATTCTCCATCACTATGGAATTCACATAATAGGCACCCTTTCTTAAAACTGGCATTTCTCTTTCCTATCTTCCTATATCAGCAGACACCTTGATCCACATTGCTAGCAACTTATTGTTGACACAAATCAACATTTCTTCAGTGAGAATTCATCTCTTCTCTAAGAACTCCTAGAGAAGCAAAGCAGGAGATTACCCCAAATATATAGTCAATTGAGAGTCATAGAACATTATAGCTTCCTGCTAATATATATATAGGAGGCATTCACTTTCAAATAGTTGTATGATAATTTTTTTTCATACTTTTTATTTATAGATGCATCTGAAGCATACACACAAACTTTGTAATGTATGAAGTGGCATGTCTTGCAAGATCAAGCATATACTTAGCCTGTTTATCTGTTTTGCTTGAGCTTAATACATACATTGTGATCACTGTGTGATAGATCTAACATTGTTTGTTTTCATACTGTGTACATGTGAGAAAACATTTAAAACACATCAAGCTGATGGATAAAATGTAGAGTATATAACAATCTTGCTGACAATAAACAACAATAATGGCAGTTGCAACAACAGTGTGCCTATTTCAGCTACCATTATTATGGGCTTCAGTGAGTACACGAACACTTACTCGGTAATTACTAGAACTATAAAAACAAATAGTTCAAAGCAAAATACACTTATTTGTCACTTTTGATCTCCTTCCTTGGACTCTGGCTTTAGACTCTGGCAGTTAACTTGTCACTCATGAAGAATGGGATAAATCTTTTCCAAAGCTGAATGATAGCAATTACCATAATGACACAGTATGTCACTTTCTTTTTGCATGTGCCAAGCTTAATATGTAGAGAGGGTATTGAGAAAAGTGGGGAAGAAAAGAAATCAATGATCTGCTATAACATAAGGGAAGGAAATGAAAAGAAAGTTAGCTCTGTCTTTTGTATCTCCGTTTTAACAGGCCCGTTGTCTTCAGATGCTTAATACCCCTTGGTTCTTTTTTCTGGCTGTTGGTTTTACAAGCCCATTTTAGAATTGTGAGCATTTTGTTCTTAGGCAAAATTTGGATAATAGTTTCCTTCCCATTTATTTTGGCTAGATTTTTTAAAGAGTATCTTCTCATGATTTTATTACCAAGTGCTTTTCAAAACTCTAATAGGACTACTATGATTCTAATAATGACAAAAGGTGTTCCAACATGACTCTGGTAGGACAAAGAGTATTCTGGCAGCAAGCCCACAACCTTAGACCACACTCCCAGAGTGGCCGCTACTGGAAGACTTGGCACTGTTCTCTGGAGTTTGGAAGCCGGAGAAGAAGTTATGCTCGGAGCGCAGTGATGGCGGCAGTGGGAGAGCTGGGCCAGGGCATGGTGAAGCTGGGAGACATACGAGCTGGGAAGAAAAGGGCTTGTGCAACCCTTCTCTCCAGCTGGGCAGAGCACCATGCACTACCTAGGGGGTATCCCAAATGTGCCAAGCCGCAGGAGCTGGGGGGGGACAGAGTACCATGCAGCTTGGCACCTTCGGGATACCCCTAGGTCAGTGAATGGCATTCTTCCCAGCTGGAGAGGGGGGGTTGCTGGGCGGCTGCTCGTGAGCATGGTCACCTCATGGCTGCTGGGTTGCGCTGCTGCGACAGCGCAACACAGCCGTTTGCCCCTGAAGCTGTGCCCAGCTCTTTGGGAGCCCGCTCGCAACAGAGCAGCTGCCCAGCAACCCCACTCTCCAGCTGGGCACAGTGCCACTCAACAACCTAGCCCCCCCCAGCTCCCGCAGCTTGGTGCCTTCAGGATACCGCTAGGTTGGTGAGTGGTGCTTTGCCTGCCCAGAGGGGGTGGGTTGTCTTGGGGGCTTATTTTCAGGGGAGTGCTTATATTTTTGCCCACCCAAAAAATACGGCATGGCCTTATTTTCAGGACATGTTGTATTTTTGGGGAAACATGGTATGTATCTCTTCCTACTAGGTCAGCTATACTATTTTTGATACATGACCAATGAATATAAATATTTTAATTTACCGAGCCACAAATTCTTGACTGATTACTCTCCATATCACTACTTAGAGCTAATTTTGTTTTCTATAAAGGGAACTTTAAGCAGTTCATATGTGAGTCGGCATGCAGGGAACTATCTTATTTGCTATTCAGTGCAGTTCACATGTATATTTGAAATACACTATATTGCCAAAAGTATTCGCTCACAACTGAATCTGATTATTTGGATGGGTGAGCGAATACTTTTGGCAATATAGTGTATATCTTTTATCATAACACTTTCTGTTTGGCTGCAGTAGTGACAGTGTGTGATATGAAGCCTTTGGAAATCATCCAGAGGATATTGCTCATGGGACAGTAAAAATGTTGGAAATTTATAATATACATGAGATGCATGGTGATCTTTCATTGAACTGCACGTGCCCTATAGAGCATATTCTTAAAAAAAATCTCTGCAATATCTAAGATCATGTTGATGGAAAAGTTAATGCAGAAAGAATTCCTTAATGCTTGAAAGCTTAAAAAACTTTCTCCAAAAGTACATTTACAACCCATCCATGAAAGAAAAATAAAACCTGAACAAAAATACCTATTTGGCAGCATCTTTCAGAAAAAACTTTAGTATCATTCAATCACACTCTCTGTTGCTAGTTTTTTTGCCTCAATGTACTTTTTTTCCCCTATTCATCATTCTGGCTTATTAATCATGGATTGTTAGGGCCGTTGAGAACACTTTAGTGTCATGAATTTAAAGGCTTCATTTCTTCAGTTATTACTTTACAAATCAAATGGATTGTGAAGAATTGAGCTTGGTACTATCAGAGTACTTATTTAGGATTGGTGATATAATTTTACCTGACAGCAATTAAAAGAATTCAGCTACTTGTCCTGACAGCAAATGGAGCGGGAAGGGAAGTGCCACTTCAAGGGTGTGGTGTGTGCTTATTATGCAGACAACCCTTCTAGAAGAATGCTTTCTCAAAGAACTTCACAACACACTGTAACCCTAACTTTAAAAATATATTTGATTGCCAGTCTGTCATTCTAGCAGGACTAATATTTATTTGCTTAACTAACTGGAAACAATTCAAAACAAAAACAATAATTGCACTGAGGTATCTTACTTTTCTTCATGTTACTTACTTAAGGAAGTTCACTGAAGGAATACTCTGCCCTCTTTGCTACTTTTTATCTTATTTTCCCATCTTCCTGTCACTTATTTTTCTCACATCATATGAAAAAAATAATAAATATACTCCAATATTAACAATGTTCCGGTTCAAAATTCGCCAAGACAATACAGGTGTAAAATGGACAGAAATTCAATGGATTGATCCAACATGTGTTCTCTACTTTCTCTCTCTTCCCTAAGAAATTGTTCTTTCTTAATTGTTCTCTGTTTAAATAGATAGTCTCTACTTCTTATGTTTATTAAATATTCTGAATTTTTATGCACGTATATTCAGAATGCAGTTCTATTTGATTCACTGTGGCTTACTCCTTGGAAATAGTTATATGAATTCAGTTTTAATTTTGTCTAAAGCAGTGATGGTTAGCCTTTTTGGCATCAAGTGTGGAAACTGGAGTGTGCATATGCCGGAGCAACGGAACATGGAAGAGAGCAGCTGTCCGGTCCTCATGTGTATGGCCACCAGCTGCTCTTCCAGGTTCTATCATTGCATGCGTGCTGAACATCTGGTCTGGCGCACATGCACACCAACCAGCTGCTCTCTTCTCGGTTCTAGCATGTGCATCTGTGCCAGCCAGCATTTACGCTGTAACCCGGAAGAGCAGCTGGTGATGGCACGTGTGGCCACAGAGAGGACTCTGCATGTCACCTGTGGCACGTGTGCCATAGGTTCACCATCACAGGTCTAAAGTTTAACGTTTAAAGTATTGATTATAGCTAGAAAGGTGAAACAATAGTTCTCAAGGAATTGCTGAACTATAGGCTCCCAATAGCCTTCATTATTGGTCAAAATAACAAAACTTTTGCAAACTGTAATTCAGCAATCTCTGGAAAGTCAAAAACTTGCCCTGGTTTCACTTTGGGAAAAAGCATTCGGAAGCATCTCTGTTTATGTCAATATTTCCTCCAAGAGTCTGGATATATTCACTTTCATGCATGAACTTAGTCTTACATATCATCCATGTTATAAATTTATCATGCAATGCTAGAAGCAGGGTTTTCATAACAGGGTTATAAAATTATTTCCCTTTGTTCTAAGTTATTTCTCTTCCAACTCTTCATCTATGAAAGGTTCTTGAATCAATTTTTGTACTTTTCCATTGGATTGTTTAAAAGCAGTCTGCTTTACATTTTAAAGCACATTTTTATAAGCCCTGTATTTTGAACATTATGTTTGCAAAGTCCACGGCTTGGGTACTTAAGATAACTCCATTCCAGTTACAAGAGAAGGCTGGTACTTGGCAATTTCCGACTACTCATAGTGCACAAAACAAAGATGTTTCCTCTTGGCCCATTGAACACAACATTGCTAGAAATAAACAGGGAATACAAAGTGGTGGTGGAGAATGGAGAGACATAGTTGACTGAGCAGTGCAGAGGAGTCTTTCATATTGCCACAAGCTGCTCTAGATTTTGTTTTTGCTTTTTCTGTTTTAGTATTATGTTATAATTACTTGTTCCTCTTTCAGAATTCAATATGCTTTTAATTGATATAGGGTGAATATTAATAATTGTAAGTAACAAGAATACAGGTAGTTCTCGACTTATGACTATAATTGAGCCCAAATTTTTGTTGTTAAGTGAGATATTTATTAAGTGGGTTTTGCCCCCGTTTTAAGATCTTTCTTGCCACAGTTGTTAAGTGAAACACTGCAGTTGATCAGTTAGTAACCTTGTTGTAGGTGAATCTAGTTTCCCCATTGACTTTGCTTGTCAGAAGGTTGCAAAAGGGGATCACATGACCTTGGGATACGGCCATAAATGTGAGTCAGTTGCCAAGCGTCTGAATTTTGATCACTTGACCATGGAGATGCTGCAAAGATCATGTGTGAAAAACAGTCAAACACCCCTTTTTTCAGTGCTGTTGTAACTTTGTATGGTCAGTAAATGAACTATTGTAACTCGAGGACTACCTGTATAAATGTTAGCTCCATTCTACAGATGATGATTGGATCCTAAAGAAAAGATAAATTTATGAACTGGCTCCTCTGAAAAGCAGTGGACAAGGCGTTTAAATTATTCTCTCCTCCGAATCTTTGTGAAGGCCTAGCTATTATTCACTTCAGACGGGTTGCTTTAGTTGCATCTTTTTTTTTTTTAAATGCATCATTTAAAAAAAAAAGAAATTTGTGACTCAAGCATAGATTGATCACTTAAGTAGTTTGAATAAATAAAGGAAATAATGGAAATGTAGATATAAATATATGTGTAGATCAAAATGTTTATACTATTAATAAAAAATATAACACATCCTGACTTAAGAGGAAAATGTGTCTAGCTGATCTGAGTTTGCTGTTCTCCAGCTAAATATTAAAGGATAATTTCAAGGCCACTCATTTTCCTTTTCATGCTTCTGGCGTGAAACAGGATATAAACTGGATAATTTTCAGGTACAGGACTAACATTTATAAAGTTGGAAAAGAGAACTACTTACCAACTTTCACTTTTTCCTTTGTTTTTCTAAAAAAGATGGAAAAGTTTATTAGAGTTGGTTGGCTTGGAAAATATTCTACTTTTGCCAGGAACGTCTGTGCACCTTATAGTAGAACTCCTGAGCTATTTCAAGCAGGCTTTTAACAGATGGCAACTCATTTGTTTGCAATGAAACTTGGTAAAATCTTAACTGGACTCCTGACTCTGTTTTAAGTAGCTTGTTCCTTTAACTGTGCCAACTAGCCCATAACTAAACTCCCTGAGCTTTTGATACAATTAATAAGTCATAAGAAAAGGACTGCTGGGAAGTATAAGGTGTTTTTTTTCCCTACCAGTAAAGCTCAGTTATAAGTCTCTTCATTTCTAAAGCAAGTGTGAAATTAGCCACTTGTTCATACAATATTTAAATTTTACCTTTGAAAATTACATGTTTTGTACAAAGATATATATGATTTAATGGTGTGAATAAAGTATATTTCAGCCATTGAAGTTTTCCACTTCTTTGAGAAAGTTAATCAACAATCCATGAGGAGGTTGTAGATTTTCTAGAGGTTTTAGATTTATTTATAGATATTTAGTTTTGTATTTCCATGTGATGCTTTGGCAAGAGAAAAACCTTTGTTGCCTGTAATAGAATTATAAATGGAGCAGCATTTTCTATTTTGCCTGCTATGTGGCATTTTACAGCCTTCTTTGATGCCTACCAAGACAGGCACTATCTTATTAAACTTATTGGAATCCGTGCTGGAGAAAATTTCACTGTGTGCAATAATGGGCTAAAAGTAGATGAATTTTCCTATGCTAAAGCATGTGCTTAATATACATATGTGACCCAGGATTCTACTATTTACACTTAAAAATATTTTATGAGTTGTGAAAAATCTTAGCATGGAAACTCCTGGGCTAGTTTGTATGTATGTATGTATGTATGTATGTATGTATGTATGTATGTATGTATGTATATTTATTTATTTATTTATTTATTTATTTATTTATTTAGTCATGTTTATGTAATGTATGTTGGAGGTGGTGATCTTTTGATAGCTGTATGCAATAAAATTTCATTTTAATGTATGCTGATTAGTATACATTTAAAGTGATAATAAAGTTATTCTAAGTCTAAGTCTTCTCCAAACAAAATGTGGGTACTGCAAATCACTTGTGGAGTCACCCCCAACTTAACCCCATAGAAACTATCCTTTTGCAACCAAATGTAATTGGAAAGAAGAGAGTGGATGCACACTAGATAGATCATGAATTGTGAAAACTTGGATTCTAATATCACCTCAATATATCACCCTATTTAGTATCATTGATAGCCAAAATATAAAAAAAATGTCCCTTCTTGCCTCCATTTTGTGAATAGTTATGCCTACATACACACACACACACAGACACACACACACCATAGACCATTAACTTCTCCTCTTCCTGGGTAACAGATTTTTAAGCAATCCCTTTTAAATGGGAGGATCTATTTCTGTTGGTCCTTCATTTTTGCAGAAGCCACATTTTCCAGCATGTAATTTTTAATGAACTGTGAAAGAACTACTACTTGCATACTTTCTCATTCCTTACCGTCTTATCCCTGACAAGGTTCCTAGGTACTGTTTTCACATGTACCAGCTGGTCTGCAATAATAATCAGTTATTGAAGCTTTGTTATTTATTCATCTTAGAGGGCTGCTAAACCAGTAAATAGGAGAAAAGAACCATTTCACACATTAGCTCTGAACATCTGGAATAAGATTATCTTGTAGAGACTGTGCAAACTTTAAAAAAACAAACAAACCTGAAATCTTTGCGATTCCAGGGAGTATCTTATCTAATTTACTTTATTTTCTACTGCAGTTACAATGTTGTTATTGTAAAGCGGAGAAATCCACCTGCATTTTTTCCCTGTCAATTTTCATTCTCTTTGGTGAGAGAGGACATGTTTCAGGGTATACAAGGGATAAAATAATTTAGAGAAATTCTCCTGACTGTGGCATTCTTGAACAAATTTGTTACCTGGTGAACAAAGGAGGAATGCCAGTGAAACCCTGTCTTTCAGCCAGAGGTGGTATTCAGCCGGTTCTCTCCGGTTTGGGCGAACCGATAGCGGTGGCTGTGGGAAGCTCCCCCCTCCAATGTAATGTGTGCACTGTGCATGGACAGAAGGCAGTGCACAGATGTGGTGCGTGCGAGCGCTCACATTTGCGAACTGGTAGGAAGGTAAGTGAATCCCACCGCTACTTTCAGCCCTGTACAGTTGATTCATCTACAGCCTCTCCGGGTTCCCACGTTTGCCTTAACTCTCATGGGAAGACACAATAGGGAAACTGAAATGATTGAAAAAAACTATTTTTCCTTTGTACAATCTAAGACAAAAATATCTGTCCAATTTCTCTATGTAGGAGAATAAGGGGGGAAAAAAACCATCTGGCCAGCTCTAGTTACAATAAGATGTTGGCTTAATATTTAATTGTTGGCATTTGTAGATGTTGCCATTTTCTGTTGTTTAACATTGCATGAGATATTATTCTATTTTGAGAAGCATTTTTCATTTGAAAATGGCATAGAAATGTTTTAAATAATAAATGAATGCCTGTAAGTGTTCATTTAAAAAAAAAACACCCCATTTTTTTAGATTAGAATTTCTTGGTAAGCAGCAGCATTTGGTGTTTTGAGTGCTATAATTGTATGATTGAATTCAGATTTACCGTACTGTGAGTGTTGCTTCTTGAGTTCATTGGATATAATGTTACACTGAAAGAGAAAAGTACAAATTAAAAGATTAGGACTCCCCTTATCCCCAATTCATTGTTACTCTGCAAATTTGAAATGGATAGCGAGCCCAGTGTTTTATTAGAACAATATCTTAAGTTCCTTGTAGGATTTAATCATTAATGGAGGGAGGGAGGGCTCGATGACAGTAAAAAACCAAATGGCTCACAAGTAATGAATTTTACATTATTATGTTTGCTTTCTGAAATCTAAACACTAAGGGGCCTGTTCTGGAATATAACAGATACCATTTTTTCACAATTAACATGAGAAGCTCAGAGAACAGCAGCTTTGTAGATAAGACAAAGGCTAGTCTAGTGTTCCTTAACACAGATTCATTAGCTGGTTATTTGACTCTCCCCTGGTGTTCCAGTATTGGAGTGATGGGCATGGAGGCAGAATAACCCAGATAAAATTAAGAGTTCCCAGGAGAAAGGAAGGGAGGTTACTATATTCATTCATATTGTGTTGTTTGTGAAAGTTGAGTAATAGATCTTTGATCCATGCTAAGGTGAAGAGCATAATTTACATCATGTCGGATTGCACCTAACTCATTACTGGTTTTTATAGCTGGCAATATCTGCAGCAGTGTGGATAGAGAAGAAGAGGTGTTTGTTTGTTTGTTTGTTTAAAACATGTATATAGTATCCCTTCTTATAACAAACTCAGGGCAACTGTCAATCAACAGTTATAACTGTTATAACATCGTATAACGCCTTCTTAAAACACATTAGAAACATCAAAAACAACAACCTGATGCCAAGTCAAACTTTTAATGTGCAATCACCTAATCTTATCCCATTCCTTACAGGAAAAGTCAGGTCTTCAAAGCTTTTCAAAAGACTAGGAATGTAGTCCCTGCCAAACTTCAGGGAACAGAAGGTTAAGTTCTGTTCCGTAGGTTTAGTAGAGAAGAGAGTCTTATTTCAGAACTCTAACTGGACGAACCTAAACCCTTCTTCAGGTGCAATAAAAGTAATCTGGTTCTCAAGGTTAATAAAACAAAGGAGATTATTGTAGATTTTAGAAAGAGCCAGCATAGTCACATTCCACTTAGTATCAAGGATGCAGCTGTAGAGGTGGTCAACAGTATTAAGTATCTGGGAATGCAGATAACTAACACTCTGAATTGGTCTCTTCACACATCATCCTTAGTGATGCATGCAAACCAGCATCTGCATTTCCTGCGTCGGATGAGGAGAGCACATCTTTCTCTTTCTGTCCTGGCCACTTTTTACAGAGGTGCAGTTGAGAGTATTTTAACAAACTGCATCACTGTTTGATTTGGTTTGGTGGCAGCAGTGCCTCAGATAGAAAGTCCATACAGAGAGTAGTAATGACAGCTGAGAAGATTATAAAAAGCTTAAAGTTTATAAGTGCTATGTGGTTAGAGCTCAAAGCATTGTTAGAGGCTCCACACACCCACTTTACAGTCTGTTTCTGTTGTTCTCCTCTGGGAGGAGGTTTCAAAGCATTTCTAGCAGGACTACCAGATTCTATAACAGCTTTGTTCCCTATGCCATCTGTCTGGCAAACTTGCAAGATTCGTTTTTCTCGCCATGTACATGTATACATTCGGATTAAACTGTACTGTCTCACTGTGTCATATAATATATGTAGGTCTGTGGATATATACATAATTTTGTATGTATATATGTATGTATGTATGTATGCATGTATTTATTTAGTCATGCTTATGTAATGTATGTTGGAGGTGGTGATCTTTTGATAGCTGTATGCAATAAAATTTCATTTTAATGTATGCTGATTAGTATACATTTAAAGTGATAATAAAGTTATTCTAAGTCTAAGTCTTCTCCAAACAAAATGTGGGTACTGCAAATCACTTGTGGAGTCACCCCCAACTTAACCCCATAGAAGCTATCCTTTTGCAATCAAATGTAATTGGAAAGAAGACAGTGGATTCACACTAGATAGATCATGAATTGTGAAAACTTGGATTCTAATATCACCTCAATTCAAATTTATGTTTACAAGTCCTGATCAGACAATCCTGTTAATTAAGTCAGAACTATGAGTAAGCATGTTGTGGGGCCAACTAAACAGGGGGCGGGGCTAATTACAGGAAGTTATTGTGACCGTAGCTCACAAATGTATATACGTTTCAATAAGATTTTTAATGATACTACCATATTCCTTAGGGTTTTAGGCTCATTAGTGGTTTGAGAGAGACAGCTTAATAGTCAAGTGACTTACCTGAATTGATTTTGCAGCGTGGTCCATAATGGAAGGAAGGAACTTATAGTTCATTTGTTATGACACTTCGGAAAAAGAGCTCCTGGCATTCAAGAGAAAAGAGGAAGACTTGACAACTCATATTTATATCTCCAGGGTTTTTTAACCCCCTGTCCTCAAGTGACTTACCAGAATCGAAAAGATTAGTGCTGGAATATGTAATAAATAATTTCTTATTCCACAGTTGACATCCTGGCTCATAGGTAAATCCAATGTGAAGAATTTTGGAGCCAATGCAATACCAGGTTTGGATCATTTACACAGCTCTAGACTAATATTTCAGAATAATTCCTGTAAAATAAGATGTTTAAAATTATGTATTCATAATGAATGCCCACAGAACCTGAAGTAAAAAGTAAGGTTACATCTAGGATTTTCATATTAGATAACAAAAATGAGCACATAATAAAATCCTACTTAGGATAATAACTCCATTCACTTGATTTGTACATTGGCTAAGATGTTGCTGCATTAGATCAGCCAACCCATTAAATCTATCCTGTACAGAGATCTGACTTCCTAGGGGCAGACCTGTCCACTCAAAATCACCTTTTTTTGAGCCTAATGCAGCTGCATATGTTGTGACCCCACTTAGAATAATAAGGTGGAACATAGCAAAATTGAATCTTGTTTAAGATTGCAGACAAATACAGGTAGTCCTTGCTTAGAGAGTTCATTTGTTTCCTATTCATCATTGTGTCACTGCAGTTGTTAAGTGAAACATCGTGTGATCGTGACTTGCAATTTTACTACTGGCTTCTCCATTACCTCTGTTTGTCCCAAGCTGGTTGGGAAGCCCTCAAATAGTGCTGAAGTGGTCATAAATGCTCACCAGTTGTGATGGTCATAAGTACAAGGCTTGGTCACAAAACTGTTGTTTTAACCCATCATAATTTTCATCATTTTATAGTACTATTGTAAAGATACAACATTTACAATACTATTTGATTCTATTCCTAATGTCCCTAAATAATTCTAAAGGTAATTATAATATTAGCAAAGGATGAAAATATCCTGTACCAGACTCAAATAAACTGATCTAGAAAGGCCAAAATTTCACTTGCTGTTATTCAGTTTCCTTTGACGTTCCCAGTAAACTGCTTTGAATATATGGATATGGAAAGTTTTGATAGATTCCCCTGGTTGACTCTAAAGCATCAGACAGTTGGGGAATTCAAATGATAGAGTGAGCCAAAATGGTAAAAAATTCTGACTTATTCATGAATAAGATTTCTCCTATTTGGTTCCCTCTGGATAGCACCATCCATTATTTTATTTAAAATCATATGCAAATCAACACGTCTGAATTTGTGCCAGCCCTAACAAGCAAGGATTAAAAGGCCCAGAAAAAAAAGCATATTTTTAAAATCTGATTTGTTAAGTGTGAAGCAAGCTAGAGCTTTTGGTCTGGCATAAAGTTCAACAACTCTTAAATGTAACTATCCATACCTTCAATTTAGTCAAATACATAAGCTATCACTGTACTCACCGGGGGTACTATTGAGAAATGTATGTGGCTCAAACAGCTGCAAAGTGACCAGTAGTAGTTAAGGCTGTTTTAAGAATGTCTGAAAACTGTGCAATAAAGTGTTATTCTAAACATTTAATGTCCCTTGCTTTGAACTCTGGCAAAAACATTGGCTGTGTTTTATTATTTTCAAATAGAAGAATCTTAAGAACCTTAAGGACTGGATACGAATGTACTATATGTTGTGGTGGGGAAGTGGTTAAAATGCAGTATTGCAGGCTAACTCTGCCCATAGCCAGGAGTTTGATTCTAAGCCTTCCATCCTTCTGAAGTTGGTAAAATGAGGACTCGGATTGTTAAGCCCAATATGCTGACATTTATAAAATGCTCAGACGGTACTGTAAAGGATTGTGGAATGGTATATAAGTCTAAATGCTACTGCTATTGTTATGGCTCTTACAGTTGCATGGTTTCCATTTAAAAACAAGTAAGACAAGAACTGATTGTGAGGAACATGGGTTTGAGCAGCTTGTTATGCTGAACAAGTGGTGTGCAGCTGCTTGTTATTTTTCTTTAATTACCAACAAGGGCTAATTAAATCTCATAGCTGTGCTGGTATATTTGTGTGTATGGATATAAGGGTGATTTCATCCCAGTCACAGAAAGGAATAAGCCTCCTTATCCTCATTGCCTGTGGTCCCATTAGCAGTTGAATTGCACAGCACTAATGAAGATATAGTTGTATGCTGTGCTTTCTGCATAATGTGCAGTTTTTCCCTCAGGCAGGATCCTGCTATCTTTCTGGTTCTTTCCCCCCACTCCTTTTTTGAGGGGGGGGTAGTGTTCTATGGTAAATCATTGAGAAAAATGAGTCCGTTACTATGCTCCCAAACTCTTAGCTAAACATTGAACTTCTTCTTTTTAATCTCTCAACTCCTTCCCTAAGGGGAGACAGTAAGGGAGGTAGTTCAGCTGTTTGTTGTCTCAATTACACCAGATATTTCTGTAGTTAATTATAAACATTTATATTATTCTGGGGGAACCCCTCTGGATTTTCATTTCCTTTATGCTTAGTTCAAACTATGTTCTGATTCATTTACTTGCTCAGGAAAAAAAATGACTTTTTTTTGGTTCTTAAGAGACTATTTTGAAGGTCAATTGGGTATAAGCAGGGAGTAAAGTTTGTATGTTTGAATACAACTAAAGTGACCCCAATGAATGGTCATTTAAAATCTGTTTTAAACATATAGATAAATTTACAATGTATGAATGAATATATGATTGGATATATTGAATGGAATTAGAAATTACCTGACAGCAATGTGATCTTGTTTCCTTCAACTGCATAATTTTTAAAAATGGCAACGGACTTGAATGTGAGTTATTCATATATGTATTCTTTTGCATAGGAATATAAAACAATGTCCCCTCAAATTTCACTGACAGCAAAGTTAGATATTGTACTCCCACTGACTTCAGAGGAAGACAAATGTTATTGTCAAGTAAAATCTTTTTGTGGTTTTTTTTGTTTGGGGTGGTGGTGACCAAAATTTTACATGAAGGGGACTAAAAAGATTGTCCTCCTGAAAATAGTGTACAAATAGCAATACAGTTTTCAATGAAAACAACTTATGTAGAGGGATTTGCATTTTTAATTTTTTAATCAAGGACATTTACAGACGATTTAAAAGAACTGTATTATAATTGCTTCTTAAGTAATTTGCATGATTAAAAATAATGCACAGAAAACCACAGAAAAATACAGTATGGTAAACATGAAGACATTATGAACATGTTTCTATGAATTTTTCTGTGAGTTTTAAAAATTCAGTAGGAAATACAAAGGCAAACTGGATACTGCGGTATTGTTAGAGACAGTAAAACAATTTTAAAGCTATTTGGAATCCTTACTGACCAAAGCTGTTCTTTTAATTTTAAAATGTTTGGGTAAATTCACATCTTTATTTCCCAGTGATAAGTTCTCATTTAATATGTATGCATATGGGAACTAGTTCTTTAATTCTGATAATACAAGTTTATAAGTATAATTACTCCCCAACCCATCATACATCTGGAGACTGATTTCAAAAATCTGAACATGAAAAATGATCCGAAAAAAACAATCTCAGAGCTTCGAGATTTAAGAAATATTAGTGCCAATTGAACAGACTGCAATAAAGTAAGAAATTGTAAAAAAAAAAAAAAAAACACAACCCACTAGTAAGACTGTGGGGAGTGATAAATTACGAGCAGTAATTCAGACAGCATACCATGGATTACAAGTGTGATAGCATCTGGAATACCTGCACAAGTCCCAATTCCAGCATTGTGTGTTCATCTTTGGAAGTGATTATACACACATGCTCTTGAAAATCCTTAATGCATTTTCTTGTTTTGGGGTAGAGTTCAGATTGTATGGAGGCTGGTGAATAAGTTCAATCAAATGCTCTTACAGACGGCATATAGATTCTAGACATTTATAGACCTAGACATTTATACACAAATAGATGTTTGTGAGTCTTGGGGGCAATAGTTGTACATGCCCTCTTACATCACACTATTTGCTTAAGTAGGACTAATATCAAAGCCCTTTAAAAATAGCATGTTCCCTCTCAGTTCTACACGGAATATTCCCAGGTCAATGAATATAGGATTGCAGCCCGTATATAAAGAAATATGTATAGAAAAACAGGCAAACATTGGAGAGGGGGTTCTGAGAGGGTGAGAATTATATTTTAAAAGGCTTGTAAAGGCATTAGAATAAAATAAAACCAAATGCATTAACATATATGGCACCTTGTTTCCTTTTTAGAGCGGACTCACTAATTAATTTGTTTTCTTTCTTACAGCGGGAACAACATACATATTTAGCAAAGGTGGTGGACAGATTACATATACCTGGCCTCCCAATGATCGGCCCAGCACCCGAGCAGATAGACTGGCCATAGGGTTTAGCACAGTTCAAAAAGAAGCCATCTTGGTGCGTGTGGATAGCTCGACTGGGCTTGGTGATTATTTAGAGCTGCACATCGTAAGTACCGTCAGCAAAATGCAATGCTACTATTTGTCTGAAAGCTTCGATTTTAGCTTTTGCAATGGCTATTACAGTATTGTCTTTTCTGAAATTGATCTTCTACCATTGAATAATATTTTCCAAAGCAATTCAATGATTTCCAAAATTCAGTCTCAGTTTTGGAAGAGATGTTGGTTAATAGCAACATATACAAGAGTTTAAAGCATTTTTAATGAGCTGACTTCAGTATAATTTTAAAAGGCTGCAGATTTGGTTATGAATTGTTTTCATAAAATAGGATTCTCTTTGACCTATTGCAATTATGTATGAGATATGAAGCTATATATTAAATTGTGAGTATGGTGTATAATTATGTTTTTGACATGCTGGGAACAATGTAATCTCTTTTCATCGTTTTGTGTGCTAAGTGCACACTAAAAATCTCACAATTGTACCATATAACACCAAATCTAACATGGAAACAATAGGTGTAACTTTTTAATTATTATTTTGTGTAGCTTTTTAATTAATAAACTAAAAGTGAAAGAAATATGACAAAGAAAAAATCTGCAGTATAAAAAAATCATTCCAGCAGTAAAAAAAAATCAATTTTACATATACTCATTCAATGTATAATAATAATAATAATAATAATAATAATAATAATAATAATAATAATAATAATAATAATAATAATAATAATAATAGTTTCTCTTGCATAATTAATATATTTTAACCTATTGTATTTTGTGTAAATGAGTCCCATTTTTCATTATACTTGTCTATATAGTTTATATAGACTTTATATATAAAGTTTAAACAGTCAGCTCCTAGGTGGCAAGTGCAATCAAGTAACAATATCGGGTATCAACTATTGTAGAGTGAACCAGCTTGGTGTAGTGGTTAAAGCATTAGGCTAGAAACCAGGGACCATGATTTCTAATCCTATCTTAGATTCAAAGCCATTTGGATAGCTATGGGCTAGTCACGTTCTCTCAGCCCTAGGAAGGAAAAAGTGGCAAAACACTTCTGAAAAACCTTGCCAAGAGAAGTACAGGAGTCTAGTCTCTTGAGAACTGGACACAATTGAATAGAAGAAAAAACAGCAAACTTGCAATGTATGGTTGAAATTTCTATTCAAGTGTAATGTATCCTGTGGAATTCAGGTTACCATAGTTAGAAATCCTAGACCTCAAGTTCCCTGAAAGCATACAAAACCCCAGAAGACTGTGATGTGTTTGAAAGACTTTTCTACTTTCCATATTATGTCTAAAAAGGAATGTGGAGAAGCTCGTGTCCTGAATGGTGTGGTTTTTGGAATATCTGGCCCATAAAAAGTTAAGACCAATTTCATTTTGAGTTGAATTGGAATTTTGTACGGTCCAAAGCGGATGCATGGGCTAGGAGTAATGCACAAATTTGAATATCCAAACTAGCCATTGTTAGAGCTGTCCACATCATTGGTCTCAACCACAGTAATATATTGTAGCTCAGTAGTATGAATGTCAGGAAAAGATGTATTGGTATTAGCAAATTTAGAAAAGAATCTGTCAGGAATTGTAATGGTCCTATTTGGTTGGATATGTTGTTAATCCTGACAAGAGCTGACTGATCCTATCATTACCGTGAGGTGATAAATGTTGAATAGAAAACAGTTGACACCCTGAAAGGTCTAGTAGGGTAATTTCAAGTTGCCTTAGAGCAAACAAGTAGCAATCAGCATGGAAAGTGTCTGGATTTTTATGGCATAATAAATAAATGATCAGTTGAGATAAACTTAAGTAGGGCATCTGAGCATTTTAGAGTTTACATTAATCTCAGCTTTGTTAATATATTAAGTTTGAGCCAGATTTAACAGCAACCTTGCTACTTCACTGAAGAAGAAATAACTCCTCTGGCAAGAAATTAGTTTATTGATCTATTAGCAATATACACTGTCACCTTGGAAAATGTTCAGTAATATTATTTCTATATTGCCTCATCCCATCTAGCTAAGTTATGTATGATCTGCTCTTTTATATCCCAAACTTTTATCTGTTAGTACCTTATCTTATTTACTCATTTATTTTTGATATTGTAATGCTGTCAGTATTGGCATTGAGTTATATTTGTTCAGCAACCTTAAGGAAAAGTAACTCTCCTCTTAAATCATTTTAATGCTGCCTTTTAGGAACATATTTTACAAGCATTTTGTTTTTAAAAACAAAACAAAACTAATGTGATGCAGTTTTTAAAGCCAAGTCAACAAAAGAGTTGTGCAACATTACCATACACTTAGTAATAATGACAGCAAAACAAAAAGAATGCAAATGCTAAAAACAAAATAATCTAACAGCAAAGCAAAGAATTATCCTTAAGATGTTTCTAGATTTCTTGGCCACTGTCTTGAATCATGAAAGCTATTCCTTGGAAATATGTCTTTATTATAGTTTGTTGCAGTCAGCCAGATGTTCAGACTGTATTTGGCATTTTTATCCATCTGTTGAGCCTTTCCTAAAGACCTGGGATAGCCAATGTTGTTGTCCTTGTTGTTATTATAGTTAATTTCATAGTCAGTCAGATGTTTCAATTGGATTTGTTGTTCTCCACCTATCAAATACTTTCCAAGGATCTGGAATAGGCAGATGTTCTTTTTTAATAATATAACAGGTAATGTTGCAGGATGTAAGCTGTTCCAAATAAAGCTGCCTTTAAGAATTGACTGATGGTCATTTTGTCAGTGCTGATGGTGTTCCAGATGTTTTTGAATTGCACCCAAGCCACCTATTACTGTTGGTACTACATTTGCTTTCTTTTTGCCACAATCATTCTATTTCCAAGTCTTTATATGTTGTAATTTTTCTCCAGCTCTTTCTCTTCTATTCTGCTGTGTCTAGGTACTGCAACATCCAAATCCACAGTTTTTTGTCTTTCTTATTGATAGTTTTCAAGGCTGCAGTGTTCTGTGGCATGTGCTTGTCTGTTTGAATTCTAACGTCCCAGAACACTTTAGCTTCTTCATTTTCTATTACTTTCTCTATTTTGTGGTCCCACCAGATCTTTCCTGCAGGCAAATAATACTTCTTGTAGATATTATACTGCACTGTTGTTGCTACTCTGTCACTATTGTTTATGGTTAGTTTGTGCAGTCTTTTTGCAGCAGCTCAGTAGTGGTTCATTGTTCCTGTTGTTTCATCTCCATTTCTTTTTCCTTCTCTTTTTCCTTCTTTTCCTTCTCCCCTTTCCATTCATATTCTGTTAGATGTTGTGCCCATATCCAAATACAGTGATGACATACTGTATACTCCCTGTCACAACAAACTGGTAGAAAATTGTTGTTTGATTCTGACTTGACCATTTGCATTAATGTTTACATCGATTTATGTAAAGAGCCTTCCCAGATTAATTGTCACTAAGAATGAGGAATTAAAACACTCTGTTCTTTAAGGCAGGGCTCTCCAACCTTGGCAACTTTAAGCCTGGCGGACTTCAACTCCCAGAATTCAGCTTTGTTGGTTGGAGAATTCTGGGAGATGAAGTCCACTAGGCTTAAAGTTGCTAAGGTTGGAGACTCCTGCTTTAAGGCACTGTCAAGTGTTTGGAATATTAGGCTGCATCTTAGAATTATATGTCTTTAAAAAAATATTTAAAGAAGTTTTTCAACAGAATTGAAATCAGTGCAAATTTTGAATGAAAGAATGAAAACTAACAAGAAAGTGAAGAAGAAACAGGAATAGAAACAGAAAAGAAAAAATCTAAAAAAAAGTGGTTGCTGATTATCTAGATAGCCCTATAGATATTTTAAAAACTTACCCTCTATCTCTATGATTATACCATAATTTCCTTCTTTCCATAAGCTACTCATTCTAATTGTCAAACTCATAAATAAAAACTTTTGTTTTTCTCATTTCATGTCCAAAGCTCTTAGCCCATTTTATCATGCATCTTTTATTTATTCTTTTTCCATTTCAAATAGGCAATAAATTGCATACATTTTAGAAATTATATATTCATTATTGTAAACAGTTCAGCTTCAAATTCTTTCTTCTGCTGCACTTTATCTACTTTATCTGCTGCCCTTTATATTTTTCTTAATTGTGCATACAAAAACCATTTAAAATTAAAGCCCTCTGCAGTCAGGTGCTCTCTTTCCATCTTATATTCTCTATGTTCCTGTTCTAACAACCAGAATTGTATCTCAGAGTGTTGCTGCCATGTGCAAGATGGCAGTGCGTCAGTGGTGGGATTCAATTTTTTTTACTACTGGTTCTGTGGGTATGACTTGGTGGGCATGGCTTGGTGGGCACGGCAGGGAAAGGATACTGTAAAATCTCCATTTCCTCCTGATTAGCTGGGACTTGGGAGGCAGAGAATAGATGGGGGTGGGGCAAGTCATAGATGGTATTTACCAGTTCGCTGAACTACTCAAAATTTCCACTACTGGTTCTCCAGAAATGGTCAAAACCTGCTGAATACCACCTCTGCAGTGCGTGATATGTAACATTCATACAGATACTAAGAGTGCTGTCATTGTTAAAATAATGTAAATGATGATACAAAATTACAGTTGGATGATCTACATTGACCTTAAATGTCCACAGTGCTTTGTATTCAAATGGGAAGAACTATAGAATTATAGAATGTAAGCTTGAAAAGTATCCTGGAGATCATCTGGTACAATTCCCTTCCAATGCAGAAAATTATTTATATGGCATAACTGTGTGTTTCCAGGGTCCACTGAGGTAGATGAGAAAAAAAAGTGTCTACTTTAATGAGTTGCAAAACAGGGTCTAAATTTGTGTTTCCACATGTTCCAAAGGACTTTCTTAGTCCTCAGACATGTGTGATCTGTGTGATCACACATGTCTGAGGGCTAGTACCTCAATATGTGTGACCCTACTTAATATTTGTATATAGACCATTTGATTGTTTGTTTGTTTGTTTGTTTGTTTGGATTTATATGCCGCCCTTCTCCCAAAGGACTCAGGGCGGCGTACAACATTAAAAAATGCATATCACAAAAGTTAAAAAGAAATTAGATACATATCCAAAAAACAAACCCAATTAATAGGACAATAACATTTTAAAAATGAGATAAAATTAACAGGCCAGGCCGGCTTGCTGGAAAAGCCAACTTTTTAGGGTGCGTCGGAAGGACAGGAGGTCAGGGATTATGCGAAGCTCCGGGAACAGCTCATTCCAAAGGGAAGGTGCTCCCACAGAGAAGGCTCTCCCCCTGGGGGTCACCAGCCGACACTGTCTGGCCGAAGGCACCCTGAGGAGGCCAACTCTGTGTGATCGTACTGGACGGTAGGAGGCTACTGGTGGCAGTAGGTGGTCTCGCAGGTACCCTGGGCCTAAGCCATGGAGCGCTTTAAAGGTCATAATTAATACCTGGAATCGCACCCAGAAAACAACCGGCAACCAGTGCAGGCCGCCTAAAAGGGGTGTAACATGGGAGCACCTAGGTACCCCTATGTTAACCCACGCAGCCACATTCTGGACCAGCTGAAGCCTCCGGGTGCTCTTCAAGAGTAGCCCCATGTAGAGAGCGTTGCAGTAGTCCAGGCGAGAAAGGACGAGGGCATGAGTGACTGTGCACAGAGCATCCCGATCCAGGAAGGGGCGCAACTGACATACCAGGCGAACCTGGTAAAAGCCCCCCCTGGTCACGGCCATCAGGTGTTCTTCTAAACTAAGCCGCGTATCCAGGAGGACTCCCAGATTGCAGGCCTTCTCTGAGGGCACTAACATTTCTCCCCCTATCACAAAGATGGAACAAGATGCACAAATCGGGATGACGGAAACCACAGCCACTCAGTCTTGGAGGGATTGAGCTTGAGCCATCCAGATCCGCACGGCCTCCAGGCATCGGGACATCACGTCGAGGGCATCGTTTGGGTGGTTTGGGGTAGAGATGAAAAGTTGATTTGATTGTAGGATACACATGAATGTGCTTAACTTCTCTGATTTCCTGAATTACTTAAAAAAAATGTATCATGCCAACACACCTTTTTGGGAGAGGGGGCGGTCTAGAAATCCAAGAAATAAATAAAAATAAATTTGTAAAAATAATAAAGGTGAGATACAAACAAACAAGTAAATAAATAGAATGCAACCTTAATAGACTGCATACTTTATGCTATTTTGTAGTTGCAGTCCATATGATACCTCCGGGCTGTGACTTGTAACTACATTAGAGTTTTGATTGATATCTGCATTTCAGAATGAACTTTTTTTTTTCTTATGAAGATAATTCTTGGATGATCAGTATTAATGTTCACTTGGGAATATTCATTCACTCACTCATTCATTCAATTTGTATAGCTTCCCATCTTGCATATGCAAATGTGGGCTATAAAGTATAGGGCATTCTGAGGTCTGTGGGCATTACTTCTGAACTGAGGTGTATTAAGAAATCTCAGAGTTGTTCATTATTCATGAACTACATAATCCTTGTTTATTGGATAGATAGATAGATGGATCCCAGGATCCAAAGTTTGCCTATCCAATAGACATGGATCCTATTTTTTGCTAAACAAAAATGTCTTTGAGTGGCCATTTGCCATGTAGAATAGCTTATCAGGCTTGTGAGTGCTTTACAGGTTCTTGTAAAACTTCATCCTTGTTCTTCCACAGATGATCTGATTAATTAGGTAGGTAGTAAAACATACAGAACAGCAAGATATTCTGCTGGTTACTAATAGTGATGCTGGGCTAAAGATCTTTTGTCCGGGATCATTAATAGCCAGATCTTCCTTGGGGGAAACTTTAAATCCGCTCTACAAATTATCATGTTGTAGCAGTCCTGAGTAGAATTTTTAAAGAAAAGCTTTAGTTCCACTTCTCCATTAAACAGTCCTTAAGAAGGAAAAAGATTGCCCTTTCTTTTACTGTCTTCTTTACATTAACTTCTACCTCCCTGAGGACCATACATCTAGGACAAGCTCCTCCTTGCCCATTTAATAATCAATTTAATAAAAAAAATGATTCATGTTCTTTAAAACTATTTGTATGTCTGTTATCAGTTCTTGTATTTTGAACATTTATGCTTTGCAGGTTATTTTTGTATAGTTTTCACAACGAAACTTTCTGTCCATAATACAAAGTATTATGCAAATATTTTCATTGAATAGATAATCATTGATCAATGTGTTTGTACCAAGGCTGGGTTCTAGCTGGCGTTACTGCCAGTTCTCTCGTGCACATTTATTTATTTATTTATTTATTTATTTCTTAGATTTTTAGACCGCCCCTCTCCCAAAAAGGGACTCGCTTCAAGTCCACAGGTGCTGGATGCGCTCTGCGTGCACTTGCGCAGTTCAATGAAAATTGCTCTGCGCATGTGCAGAACTCCAAAAAAAGATGTCGATTGTAGTGACTGGGGAACTGGTTCGGGGACGTGTCAGGCCTGGGTCACTCTGGCATACCACTACCAGTTTGGCCTCACTGGTCTGAACCAGTAGGAACCCACCTCTGCTTTGTACATTGTTCCTCTATCATGCAAAATGTAGCATCATTCAGGGCAGTTGAGACACATAGACCTATACCCAAAGCAAGCACATTATGCTTAATTAACCTGAAATTACCCAATATAGCATCTTAAGTTTCTTTTGTTTATTTGTTTGCAAGGGATACAAAAAATAAGCTGTGGCAAAGATTAAAATACTCTTAAGATGCAACAGTGAGCAATGGATAGAATGCAGGAATGAAAGCTTTTATGTGAGCTTAAAAAGAAATTAATTGGCCTTGCAGAAAGGAAGGATGCCTTTCAGCTTCGCCATCGCTACATGTAAGTCTGGTTTACAAATGGCCGGCATCTTTGTTTGCTTTTTGCCAGACTATAAACTGGATCCTCCTGGTCTCAGCATTGCTCCCTATAGATCTTAGAACCTCATTCTTTTTCACAACTTGCTTCTAGTCAAATGATGAGAAGGGGTTGCAGACAGATGGCTTGAAGATGTATTAAAATAGATTGAAAGACACTGGATTGATTATTTTTGCAAAAATAAAAATTCCTCTCGTACATTCAGACAATAATACTTTGGGTAATAATTGTTTTTCCCTCCTGGGAACAGCTATATCTGCTATCATTTTGTGATTGGTTGATTTAATCAAGTTTTAGCACTCTTAAAGTAGGCCCTTGGATCTACAAAGCATGAAAATATCTAGTTTACCTCAGATGTCTCTCAGCCAACTCATTGTAGATTTGTATTCTGTGCACACTAGGGCAGATTGCCTTTGACAATGAAGCATGGTCAAAAAATTCTACTCAACTTAATTCACTTATAGGTGCCTCTCACTGCCCCTTATGTGCATAGTTCGATATAAGGAGCAAAGCTGAGAGATAGAGTATACAGAAATCTTGCATAGAAGATATAAACATTGAACATGTATAGGCCACATGTTGCATAACTATGTTTTAGGCTAAAAATAGATCCTCAGCATTATTGCTTTGTCCCACATAATACCCTTAAAGTGTTTAGAAATGGTTGCCCTGTATGTTTGAATATCTATAAAACGAAGATTCCTTTGACTGAGATTAAATTACTGACAATTATATTGGCACATCCGTACAGTTTTTATGGCAACATTCTAGAAATAATTTATGGTTGCCTTTCCCTGGAATTTTTTCACTATCCAGGCTAGCCTGCAGTCCTAGAAATTCCTAATGGTCACTTCAGCAATCACTAACTAGATTCAGTCCTTCTTACCTTTTCTCAAAATCAGCTGAGGTCAATTAAATGCTGCTATCTGCTGTGATGTTTACATTTGTATCTGTATCTATGTATATTGCTCTCAGGAAACAGAATAGAACGATAATACAGGAATCAACCAGAATCTGATAAGAGGAGTGGTGTGATGCATAGCATAGATGGTTCCTGGATGTGATGGGTTGATGTTCAAATGTTTCTGGATGGGGTGTATACTGTATACTAAAAAAACATTTCTGGGGCTGTGCAATCAGAGAATTCTTAGGTTAGCACTTAAGTACTAAGAATTAATGACTTATTAATCTGGATTTGTAAACTGAACTGCTGTGCTCACTTCTGCTCCAGAATAAATTTCATTTTTTTAAAATAATTTGGGTCCATCCCAGTAAGACTCCTGGCTTCATTTCTGTTCAATCCTCACTTCGATTATAGTGTATATGTCTATCAGTATAATAGAAAGGAATTGGAGAAAGTCCTCCTTTTCTCCAAGAATGGCATCAGTTCAGCTGAAAGTGTGGTTTCAATTCCAAACATTTTGTGCAGATCTGTATAAGTCTCTATGTTCATCTGGGATAACTCTTGTTCAGAATAGTGTCAGGGGAATGTGCAGTTGCCAAGTACTGCTATATTTGCTCTCCCTGGACTAGTTCTTTTACAGCATTCTGTGTGCTATTTTCCAATGTCTAATTGCTTAGATCTGGGAGAAATAAACAAACAAAGAAAGCTACCAAATATAATACAATGCAATGCAATGCAATGCAATGCAATGCAATGCAATGCAATGCAATGCAATGCAATGCAATGCAATGCAATGCAATACAATACAATACAATAGCAGAGTTGGAAGGGACCTTGGAGGTCTTCTACTCCAACCCCCTGCCTAGGCAGAAAACACTATACCATTTCAGACAAATGGCTATCCAACATCATCTTAAAGACTTCCAGTGTTGGAGCATCACAACTTTTGGAGGCAAGCTGTTCCACTGATTAATTGTTCTAACTGTCAGGAAATTTCTCTTCACTTCTCTCCTTGATTAGATTCCACCCATGGCTTACTGTTCTACCCTCAGGTGCTTCAGAGAAGAAGTTTGAATCCCTCTTCTTTGTGGCAACCCCTGATATATTGGAACACTGCTATCATGTCTCCCCTAGTCCTTCTTTTCATTAAATTAGACATACCCAGTTCCTGAAACAGTTCTTTATATGTTTTAGCCTCCAGTCTTTAATCATCTTTGTTGCTCTTCTCTGCACTCTTTCTAGAGTCTCCACATCTTTTCTACATTATGGTGACCAAAACTGAATGCATTATTCCAAGTGTGGCCTTACCAAAGCATTATAAAGTGGTATTAACACTTCATGCGATCTTGATTCTATCCCTCTGTTTATGTAGCCTAGAACTGTTTGGCTTTTTTGGCAGCTGCTACACACTGCTGGCTCATATTTAAATGGTTGTCCACGAGGATTCCAAGATCCCTCTCACAGTTACTACTATTGAGCAAGGTACTACCTATCCTGTACCTGTGCATTTCGTTTTTGTTGCCTAAATGTAGAACCTTACTCTTTTCACCATTGAATTTCATTTTATTAGATAGTGCCCAATGTTCAAGTTTGTCGAGATCTTTCTGTATCTTAAGCCTATCTTCTGGAGTGTTGGCTATTCCTGCCATATATATGCTTTTGAGTCTAAAACAATGGCTGTGCAGTTTGATAATGCCGGATTTTGCAATGGGCCTCACGAAAACCTCTGAAAAGAGTTATGTGTGTCATATGGGAAAAGCAACAAGCTTTAAAACAATAAAAATGATAGATATTAAATAATTCAATACAGCACATTCAATTTGTGTGCTTATATCTGCTTTCCCCAACTTAGCACCATTGTCTTGGCCTGTATGGCTGGGAATTGTAGAAACCGAAGGTCATCAGCTTAGAAAATGATTTTTATATTTTCTATATTTTGTTCAAAAATAAAAGAACACATGGAAAAGAACTTTGGAAAACAAGATCTAGAATGCCAAAAGATGATGAAAATAAAATAAGTATTTTATTAATCTCATTGCACTTTATGAATGCTGATATTGATAGTTGGGGTGTAAGAGAATAGGATTTGTTGTGCTTTTTTATAATCAGGTTTAGGATTTGTTTTCAAGAGACATTTAAAATTTATGGTATCATATTTACTAAGTGGAATGGGTAGGCAGAAAAGCTTTTTTTTTTTTTTGTTACCAATAATATAATTAGCACTCTGATTTTTGTAATTGCCAATCTCAGAATTGCTTGCTGTTTAATATAATGTAGTCTTTTAAATGTATTTTTAAAAAGCTTGATTTAAATTCCATTGAAACAATGAAAAGATTGTAATTGCATTGAGTCACTTAATGCTATTTCACTTCTCCTGTTCACATAGTTCTAATGCTATCTAAAAAATCATTTGGGGGTGGGGGTGCTCCCATGATGGAAAGTTCCTTCATTAATGTAATCTCCAACGTGTAGAAAATTGACAAATCTGAGGTGGTTTGAAAATCATCCTATTTATACCAGAGCTTTCTATTTAATAGACCCCCCCTGCCCCAAATGGTCACAGTGAGGAACGTTAACTCACATTAAGTGCCATCTTCAGGTTGAAAAACTGTAAGGTGAAATTGCTTGAATTGCTTTACTTCTTTTATTGGGTTTATATGCTGCTTCAATCAATATATGGATTTGTGGTTTATAACTTAGGATAGTTAGAATAACTGAAGGATTCCTTCTGCGGGAATAAAATGGAGGTTCCATTAGAAACCATGCACTGCTGTTTCTGATACAAGGCTGTGCTAATTGTTTGACAGGTTGCTGCAGACAGGATACTCTTAACTTTGCTGATAATTTCAGCGGAATCATCTTCAATGAATACATATGTATTTATTGGTGACTTCAGAAAGTCAATAGCCTTGATGAGCCTTTGGAAGGATGTAGCCATAGCACTTACTTCTATACCACTTTACAGTGCTTTACAGCCCTCTCTAAGTGGTTTACGCATATCGCCCCCATCAATCTGGGTCTTCATTTTACCAATCTCGAAAGGATGGAAGACTGAGTGAACTTTGAGCCTGTGAGATTTGAACTGCCAAATTGTAGGCAGCCATCAGTCAGCAGAAGTAGCTGCACTCTAACCACTGCGCTAGCACAGTGTAGCCTGTTCAATACTTTGAGACTGGTGTCACTGGCCCCCCAAAGGAGTTCTGGTTATAAAATAGGGACACTGCAAAAAATATGATCTGCTTTTCCAAGTAGTAGTAGCCAAAACTAACTGGACTATGATTATTAGAAGATATCTGCAAGCAGCAGCTGAGAGCTCAGTGGCTGAGATGCAGCTCAGCCTCCTACCTTTCTCCTACCTTGGTTTAACTTTGCAGCTGGCTGTTGCATGCCATTTCAAATTTAATATTTCCTGCAATGTCCTGGACAATGCTACATCATAATATTAAGGGAATAGGGAGACATCCATGCCACATACACCATCTGTTTCCAAAAATGGAAGTTATACCACACAGCTAGTTTCAGGGGATCAGTCATTACCTTCAAATGCAGGCTAATATGTGTTGCTTGAATGGAGATATGTATTGGAATTAACATGTTAATTAGCTGGCTATTTCTTGTTTTTTTTATAAGGTCCATTCATTATTGCCATTGCTTATTATTCAAGTGTGCCACTCTGCTTATGCTAATTTTAAAATTATTCCTGCTTTTTTCTTTTTTTTCTTTAATAACTATTTATGACTCTTAGAAAAATACATCTAATTAATACCTAGTCACAGTGCTGCAATTAGATGTTAATCAGATTTGATTTCGAGAGTAATGCACCAGCAATCTCCTAATCTCCTGAGTTATGACTTGATGAAAACTTGATTATCCTAGTTATGAAGTTCATGATTCTGAAAGATTCCCCTGTCCCTTCAAGCTCAGCTCAGGGCCCATTCCAGTTTATATTTTGCTTCACTTCTTACTTTCAGTAGGGATAAATTACTTCAAAATGAGAGGTAATCATGGCAGAAAGAAAGTTAAGCACAAACTTAAAATAAAGGACCTCAGTAACTGGCACATATTGACCTGAGTGAATAAATTCCAAATTCAGCAAAGGTTGTTTCTATTATTATTAAACTAAGGATGGCAGTCTGACCAATTATATTCCCTTCATTTGCATTATAATGGAAAGAAATTATCAGGGCAAGTTGCTTACGACTTTTAACCTAGAAACTTGGTAGATTTTTGGCAAAGGTGTCATTTGGGGAGTACAAAGGAAGCTTTTTCAGCTGTGGGTTGAAAAAGAGCACAGTTTTAAAATAAATACCTGCTGCTATGGGTGGCATTCAAGGTTTTTCCATGGAGAAGTGTACTAGATTACCATTGCTTTAGACTAATTGGGTTCTAGTGGGCAGTGCGGCTCTCTATTCCTGCCCCCTACTTTCTGTCACTGTTTCAGGGATAGCTAAACTTAGGACCAATTTAACCTGTAAGCATAAATAAAATGGTAAGCCAAAATTGTACCACTTTATATGAAACATTCACCTTGTTTTCTTTCATATAGATATATGAATATTTTACTACAACTAAACAATCAGGCTATCTAGTTTTATCTTACCATGTTTGTTTTCTATGTACATGGAATGTGCAGTCTACCCCTAAGGATGCATTGAAAGATTGAATAGTGTCTCTTAAAATTTATATCATATTATTTAGGATCTTTCCATATTTCCTTAAGCATCAGATGTTCACCACAGTTAAGTAAAGGCCATTTAATCTGACAGACTGCGGGTCTGATCTGCTTTGGCATACCTTCTGTTTCTCATTAGCCTATTGATTGGTCCATGTTATATAGCCACAAACAAATGTCATGTTCCATGAGGACTTCAGCCCTTTAGGATCGATTTCCAATGGTGGTAACTAGTAAGCATTGGAATATGGGTGTTATGCCATTTTTCTTTTTATTTGCTATAAGTACATATCAGAAAATGGCAAATTAAAATGTACATAGCAAAATAAGAGTGTGGATTTCTTCCAATTGTTGAAAAAAGTTTCTGATTTTTAATTTTTGTGTGTAGGATAATGTTAATTAGTCTATTCTGGTCTCATTATCCATCCCTAGCACAGCTTTTGAAATAAAGTGAGGGATTGATTTATAGGTGGCAGAGTGTTTGAAGGACCATAACAAAAGCAGGAGTGGTCAGTCTTAAAACACAGTCATTTCCAGTTAGTGGCATCATTTTCAAGTGGACAGTCTGTACTTTTAGTAGCTCATCATGAAGGACCACTTGAAGGGATGATCTTCTAGGCAAGACTCTAGGCAAGAAAATGATTTTACATGCACACGCATACACTTTGACACACTTCAAAAGAGCAATCATTTATAAGGCATTTTGTTCACAAAAGACCTGGTGTTTTAAGCTCTAAGCCTGAAATGCCATGTAGAATAATTCACTAGGTCTATGAATAAAACATGTCTTATTGAAGAATCCCTTTTACAATATACAATTTCCTTTGATAAGCCTCCCCTGAGGATTCAATGTATGTATGATGCTCTTGTCTCAAATGTATTCACAGTTAAAAGAATTGTAGCTTACTGTTGTTGGATACTCTGCAGAGGTGCTCTATTTTCCCCCCTTCTTCCCCCATCTTCTGACCTAATTATGTATATATGCACTTGTGTGCATATTTGGGTCGGGCTAACATGTATCACGGGGCTTGTGCTTATCTTACTGCATTGTTTGTGTCTTGTCCTTCACTGTTGAAGCTACAGTTCCTCATTCATTTTTATTTTAAAGTCAAGGTCCATTTACTGTTTATTATTTTTAGCTTTCAAGTATTGCATATGATTCATGGTTTTATTGGGCGTATTATAACTATCAGGCCTTTGTCAATGCTTCTACAATGAAAGGTGGCTGGAATATTGGTGATGTAATCAAAAGGCTCTAGTGTAGAAAAATGAGGGCAGGCAAGTGTTTTCCAAGGAGAAAAAATACAGAGAGAAATTGCCTTTTCATAATTTGATTTAGGAAACAGGCTGAAGCAGTATCAGAGGTTTTTGTCAAAGTGATGAAAGCAGTGTCGCATCCTATGTACAGTATGTTTGTCTCTTTTGTACATGAATGCAATATAAATATCTCAGTGAGACAGGTGACATAGATATTTAATTACATTTTTGAAAAAAAATCTCTCTTTTCATCTGTTTAATATATTTATTTATTTAAAAATGTACCTTTCCATCCTGCCTAGGTCTGAGTGAGAAAGTTATCCCATCCAAATTTGGATCTCTAAGGCTGTACCTAATATCTGAAATTTACACTTTTCAGAACTGAAAACATAGTTCAGATTTTAAAACAACAAAAGTAAAATTGGTGTTTAAAGGGAAAATATAAATTATACTGTATGTTTATGGTTCAACGAAAAGGAGTACCCAAATATTTAAAAAATCTAGAAAAAGCATCTGAAAAATATGTATATTTCTTCACAAGGCATTCTTTATAAAACCAGAAAATTAACCTGAAAAGAAAAAGAAAATTATGTTGACAGATTCACCCATCCCTATTCTTCAGCAAATGGTGGCTGTTGACAGCAGATGCTGAAAGCTGTGGATGAATTAGATTGTCAAAATTTGTTTGACTCAGATTCATATCTTTGCAGTCTGAACTTCATTTGTTGTTATTTTATATCATTTAGTTTTGTGTATTTCTTTTAGTATATACAATTGTGTAGGCACTTTTTCATTTTGCAAGCAAAATGTACTGCATATAATATATTGCTATATATTGTTTTCATTGATATAACCATTTGGTGTCCTCTTTTCTTTATTATATGCATTTGAATCATATTCTGTTTGAAAGACCACATTGGTCTTTCAAAAGTTGGAAGTTGGAAAAGTGCAGCTAACTTACGTAGCCATAAGATGTCAAAATTTTTGATAGTTTTGAATATATTGGCTCCAGGGAACCTGACAAATAGTGTGTTTCAATACTGCTATTGTCTGGGACAACCATGTCAGTATGATTTAATAGACAGAATAGTAGATTTAAAATGTAGAGCAGTCAATTCAAAGAATTTCATCCAATCACTTAAGTCTTGGGATATATTGGGTATTTTAGGAAGAGAGATTCACGCTCAAAAGCAGCTTTTATAACTGAACTCAACAAATAAAAAGTACCCTGTATAGGTAACTGGCCATAAAGACAGAACCAAAATCTCATCTGAAAATATATCAATAAACAATCACTACTGCAAGTCTTCCCTCTCACATTTGCAAAAAAATACCTTCCGTTTTTTTCCTTACAAATCAAGGACTCATTTACAGTCAATTATAGACATTAGTAACCTAGATTTACCTGTTTAAGACATCCATTTATGTTTCTATGCAATTCAGCTATAAGTAAAACAAATAGGATTCTTACAATGTCAGCAGTAATGTGAAAAACACTGTCCATTCTAATGGTAATAATGTTATGTTTCTGACAGGAAGGGTTTTAAAAGCAAGCAACACATTTGGGAAGGATTTTTAAAGTAGTGTTGCTCCTGAAATTTTGTTAGGACAAAAGATAGCAGAATGTATTATAGTGTTGTATTTCTCAACATCGGCAACTTCAAGGTATATGGACTTCAACTCCCAGAATTCCCTAATCAGCATGCTGATAGAAGAATTCTGGGATTTGGAGTCCACATGTTTTAAAGTTTCCAAGTTGAGACTCTTTTGACTCCATACATACATTCATTTCATTTCCAAGGAAGATTCATTTATTAGTTTTTACTTTAATTTATCAGTTATGCCAAAAATATTACAGTGAATTAAATAAGGGCCTCTCATTATCACATGAAATCAAACTGTATTCTTTGCAGAATGAGATGCACTGGGAATATCCCACCTTCTCAGAAGTGTTAAATTAGATCTTTAATGTTGATATTTCAGATTATGTTTTTATAATTTGCACAAGATTTCCTGTCAAAGATATGTTTGAGGGCTGAAATTAGAACAAGGGTTTGGAGTAAATGTTTCAGATATTTGGAAACCAAGGACCCAGAGTATGGAGGAATGGAGAGGCCAATCAAGCACAGTAATCCCACGGTCATTGAACCAGGTTTTGGTGCTTTTGGCAAAAGTTGCTCTCATCAGAAAAGATGGCTTTGGACCATTGTGCTTCATTAAGACCAGGGTCAACGCAGCCATCTACCAGGAGATTTTGGAGCACTTCATGCTTCTTTTCTCAGACGAGCCTTATGGGGGATGCTGACTTCATTTTCCAGCTGCCCACACTGCCAAAAGCACCAAAACCGACGACCGTGGGATTACTGTGCTTGATTGGCCAGCAAACTCGCCTGACCTGAAACCCATAGATAATCTATGGGGCATTGCCAAGAGAGACATGAGACCGAACAATGACGAAGAGCTGAAGGCCACTATTGAAGCATGCTGGTCTTCCATAACACCTCAGCAGTGCCACAGGCTGATAGCTTCCATGCTACGCCACATTGAGGCAGTAATTGCTGCAAAAGGGGCCCAAACCAAGTACTGAGTACATATGTATGCTTATACTTTTCAGAGGTCCGATATTGTTCTATGTACAATCCTTGTTTTATTGATTGCATATAATATATATATATATTCGTAGATTTTCATGGGTGTAGGTATGCTGGTCTTGTTGTATTCGGGTCTTTTCCCATGTAAGATTGAGATTATCTTGGCAACGTTTCAGCGAGGTCTCACTCACCATCTTCAGGCTTAAAGTGTGATCGGAACTGCAGTCTTTCTATAAATCTTGGTGGGGGGTGGAGTGCTGGTTTTGTTTCAGTAAGTGGAATGATTGGTTGTGTGGTTATATCATGATTGGTACATTGGTGCTGATTGGTGCTGGCTGTGTGTCTATTGTTGTTCCGTGTTGTAACGGCCTGGGGGGGGGCTCATTTGTTGACTAGGGCTGGTTTCCAGATGTCTGGTAGGCGGGAAGTATCGTCATGTTTATTCATGTTGTGGGGGTGTTTCTCTATTTCGATAGCTTCCATAATTATTCTCTTGTTGAAGTGTCCTGTTTTGGAGATTAACCTGGTTCCTTCAAAATTAATTTCATGCCATGTAGCTTTAAGGTGCTGGAAAAGGGAGGAAGGGTTTTTTTTTTCTTCTTACTGCGTTCTTGTGTTCTGTGATGCATGCATTTATTCTCCTGTTCATTTGTCCTATGCATGCTGCAGGGCAGATTTTGCATGGTATTTCGTAAACTCCTTGGTTTTGTAGCTGGATTTTGTCTTTGGGGTTTGTTAAGATTTTGGCTATTTTTTGGTCAGTGTTGAAGGCTCTCTTGATATTGTGTTTGTGGAGAATTTTGCTGATTTTGTCTGTAGTGCCTTTGATATAAGGGAGGAGGGCGATGCCGTTGTCCTGTTCTGCACCTTGGTTTTTGGGTGGAGTCTCCCTTTGGAAAAGGTTGGTAATTGTTTTTCTTTGGAATCTGTTGGAGATTAATATGTTTGTGAGAGTGTGTAATTCAGTTTTCAAGTGGTCTTTGTTGGCTAGGCATTTGATTCTGGAGATGAGGGTCTTGGCTTGATCTGTGCAGGGTGGTGATCGGATTGTCCGTTTAAGTAGCAGTTGGTGTGTATTTTTTTTTGGTAGATGGTGTGTCCTAGGGAGCAATTGGGTTTTTTGTAGATTAGGACGTCCAGACAGGGAAGTTGGTTGTTTGCTTCTATTTCCATGGTGAATTGTATTTTGGGGTGTAGGCTTTTGAGACGTGTGAAGAAGTTGTCCAGTTTTTCTTTTCCATGTGGCCAAATCATGAACGTGTCATCAACATATCTAAGCCAGAGTATCTGAACACAAACCCAAACTCTGGCTTAGATATGTTGATGACACTTTCATGATTTGGCCACACAGGAAAGAAAAACTGGACAACCTCCACTTGTCTGGAATGGTATAAGGCAGTGATGGCTAACCTTTTTGGGATCATGTGCCAAAAGCGGGGAGAGTGCAGGGGGGATCATGCACGCGCATGCCAACACCCATAATGCTATGCATGCGACACCCCCCCCCTGCTTTTGGCACACTTTTTTTGCCCTCCCTAGGCTCAGAGGCTTTCTAGGAGCCTGGGGAGGGCGAAAACAGCCTCCCCGCCCCCAGAGGCTCTCTGGAGGCTTCAGGAGCTTTCCTGAAGTCTCCGGAGGGTGAAAAACAGCCCTTTGGGCAATCTGGAAGTTTGGGAACGGTGACTTCTGATTTGTCCATAGTGCCATTTTTTGTCCTCCTGAGCCTTCAAAAGGCTTCCCTGAAGGCTCCGAAAGGTGAAAAACAGCTCTACGGACAAACCGGAAGTCCATTCCTGAACTTCTGGGTTGCCCATATGGACAGTTTTTCATGCTCCAGAGGCTTCAAGGAAGTGTCCGGAGGGCAGAAAATGGCCTTAAAATAAGGCTAAAGTCAGCTGGCCAGAGCGCAAATGCGCACTGGAGCTGACAGGGCAATGCCTCGCATGCCCTAATAAATGGCTCCACATGCTACCTGTGGCATGCATGCCATAGGTTCACCATCACGTTTATAGGGTCTCCTGTTTTTGCAGGAGTTGGAGTTAGAAGACCTCCAAGGTCCATGTAGGGTCAATCATTTTCTTAAAAAACTTTCTTTTATCGTTGGACTTTGTGAAAACTCCAGAAAGACTGAAGGTCTCAGCCAACATTCTGCTTATCCTATTCCACCTCCTAACTCTTCATCTTGGAACTCTAGACAACTGAGATCTTACCCAAGTTTCCTTTTCTAGTGTAAAGAATATGTTCTGCTATTTGATGTCAGCTTGATTTTTGAGGATTTTGTGGCAGTATTCAGCTCAGAAACACCTACAAAACTAACTGAAGGGTGCTTCTGGATTGGTTTTGCTGATGAAAATACTATTGCCTAAGGCAGGGTTGTCAAACTCTCAGCCCATAGGCCAGATGTTTCACGCGCTGTCCACACTCATGCCCAGTTTAACGAAGGGGGGGAAAGTCCTGATATGCCATGTGACACCACTGTGATGACCTGAGTTTGACACCCCTGGCCTAGGGGATGCCCGATTGCCAAACCTAAAGCAATCTTTGGGAAGTCTCCTTTCACTTCCCCCTTTGTGCAATTAAGGATTCATTACATACTGTTTTTCTACATACAGCCATAGTATTTGTGTCATCTGTTTCATGAAGCTTTAGCATTATAATTGTATAAGATTAGGTTAGGATGCTATGCTAGGACATGTATTTAAATGTTAGCATTAATTTCTTTTTGTTTTTGATCTTCCATTTGGATAAATAAATTGCTTTTGTTTTCTGATTTATGACTATAATAAAAGAGTATACCTTTGAGTTGATTTCTTTCATGTGTGGCATTACAGATGTTTAAGCAACTCATGCGCTTAAATTATATGGAACTATCACTTGTGCCCTCCAACCTTTTTCTCACAGTGTTTCCTGTCTTTTTCCAAGACTACAACTAATGAGAGAATAAGTAGACACACAACAGCTGTGGTAGCAGTATGTCTTCTTATTTATTGATGAAGAATCTCAGGAGGTGGTTGTGTCTCAAACAGACATACCTGGAATCAGCACTAGAAGAAAAAAAGAAGAAAAATAGGATCACTTGTATCATGTTCTCTGGCTGGAAGGAACCAAATCTGAATGAATGTAGTTGTCAAACTCAAAAGCACCTTCTGGAAGAGCTTTTCCCAACCAGCTCTCCCTCCAGATATTGCCATAATTCTGAGACAGAAACTGCAGTCCAAACTTATTATCTGAGAAAAGCTATTTTGGAGAATATTTTAGTGTCTTTTTCCATTAAAAAATACATTATTGTGGTTGCCATTTTTTTTAATTCATGAGGTCTTTAATAATCATGATATTTGTTTAAAGGCTATTGCCTCAAGTGTGTTATGATTCCTGAATCGAAATATCATTTTGTGCCCATGTCCAGTCAATGGTTTAGAATAGTTTGGAACTGTCATAGTTTCATCTCCTTAGGATCATTGCAAAATAACTTCATTCCAAAAATGGACAAGGTCACAGCCCAGCACAGGCAATTGTAATCAATCCAGCACAAGCTATTCTAATCAATCTCTCCTCAAACATATTATCTATCCTGTAATTTCATAATTCAGTACTATTGCAAAGAATATCTAGGTTGATTTTTTTTTCTGGAATTGTGAGAAGGGTTGTAGCTCAGTAGTAGAATATGTTTTAATGCAGAAAGTTCTTTCACAGAATCTACATTTAAGAATCAGGTGATGGATAGAAACATTGCCTGAGGTCTTTGTGGGTTGCTTCTAGGTAGTTTGAATACACAGTATTGAACTAGATGGATAAAGGGCTTCACTGGGTATAGGTCATCATTGTATGCAAAATACAGTTTGAAGTTATTGCCTATAAAGTGCTGCAGGACCACCTGTTTTGCATAGAGCTAAAAAGTTCAGTACTTTTTAGTTTGTTGCTTAGTTTTCCTATGAGACAGTTTGCCCCCAGAGATCCAGCTGGCTCCCTCCTTCTTAGCTTTTATAAAAGTAGTAAAAACTATTCTGTGCATTATTTAAACATTAAATAATGTGTAATTTATAATGTTTGAAAGGGATGTTGAAGTGATTATACTTTATGGCTAAATAAAAATATCAAAATACTTGCAGATAATATGATAAATAAATAATGTTACATACATATACAAAAGCTAGTTTTATGTCATTATTAAAGACCCTATGACTAGAAGCTAGCTGATGTAAGTTTTAGTCCTATTTTAGGTCTGAAAGTCAACTGGTGACTTTATTTAGAAAATCTATATAGCCACCTATCTTAAATGAATAAGTACTTAGATAGCCAGCAATATACATGTGTCTATTGTTGGATGTGTCTATTGCTTGAGGAACACAGTGGCTCCGTGGCTAAGATGCTGAGCTTGTCAATCAGAAAGGTCGGCAGTTTGGCGGTTCAAATCCCTAGTGCCACCTAACGGAGTGAGCTCCTGTTACTTGTCCCAGAAACTGCCAACCTAGCAGTTCGAAAGCATGTAAAAATGCAAGTAGAAAAATAGGAACTACCTTTGGTGGGAAGATAACAGCATTCTGTGTGCCTTTGGTGTTTAGTCTTGCCAGCCACATTACCACAGAGATGTTTTTTGACAGTGCTGGCTCTTAGGCTTTTAAATTGAGATGAGCACCGCCCCCTAGAGTCAGGAATGAGTAGCAGATATGTCCGAAGGGAACCTTTACCTTATTCTTTCATTATTTGATTATTTACAAAAAAGAGAAAGAAAGAAAGAAAGTTAAAACTGCTCAATAATCAAAGTTAAAATAATCTAATAAAAATAAATGAAGACACCATGTAACAATTTTACAAACTAGACACATGTATATTGGGGTTCTCTAACCCCTGGGGGAAAATCCATAATGGCCTTCTAGAAGCCCATGAGGGATAATGCCCTCCAAATTTTGGGTGGGATGGAGGCTATTTCATAGGGCAGGCACTGTAGCAGTGAAAGCCTGTCACTGTTTAATAGAAAGGACTAGAAATTCCACAAGATCTGAAATAGACAGAAATCCTCAGAGATAGGTAGCACACAAATTCAGATCCATTTTTATATTTGTGTTCTCTGTAAAACAAAAAAAATCCATAATATAGAAAAAAAATCTAGATGCCAATTGTCTATGGAGATTTCCAGTTATCCATGTCACGGTTGTCTCAAAGGTGGTTTTTCCAAAAGGCAACTGGACTTTCTTGTTTTGTTTTGTTTTCCTTTGAAAATGATTCACTTCTCATCCAAAAAAACAACAACAACACCTTCTTCAGATCAGAACTGAAGAAGCTTTTGGATGAGAAGCAAAACATTTTCAAAGGTGGGGTAAGTCCAGTTGCCTTTTGGAAAAAGAAATACCTCTGGGACCAAAATGCCAATTATGTATCACCACACAGAGAAAAAGGAAGACACAGTAACTTCATTGGATATAATTATAATAATTAATTTATTAAATTTCTAGACCACCCACTCTCCCCAGAGGGACTCGGGGCGGTGTACAGGAATAAATGTAAAACATACAAACAATCATACACATAAGTAAAAATCGGATTTAACAACCCCTGTACAATTTATAAAAATTAAAAAACAGACCTTAAAACCAATCTTAAAAAATTTAGAAATAGGACTGAGGTGGGATAGGTGGAATTAGGCCAAGCCAGCTAGCTGGAATAGGTGGGTTTTAAGTTTCTGACGGAAGGAGCGGAGATCCGTAGTTGTTCTAATGTCGGGGGGGAGGTCATTCCAGAGGGTCGGGTCCATCACAGAGAAGGCCCTTCCCCTAGGCGTCATCCGCTGGCACAGCCTAGTGCACGGCACCCGGAGGAGTCCCTCTCTGTGTGAGCGAATCGGCCGGAGGGATGTATGGGGCAGGATACGATCCCGCAAATAACTAGGTCCTGTGCCATGGAGCGCCTTAAAAATGATGGTCAACACCTTGAAGCGCACCCGAAAAGCCACAGGTAGCCAGTGTAGCCCACGCAGGAGAGGTGTTACGTGGGAGTAGCTAGAGACTCCCGAGACTGCCCGCGCGGCCGCATTCTGAACCAGCTGTAGCCTTCGGGTGCATCTCAAGGGGAGCCCCATGTAGAGAGCGTTACAGTAGTCTAGCCGGGACGTCACAAGTGCATGAGTGACTGTGCGAAGGGCGCTCCGGTCCAATATACCATATAGAGGAAAAACTTCATTAGATTGATGCATTTTTCTATATTTCATCTAGTGCCAACTTTTATGAAGCTCTGAGAAACAGCTAAAGCTCAGCATAATAAACATTTCTCAGCACAATGCTAGATATTACCTGATAATTAGAGGTACTTGTTAACAGATTTAAAGGGCTTGCTGCAATCCTCTTTTTTGACATTTTGCCCATGTAGCTATAAGCCTGTTATAAGCCAAAAGAAGTAAAGGATAACTGCAACTCTTCAGAGGACTGCCAAATAAATCAATAACTAGATTTTTAGCAAATGAGTAAAAAGCCTCTCCAGTGCATAAAACCCAGCTTCTAAGTAGCTCAGAATGATAATTCAGATTTCAGAATGGCAAAAGTCTTAAAAGTGCCCTTCCTTCCTTCCTTCCTTCCTTCCTTCCTTCCTTCCTTCCTTCCTTCCTTCCTTCCTTCCTTCCTTCCTTCCTTCTTTTCTCCCTCCCTCCCTCCCTCCTTCTGGATACAAGATATAGATTTTTGAAATAACTTTTTAAGAAAGTCTCTTGTTCTGCTTCTATTGTTCTCTTTTTGCTTACCTCTTCATTACTTCCCCATTTTTTTTACAACAAGAAATATTGATAGACTGTAAAAGAGGTGTTTTTAATTATAAATGGGCATGAAAACAACTCAATAACTCAAGCAATGTGGAAAAAAACAAAGGAAACCAGAATCAAAAAATAATTCAGAAAAACCAGTCTGCTAACTGTAATTTAGGTACTGGTTGCATACTTAAAGCATGTTACTGGTTAACAAGATTTACTGCTATTTACTGAGCTACTGTTAGCTCAGTCAGGGTTGATGTATTAGTGCTTGGAGGAGTATAGTGGGATCAACTAACAGACCTTGGTTTGATTTAGTGTCTAACAGGAATCGACATGTTCAAAGAGTATGAATGAATAGCAAGTGATAATGAATATAGGATGATGATGATAAAATGCATCATCAGTTGTAAAATCTTAGTAATAAATGAATGAATGTATTTAGACTATTTCACACAAATAATTAATTGTCCTGAACAAAAAGTGCATAGGAGTTGTGGGGTTCCCACTATAATTTTCTTTTTCACATATCACATATCACCCTTGGAGAAGGCTCGCAATCTGGGAGTCCTCCTGGATACGCGGCTTAGTTTAGAAGAACACCTGATGGCCGTGACCAGGGGGCCTTTTACCAGGTTCGCCTGGTACGTCAGTTGCGCCCCTTCCTGGATCGGAATGCTCTGTGCACAGTCACTCATGCCCTCGTCCTTTCTCGCCTGGACTACTGCAATGCTCTCTACATGGGGCTGCCCTTGAAGAGCACCTGGAGGCTTCAGCTGGTCCAGAATGCAGCCGCGCGGGTTATCATGGGGGTACCTAGGTGCTCATGTTACACCCCTTTTAGGCGGCCTGCACTGGTTGCCGGTTGTTTTACGGGTGCGATTCAAGGTATTAATTATTTTAAAGCGCTCCATGGCTTAGGCCCAGGGTACCTGCGAGACCACCTACTGCCACCAGTAGCCTCCCACCATCCAGTACGATCCCACAGAGTTGGCCTTCTCAGGGTGCCGGCGGCCAGACAGTGTTGGCTGGTGACCCCCAGGGGGAGGGCCTTCTCTGTGGGAGCGCCTTCCCTCTGGAATGAGCTGCCCCATGAGCTTCGCATAATCCCTGACCTCCGGTCCTTCCGACGTGCCCTAAAAAGTTGGCTTTTCCAGCAAGCCGGCCTGGCCTGTTAATTTTAACTTATTTTTAAATGTATTGTCTTTTAAATTCAGGGTTTTTTTTTTTTTTTTGGATATGTATTTAATTTTTTTTTAACTTTTGGGATGTGTGTTTTTTTAATGTTGTACGCCGCCCTGAGTCCTTTGGGAGAAGGGCGGCATATAAATCCAAACAAACAAATAAACAAACAAACAAACATAGCAGTCATCTTCATAGGGCTGTTACATGACCATAATTGAGAATGAAGCAGGCAAAGACTTCTTAAGCAAGAAGATGATTTTGCATGCCTTCCTGAATTACTTGTTCACAACTGTGCTAGACCCAAGGGGTCATCAAAGTTGTTATTTGTGATGGATGGAATTCTTGCTTTCTCAAGTGTTTTAAAAGTCAGAACAGATCGAATACACTGATATCTGATAGAAAAACCTTCACATCTGAATGTATGTTATGTTTCTCTTTTCACAGAGTTTCAGAATTTGGAATAAATTCAGAATTTATTTTCTATTGTGTATGTCCAAATTAATTACAGATCTATTTTAATATTTGGTATATTGCACTTTAAAACAGACATGTGAATAAACAACTGTCATTGTTCCAGCATGTAAAGTAAGGAGCTCAAAGGACTGCATAGGTGTGGTCCTCTTTTTATCCCTCTAATATGAAGAATATGTTTAGCAGAGAAAAGTAACTGGTCAAAACTAACCAGTGAATTCTCTGGTGAAGCCAGAGTTTGAAGCCTGTGTTGTCCTCTTCCAGAATTACTATGCCATAACTGTCTCTAAAAACTTTGCTTAGATGTGTATCTAACCCAGTCCTGAGGTAAATCCTCAGCTAGTTTCTCTTAATAGGCAATATTAATGTATAGCATTACAATGATGTTTAGGCCTGTTTTTTTTTCTTTCAGTAGGTTATATAATCATGAGGTAAGGATTTATTGGACTGCAACCATGCATGTGTCAAGAAAATGGCAGGGAGAACTTTGGTTGCTGTTATTGAAGCAAACAAGATTCCAGCAACTACCTGGCTTTTTACAGGAGTATTTATAATAATGATAAAAGTGGATATAACTGGAACTCTTTGAGCAATATCTTATTAGCCTATAATATTCAAATTCATATTTTCCCTCCCAGTAGGAAATAATAGCAACTCAGTATGATACTCAAATTGTTTTAGTCCACCACAAAACAATCAGATATTCATTTTCTTTTCAAATGCTAAGTGTGGCATCTTCTTTTTTTCTCTTACACAAAAATACTCTGATGCATTATTCACAAAAGCTGATGGAAAAACCCTGAGAACAATAAAAGTATAACTGTGCTAATGTGTAGAGGGCTATAAAAAAACACCATTCAAGAGTAAAAGAAGAAGCAAAAACATTGATCAGATAATGCATAAACAATATTATTTTGCTCTCATCAGTTTTCTCCTAGTACTTCCAGTTGTGTTGGAGTAACACTTTCTTTATGTCAATCCACCAGAACCAGCATCCATTAAGCTGTGGGGGAAATGATGTGATAACAGTAAATGTCCTGCTATTGTGTAAACAAATTGAAATAAAGTTCCAAATAAATGGACAGGGAAGTAGTAAGGACATAGTGAGATAAGATCCCAATGAAAAAATGGAAAGCCCAAGAAGAAAACTCTAATAATGATGGCAGGATTGGTAGCACATTTTCCAACTAACACATTTTATTAAAGGGCATAAGCTTTCAGCTCCTGATTTTTTGCCACTAGAGACTAATATGGCTTTCCTCCTATAATATCTATATGTAAATTTCACTTAGAATAAAGAAAGAGGAAATCATTTAACTTGAGCTTCCCACCAACAATTTAATATTACTATATGCAATTACTGGGGGGATCAGACAATAAATAAAACTGGATTTTTTTATATCCTTTGTATCTTATCTACTACAGTTTCTATTGCTGCTAATGATTACCTATTCAGAAAAGGAAATGCAATTTTAGCAGGATGAGGGGACTATAATGTAAATTGGCAATCTGAATTTACTTGGTCGCTTTGGATTTTATTTTATTTTTGATTTTATGGTATCCCAAGATCCAAACTTATTCTTCAGAAACGTGCTAGTCAAACAGACAAGAATCTCCTGACTTTTAACATATTGTGAGAATGCCACAGAAAGCCTCAGTGGCCTTATCAGTTTCATTTAAATGTCAACTTTTCTATATGAAACCTGTGAATACTTGAGTAATTTTTTATGGTGGAAACACTTGCTGAACTATCTGATGTCAGTTGATGACAGATTTACACAAAGAAAATAAAAAAGGAGAGAGTTGTAATTGTTATCCATCTCTTTATGATTAATTTCCCTGACTGTTTCTTTTAAAATGTAAGTTGAAATATTTCAGGAAGAATAAATATAAAGCTGTTGGCCATTTAGTGTTGTGTTGTGGACTTCTGATCCTGAAAATTTATACATGGACCTACAATTTGTGGGACAATTTGCTAGGTGGGTTTTCGTGTCTGATAGACAACTGCATCTAAATCTGGTTTATATCAAGAGCATTCACTAGCATTGCCATACTTTTCTAGCCTTGCAAATTATCCTTGCCAGTACCATCTTGGCTTGCTGTTTTGTGCAGTACTTTCTTCTTTAATTTTCTGAGCTTTTTGAAGTTACCACCAAAACCGTGCAGCCATGACTTTCTTGATCTTACCCTACCCTCTCAGCTGTGTCACTCTTTCTTGTTTGTTTTACAATTCTGTCCTCCAGCATTCTCTCTAAGGACAACACTGGCTCAAAATAATTCTTTGGCATTGGTCACTTCCTTTTGTTTTCAATCCATATTCATTCAGTACCCGTTCATCCTTCACTTTTTTTGTTTTTGTTTGGCTTTTCTTAAGACTTTTTTTAAGTCAACAATTCTATCACAATTTCAGTAGACCTTTCTTCTAAACAAGGAGCTGTAGAATTACAGCTGAAATGAGGTGCAAGGTTCAGATAAACGCTTCCTAAATTACATTGCAATTTTGATGTTGTGATGCCATACAACATTTCTTCCTATATAATGGTTTTTTTCTGGAGGCTTCGCCAATGAAACCATGAATAGCATAAAGAAAAGAGCCAAAGATAATTTCTGATACCTATACTTATTCTTTTCTTCACCAAAGCATCTATCCTCAGCAGTTTTAAAAAGAAGGAACTTAAAAGTCCTGTGTAAGAGAGAGAGAATTAAGAGACTTCTGAGGCCTTTTGCACAGATTTTATCATATGCAATAATAAAAAAAAAAGTGGAAAAAAGTTCACCAGAAGAAGAATCATTCTTGTTCTTAGCATGCCAAGTAGGGAATTAGTTGATATCTTTATGGAAGAATGCAGATTTCAAGGGGAAACTAGATATGGTAGTGGGTTTGAGCCAGTGCTCAGTCCTTTACCACTTCATCTTCCAAAAATTTCAGACAGGATTTTGGGAACACATACTGGATCTGAGCTCCTATATTCAGTGTGTATTATATTTTTAGTAAACGAGCTCAGATCCAGAAAATGGACTCAAAACTTTTGGCTGTGCTGTCTGAGATTTCTGGAGGCAGAAGTGTCCACATATTTGGTCTGCTCTAAAATGGGAAAGGTTGCTGTAAAACAAAAAAGGCAAAGCAAGTAGAAATTCAGGAGAGATTTACTTCTAGACTGACTAAATGAGAGAAGGGTATTTCATTACTGGATCCTAAACCGTTTATCCTGACATATCCATGGTAGAATCCATACTAGTTGAGTTTTTCTTTTTTGCTTTTGGTATTACCAGCGTTCCAGATGATTTTCTAGTCCTTTCAGATTGTAAATTAATCTCTCCTGGAGACCCATGAAAAAGCTAAAACTAAAACATCAACTGGTAAAAATAGATGACAATTTGTCAATTTCATTGGCCAAGGTGGAAGTGCTGACATGGATTGTGATTGGAATCTGACCCTCCCCCCCCTTTTTTTTTTACAAAGACAGGCAAAAGTGTAAGAAGTGTAGAAATTCTGGAAGTTCTACCCTGTTTCCCCCAAAATAAGTCCTCCCTGGATAATAAGCCCAATTGGGATTTTGAGCGCCTGCACTAAAATAAGCCCTCCGCCCAAAATAAGCCCTCCTTGAAAATATTTCAACACAGCAGCAGCCATGAGGTGACCACACTTGCCACCTCCTGGACCTCAAAAATAATAAGACCTCACCAAAAATAAGGCCAAGTGCTTATTTCGGGGGTCAAAAGAAAATAAGACCCTGTCAACACGGTAGTATGGATCTTTTAATTCTCAAGCAGTTTTGTCACCACTTTACCCTTTTTCTGGCACTAACCTTTGTAAGAAAACTCTATTATTGTCCTTAACAATGCAATCACATGTTTGTTCTTGGTCATAAAACAAGGGAACATTGCCAGAGCCTGTAGCGATAGAGGAGATGGTAAAATAGGTTTAAGAAACATTTGTATCTTAGAATGAACACTTGAATTACCTTGTAAGAAAAGTGGTATATTTTCATTTGAAAAAGAGAGCCCAATGGACTCCAGTGCAAACTATAATGGGAGATGGAATGAGGGTGGATGGAGTTTTAAAGAGGAATAAATACAATAACAACCACTTAAAGACTCATCTTGTTCTATGGCTCTATAATCAGTGGTGGGCTGCTGACAGTTCAGACCAGTTTGGGTGAACAGGTAGTTCCGAACAGGGCCCGGGCTCCCAACCCACCCTGGCATTATCACATCCTATAAAATCGCTGGTTTTTCAATGCCACGTGCATGCGTCGAAGGCATGCTCAGATTTTTGGTTCTGGGCAAACCGGTTGTTACAGCATGTGACACCCTCCTCTGTTTATAATACTGGTTGGTTACAGAGGGAATAAAGTAGAAAACCATGAGACAGGTAAATAATAATTATCTAAGCCCTAGCATTTTGTGGTATATTCCATTTGTATGCTGTAGACTGAAATGAAGGAATTTAGGGTTAAGTCCTACAGGAAAAATTACTTTTTTTTTAATCAAATGACTTTTATTTATCTACTGTAATATTACAAACATTGTATCATGCTAATTTAAAGATTATATAAGAGTTAGTTGATTTACATCACATTAAAATATATTCCATTACTAGCATTTTCTAGTTACATCGTATAATTGCATTGACATTTATTTTTATTACATCAAATAATTGACTCTGGAAAAAGAATTAGATAAATGTGAGCACCAAATGGCAGATAAATGTTATCAAGGTGGTTTAGTGTTACTAAGAGTTGTTTGTTTATACCATTTGAATTGATTGCCTTAGAAAACCAAAACTGAAAACCTGAGAGTGAAAGAACAGAAAGAACATGACTATCCCTTTTACAGTTCTCTGAAAATGAGATTTAAATGAATAGGCTTCAATTCTATGCAGTATTCTCATTCTTGGGAGTAAGCCTACCAACGTTTGGTTAGACTTGCAAAGAAAATAGCTGTTAATCTGCAGAATATGTCTATTTCCATGGGTGTGGTCCTAATTTAATCAATCAAATTTTCCTCTGTATAATTTTGTCAGAAATTATACAGAGGAAATTGGTTTCAGTAGAGATAGGAATGGTGGCAGTGAGGAGAATATCATAATACTGTATAATTTTAAGTACCATGTTCTTCCTGATTTTCTTTATATATTTATTTTAGTCATATGTTGTTATGCCCTCTATTCATTTTGAGCATCAGCAGGGAAGGAGCTGTGGTCCTTATCATGGGATGTTTGACTCAGTCTCCTCAGATTCCTGGGGTCAGTAAAAAAACCAAAACCCTTGAATTCCACTGTGACTTGAAAATGTTTTCCTTGTGTTACATATGAATTGCCACACCTCATCTCCCCATCTTAATAAGTTTAAGTATTTGTGGTTCTCCTTGAATTCTAATTTTCATAATGGTGCTGATTTTACAGCTAGTTTTTTATTGTTTTCAAAGAAATCAGTAATAATTCAAGCAAGAGTAATGTGAGCGTCAAGTACAAATTTTCAGTGAAATTAGCTTTAGGTTTTCTATTGTGATACTTTCCAATTAAAATCTTTGACAGCAATGTCTTTATCAACAAATCTTTTGATACTTATTTTTTTTTTCAACAGGAGGAAAGTCATAGTGCTTTTATTGGTATAGGCCAGCGATGGTGAACCTTTTTTGGCTCGTGTGCCACAAGTGGGGGGAGTGCAGGGGGGGTCATGTACAGGCGTGCTACACCCATAATGCAATGTGCGACCCCCCAGTGCACATGCACGCACAATGTGCAACCCCCCCATTTTACATGCTTTTTTCGCCCTCCTGAGGCTCCAGAGGCTTTATAGGAGCCTGGGGAGGGTGAAAAGAGCCTCCCCGCCCCCCCAGAGGCCTTCTGGAGGCTTCAGGGACCGTCCGGAGGCTTCCCTGAAGCCTTTGGAGTGCTCAAAAGGATCCTCCGAGCAAACCGGACGTGACTTCCGGTTTGCTCGGAGGGTGGTTTTAAGTGCTCCGAAGGCGTCAGGGAAGCCTCCGGACGGTCCCTGAAGCCTTTGGAACGCTTAAAACCACCCTCCGAGCAAACCGGAAGTGACTTTGCTCAGAACCAGTTTGCTCAGAGGGTCGTTTTAAGCGCTCTGAAGGTGTCAGGGAAGCCTCCGGACGGTCCCTGAAGCCTTCGGAATGCTTAAAACGACCCTCCTAGCAAACCGGAAGTCACTTCCGGTTTGCTCGGAGGGTCTTTTTAAGCATTCCGAAGGCTTCAGGGAAGCCTCCAGACGGTCCGGAGAGCAGGGGAGGCTGTTTTCGCCCTCCCCAGGCTCCTATAAAGCCTCTGGAGCCTGGGGAGGGCGTAAAATGGCTTTTAAAAAGGTGAACTCAGCTGGCATGCGCACTGGCAGCGCCTCGCGTGCCCTGACAAATGGCTCCGCATGCCACCTGTGGTACACGTGCCATAGGTTCACCATCACTGGTATAGGCTCTCATGGTCAGTATCAATTAAGCAGTGATGTGTTTTGAGCTGAATGGCTATGGTGCGCCAGACACCTCACTGGCAGCTGTGGCTGGCATCTTCAGAGGCAGATTGAGTTACTTGATTGTATTTCTTGGCAGCTCAAAGGGAATTGAACTAGGGGCATGGGTCAATATTCAGATCCAGAGTGCATCACTGCTTGATTAGCAGCACTTAATTTCATTTTATGGCTTGTTTTCTTCATCAGTCATGATTTAATATCTTTAGTTGATACGGCAACATGTTATATCCTTGAGCTGTTGCCAAGTGTTTACTATATGTCTGCTATTGACCTTTTCACATTCCTGTGCAACCTGGTCTTCAAAACTAGTTGTGACTCAATGATAGAGCAAGTCATTTAAAAGTGTGTCCAATCATTGCCTCTCATATATGCTGGAACTGAATATGTACATGTCCATCACATTATTTCCTTCTGAAATAAACTGGAAATTATGCAAAGTGCAGAAGTGGTAAACAAAAAGAAACTGGAGGCAGGAGATCACAAAAAACAAAACAAAAACTAAATCTTGTTTAGACTAACTTCAGTCACTACTTCAGTCACTATATTATTGTCAGCCCCACTACATAGACCAGGGCACAAAATCAATTTCACAGGAAGATTAGAACTATACTTTATTGAGGTAGACTACAATAACAGAATCTTGTAAGCCTGATTGTGGTTTACTTTCCCTACTTCCTGGAGACCACTGAATCAATAAAAATCCTGTCTGAAGTACTTTTGAATACTGCCTTTCTTCCCAGGGCTTAAAGAATGCTTCAGCTCTCTCTATATATCCTTTATTTATGTTCTTGAAATATTTTTGTCCTTTATCCTGTACAATTTCTCCATACCACTTTTGCAAACCATCCTTTCTTCCACTATCTCCACACACTGATTCATACTTTGCACTTTATTCTTTAAAGTTCTCATTTCTTTCTTGGTAAGAATCTTATTAATTCTATCCAGCCATGGCTTCCTTGGTCTTCCTCTCCAACTCTTTCTCCATGTACTGCATTTATTCACTCCATTTGAGCAAACACTACTAATCACTAACATTTGTGCTTTAAACTAATCCATTCAAATTCTTAACCAGCCCTGTGAAAAATGATGACATTGGCCAGGAATTATGGATGTTATAGTCCAATTACATTTACAATACAATACAATAGTAGAGTTGAAAGGGACCTTGGAGGCCTTCTAGTCCAACCTCCTGCCTAGGCAGGAAATCCTATACCGTTTCAGACAGATGGCTATCCAACATCTTCTTAAAGACTTCCAGTGTTGGGGCATTCACAACTTCTGGAGGCAAGCTGTTCCACTGATTAATTGTTCTAACTGTCAGGAAATTTCTCCTCAGTTCTAAGTTGCTTCTCTCCTTGATTAGTTTCCACCCATTGCTTCTTGTTCTACCCTCAGGTGCCTTGGAGAATAGTTTGACTCCCTCTTCTTTGTGGCAACCCCTGAGATATTGGAACACTGCTATCATGTCTCCCCTAGTCCTTCTTTCTCTTAAGCTAACCATACCCAGTTCCTGCAACCGTTCTTCATTTGACACATTTGACATTTGACAAAGGCCAGGTTAGAAAAGGCTCGTCTACTGTGCATGATACAAAGCAATGGTTAAAGACAACCATTCAGTAGTATATATGGCAGTGATGACTATCTTTTTTCTCCTTAAGTGCTGAAATTGTGCGTGCGTGTATATGTGCCCTCACCCACAATGCAATGTGTGACACACACACCCCGCGCAGCCTACTCAAACTCCTGCACCATGGTGGTGGGGAGGACACATTTTCACCCTCCCAGGCTTTGGAGGCTTTCTTCAAGCTTCCTGGCACCAAAAATGGAACACAGGGGGGGCGTGCTCTCCCTGCCCCCCCGTGCAGGTGCCTGCCCCCCATGCATGCACCCGCGTGCTCTCCCTGCCCCCCCCCCGTGCAGGTGCCTGTCCCCCATGCATGCACCCGCATCTCCCGCATGCACAGCAGAGACCCAAAAAATCAGCTGGCCACGATGGAGCTGAGCTGGATGAGGGCTCGCGTGCCCACAGAGGGCTCCATGTGCCACCTATGGCACACATGCCATAGGTTTGCCATCACAGATATATGGGATTTGCTTTTTGGCACTCCTTTTATAAAGGATCCTGAAAATCTAGCTCATTTCTATACTTGCATTCCTTTGTATGGAAAAATAACATTATAAGGCTGTTTTGGTTCTGCTTTTTGTTGTTGTTTTGCTAAAATTATTAACAACGTTAGAGGGGCTTGGTATCTCACTCTGAGAAGCTGTTTTCTCTGATCCTGATTACCATTGACAGCTGTTCATTTTCTGCCTGACTGAATTCAAAAGAAGTCATATACCTTGTGAGTAATGAACTTTATATGATATACAACCATCCTCATTTGGTATAGTTTACTCACCATAACAAGAGACGCTTGGATGTCTCTCTCTGTTAGCTAATATTTCATCAGACTGATTATTGGTCATGTTTCTCAACCAGTGAAAATAATGGCAATAAGAATAACAATGTCATTATTCAATTGGAGGAGGGTATAGCATGAAAGGTTTATGGAATCATAAGAGGAAAATATATCTTCCAGTAAGCATGATTTTAGTAGAAATCATGGTCTAAGCTGCATAGTTTGCCAGATGTCAAATCACTCCCCAGTAATATAAATAAATAATCTCTTTACACGATAGTGGTCTTAAAATCATTATCATCCCACTCATAGATGTGCATATACATGAAGTTTAATTTCAGCTATTTGGATGTGGCTAAAGAATTGAACTTGGAGATGATAAAACTAAAACCTGAGCTGATAAAGGTTTGGCTGTGGCGTATAGAATCTATACTTGGTTTAATATTCTTCAATTATAACGCTTATCATTCCCCTCCATTGCTCATATTGATTTCAGATGATAGAAAGAGAACCCTAACGTTAAACATCGGAGTATTTTTTTTTATTCTGCTTTAGACAAGAACTCAGTTATTTGATTCACACAACAGACTATGTTGTGATGTGGTTTGTTTGGTTTAGTTTAGCAATGATAAATGTATGTAGCTTATAAGCCATGATTTATGCTTTAGCAGAGTAACAGAATAGCAAAGTTGGAAGGGACCTTGGAGAACTTCTAATCCAGTGTGCTGCTCAAGCAGGAGACTCTGTACCAGTGGTGGGTTTCTACCGGATCGCACCGGATCACGCGATCCGGTTGAAGAATGAACCCGGAAGTAATTTCCTGCCCCGCCCCCTTGCCGCTTTTTGCATCGGGGCTGACTTCCCGCTGCCACTGCTGCGCTACCTCATGTTCCTTCTCTTCTGGCCGCGGCCCCACTCCATGGAAAATATAGGCGCAATTACAGCCCGGAGCAGGAGCAAAGCCCCTTTCCCAACTGGCCCTTCCTCCCTCGGAAGGCTTGGGAGGGAAGCTTCTGCAGAAGCCCGGGTGAGTGACAACAAGTTCCCACCGTTATGAAGTCTCGGAGGCTGTAATTTTCTGAGCTGTGCGCGTGTGCCTGTTTTCCACGGCGTGGAGCAGCGGCGAGATTCTGCGTGGCCGGCAATGACTCAGGATGCCATCCGGGAAGACGAGGAACGCGAGGGGGGACCGTTGACGGCCTCCGCAATCATCGCTCGCCTCGCAGAGCCTCACTGCTGCTCCACGCCGTGGAAAACAGGCGCGCGCGCACAGCTCAGAAAATTACAGCCTCCGAGACTTTGTAACGGCGGGAACTTGTTGTCACTTGCCCGGGCTTTTGCAGACGCTTCCCTCCGAAGCGTTCTGAGGGAGGAAGGGCCAGTTGGGAAAGGAGCTTTGCTCCTGCTCCGGGCTGTAATTGCGCCTATGTTTTCCACAGCGTGGAGCAGCGGCAAGGCTCTGCGCGGCCAGCGATGATTCCGGAGGCCATCAGTGGGGGGCAGGGTCCCCCCTCATGTTCCTCATCTTCCCGGATGTCCCCTGGAATCATCGCTGGCTGCGCAGAGCCTTGCCGCTGCTCCACGCCGTGGAAAACATAGGCGCAATTACAGCCCGGAGCAGGAGCAAAGCCCCTTTCCCAACTGGGCCTTCCTCCCTCAGAACGCTTCGGAGGGAAGCGTCTGCAAAAGCCCGGGCAAGTGACAACAAGTTCCCGCCGTTACGAAGTCTCAGAAGCTGTAATTTTCTGAGCTGTGCACGCGCGCCTGTTTTCCACGGCGTGGAGCAGCAGCGAGGCTCCACGAGGCGAGCGATGATTGTGGAGGCCGTCAACGGCCCCCCCTCGCGTTCCTCGTCTTCCCGGATGGCATTTGGAGTGATTGCCGGCCACACAAACCTCGCTGCTGCTCCACGCTGTGGAAAACAGGCGCGCGCGCACAGCTCAGAAAATTACAGCCTCCGAGACTTCGTAACGGTGGGAACTTGTCACTCGCCCGGGCTTATGCAGAAGCTTCCCTGCAAAGCCCTCCAAGCGAGGAAAGGCCAGTTGGAAAAGGGGCTTTGCTCCTGCTCCGGGCTGGAGGCTTCCCTCCGAAGTCTTGGGATGTTCTGAGGAGCCCCCCAAGGAAAAACGCCGCTGCCAGGTAGTTAAAAGTACCTCTCTGATTCTGTCAGACTCTGTCAGTCTCTTTCTGATTCCCTCTCTCACTCCCTCTCTCTGTTCCTCTCTCTCTCTCTCTGTCTGTCTCACTCTCACACACACACACACTGTGGTCACCTTGTTGAGTGTTCCAATCACATTTGAAACACTCAACAACTGGCCTGCATTTATGGTATTTTGCAGCATTCTGCAGTCATAGGACCAAAATATATGCTTTTAACCATATATTTTGGTCCTATGACTGCAGAATGCTGCAAAATACCATAAATGCAAGCCAGTTGTTGAGTGTTTCAAATGTGATTGGAACACTCAACAAGGTGACCACAGTGTGTGTGTGTGAGTGAGACAGACAGACAGAGAGAGAGAGGAACAGAAAGAGGGAGTGAGGGAGGGAATCAGAGAGAGACTGACAGACACACACACACACACACAGACAGAGAGAGACAGAGAGGGGGAGGGAGGGAGAGAAAGATAGACAGACAGAGAGACACACACAGAGTGAGTGATTAAGTGAATGAGTGAGAGACAGACACACCCACATACACAGAGTGACAGAGAGAGAGGAAGGGAGGGGAGAGAGACAGAGGGAGAGACAGACACACACACACACACACACACACAGAGTGAGTGAGAGACAGACAGACACACACACACAGAGTGACAGAGATGGGGGAAGGAGGAGAGAGAGACAGAGAGACAGAGAGAGAGACAGACAGATAGACACCCAGAGAAAATGACAGAGGGAGACAGAGAGGGAGGGAGGGAGAGAGAGACAAAGAGCCAGAGAGAGAGAGAGAAAGAAAAAGAAAAAAAGAAAGTGGGAGAGAGAGATGAAAGAAAGAAAGAAAAAGAACTTATGACCACAATTGAGCCCAAAATTTTGGTTGCTAAGCAAGAGCATCGTTAAGTGAGTTTCACCACATTTTCCAAGTTAGCCATGCCCACCTGGTCACATGACTGCCAAGCCACTCCCACCAGGTCACATGGCCAGCAAGCCACTCCCACAAAGGAGGCCACACCCACAGAGTAGGTTCCAAAAAAATTTGAAACCCACCACTGCTCTGTACCATTCCAGACAAATGACTTTCCAGTCTCTTCTTAAAAGCCTCCAATGATGGAGCACTCACAACTTCTGAGTGCAAATGAATAGCTGTCTGCAAGGAATATAAATCCTTCCATTCCCCACCATCCAGTCAGAGCTGAAGCAGTTTCTTGGATAAGAAGCAAAATGTCTTCAAAGAAAAAAACAAGAAAGTCCAGTTGCCTCCTGAAAAAGTACCTTTGGACAACCATGACCTGGATGATTGAGAATGTCTACAGACTTTTAAGGAGAGAAGCAACTTAAGACTAAGGAAAAAATTCCTAACCAGTGTCATTTGCATCCTTTTTGAGGGTCATTGTGGCACCTCAAAGCAAAAGCAAGAAGAAGCAATGCATTTGGAAGATGCAATATTCCAAATGTGGTCTTACTAAGGATTTATAAAATGGTATTTATACTTCATGTGATCTTGATTCCACCCATCTATTAACGCAGCCTAGAATTGTATTGGTTTTTTGTTTTTTGTTTGCTGTTGCCACTTGTTGCTGGCTCATATTTAAGTGGTAGTCCACTAGGGCTCCAAATTTACTCTTACAGTTACTGCTACTGAACCATGTTTCACCTAATCTGTGTTTTTCTTGCGTAAGTATAGAACCTTACTTTTCTCTTCATTGAATTTCACTTTGTTAGTTAGGGCCCAGTGTTCATTGTGTTTGTTTGGTTTAGCTGAATAATGACAAGCCAATGTGGTTTATAGGCCATGCTTTCTGACTTAGCATATTGTTTAAAATCACTGAGTAAAATTAATAAACCATGATTAAATTAATCATGTATAAATCCAGTTAGTGTATTTCATCCTTGCTTAGAACACTCCTGCAAAATCGAACAGAAGAGTCTTTCTTATATTGCCACCACAGTTTCTGAGAAACTTAATACAGATCTGTTTTATTTTCATTTCTTTACAAATTTGTATCATACACATGGACACACACACAGACAGAGAGACATACACCCACTTAAACACATAAGCATGAAACTAGTTAAATTTCTGAAACACTTATCTAAAAAGCTAAGATGTTTAAGCTCACTTCTAACATGTACCAAGGAAGAATTCTGTCTCAAGTCCATTGGTGGAATATTCCACAATGGAAATACATTGTAGAAAAAGCAGAATTTATTGCTAATATTAGATTTATCCAGTAGCATCCCTGGATGGGGGCAGGAAGAGGTGAATTACAAATGCTGTGTCACACCAATGTGACATAAGCTTTGCCCCCTTTGTACATGTGTTGTGACATTTTGACAAAAGAATTGGATATTGTACATGCCTGTGGACATATCTATTTTGTGACCTGCAGAAAATGCTGTATTGAAGAATTAAGAGTTGAAGTAAAGGGCACAAGAGTAGGAGACCCTTAAGTGAATTAGATCTAATCTATGTAAGGAAGTTACATATAAGAAAACAAAAATATTGGCATGAGCTTGGAAAGCAAGCAGAACTGTTAAGAGTTTATGGGGCTATTAAGTTCCATATAGAATGATGGGTTGGGGGAACGTGGATGGCAAAACAGAAGTGTGCATATGTGAGATAGTAAGTTAATAGTTAGCTGAGCTTAACTGGGGGATATAATAATTGATTGAAATAATAAATTTCTTTTCTATTAAAAAAAGAAGCTCTATATTATATTATGTTATGTTATGTTATGTTATGTTATGTTATGTTATGTTATGTTGTTATGTTATGTTATGTTATGATATTATATTATGTTATATTTATATATTATATTATATTATATTATATTATATTATATTATATTATTATTATATTATATTATATTATATTATATTATATTATATTATATTATCATATCATATCATATCATATCATATTATATTATATTATAATCAGGAGAGGAAATCTAAGATTCTATAGATTCTTTCCAAACTTTTTTCCATATTAAAGATATGTATCTATAGCAATCAAATAAATATAAATTTTCCAATCAGATATGCAAACAAAATCCTTGCAGAGCTCTACATAACATCAAATATTTGTATTTTAAGAAAAAAAATCATCCTTGCTAAGAACATTCCTGCAAAATCAAACAGAAGAGTCTTTCTTGTATTGCCACCCAGGTTTCTGAGAAACTTAATACAGATCTGTTTTATTTTCATTTCTTTACAAATTTGTATCATACACATGGACACACACACACACACAGAGAGAGACATACACCCACTTAAACACATAAGCATGAAATTAGTTAAATTTCTGAAACACTTATCTAAAAAGCTAATACCCAAAACATATACTATTAGAGAAAATAATTTACAGAGAACCCTGCATTAGAAAAAGTACATTCCAAAATATTCATTGGAAAAATTGCTCGTGCACACACAAAAATATACATTTTCATTTGTACCTTCAAAGGAACCGGGGCAAACATAGAAGGGAATATATTTAAGACTGAAAAAGAAAAAGAGAGAAATTCAGCATGACACATTTGCTTATACTGAGCCAAGAGATAGTGGCACATACATGGATATGTGTCATTGCAGTGAGATTACAAGGAGACGAGACAGGATGCAAATTTCTTTTAAGCACTACTAGTAGTATAAGGAATCAGTTTTTGTCTGCAGTTAGTTCTTGATTTCAACTTGTCAGTATTTACTATTCTGATCACTCTCACAGCTATTTAAATCAATAGATATCAGGATTACCAACACAGACAATTCTATACTTGTTTCCAAAGCCTTTTGTCATAGTATCAGTTAAACCCTACATTTTCATTCTCACAATGCCTTAATTGCTTGGGGGTTCTGCACAGCAAGTTAGGTAGGTAGTAACTAAAAGAGCCACCACACAACAGGAAAAATAGAATAGCAAGGGTGGGAAGTAACTTAGTTTTTTTTAAAAAAAAAATCTCTTTATTGAAGTTTTTTTTCCCCTATGCCCTATTTAGGCACAAATTGCTCTTAACAATTGTTCCCCATTCCCCGTTATTAATTATATCGGATCGAATTTACCCTCAAATTAATAAAGGCTTCCAGCCCTGTTTTGTGTGAATACTTTTTTTCCACAATTGTTCAGCAATTAGACTATTAATTGAAATAAAACCCACTGTTTTTGATGAAATAAGAATAAGGACATTTTAGGTTAAGCTTGTTTCAGTTGTTAAATGGATACTGTGCATTCATGTGTCCTGTTTCTTTTATGTCTTTTTCTAAGTGACAAGTTAGCAGCAGAAACCTCCCAACATTATCAAACTCCCGTTTTAAATGCTTATAGGCAAGATGCTGTATTGTGTTTGAATGTCAGGAAGTGGTAATAAGTGGCTTAACTAACAAATGTGTCACATATAAATGGATTAAAAAGGGGGTATATTTAGCTTTGTATTTAGTAATACATTTCTAATCTGCAATGTTTTTAGAAGATTATGCATGCAAATACAGAATAATAAACACACTGAATGCTGCTGAGTCCTCCTAAATGCTACTGTAGCTAATACACAAGCACAATTATCAATAACACAGTGGGGAAAATAAATCTGTGCAGTGACTTGGTTAAATAGTGCTTGGGTAAGCTTGTGTTTGATAAACCCTTGATATTGTATCTGCATTTTAAAATATAAATTCTGAGTTGCAGAAAGAGGGCCAGAAGTTTAGATACATACTATGAATTGCATGTATATGATTTCCTTTGTGCCAAAAATTCAGAGTGAAATATATAATTATTGCACATAACAACATACAATGTATCCTCACAGTTTCTGCCATGGTAAAGCAAACTAAAATATATTGATTGCCTTAAGTTTAATAGGAAGGAATAGAACTGTATGTTTGAAAACCATTTAGAAGAAATTCTTTGGATCTTAAATGAAGCCAGTACTTTTCTGCTACCTGTTAAAATAGTTGTATTTTTAAGTTATATTTTCTATAATGCTGAAAAGAGGCATCGGCTTTAATGGGCTGACTTATAAGTGCAGTGGTAATAATTAATATTAACAATTAAAACAGCAAAATCTATTTAGGTCCATGCAGAAGCTAGAAAAAATGTGTTATGCATAACAGAGAATATATTTATGCACATTCCAAAGCAGTTTTGCCATATAATTTTTGAGGAAGGCATAAAAATAGCAACAAAAATAATAGATTAAAATTGCATGTATCTCAATATGTTGAGGCAGCTAGTCCTTATAATGAACTAAATTGGTTCTTGCTACTTTAATCTAGGATGAATAACACTTTAGCAATGATAAATGCATTTGATATTTGAGTAGCATTCTAGGAATATACTTCAGTATCTAAATTTTATGTCATTTAGTTTAATTAAAGTACACATGAAAATAAAGCATGGTTTACATATTCTACTCTCTTGATCAACCACTACGTTATATGGCCTCTTATATATGGGTATAATATTTCTCAGTTTAAGAGGGCAATCTTGCTTTTCTTTGTTCCATGTACAAGCAGATTAGCAGAGCTATGAATCTTGCTGTATACTTTCTATTTACTCATTTGGCCTTCTCCCTTTCACTCAATATTTCATATATGAATTTAGTAATAGTTTCAGAGTTCATAATTACCAATATTGTGCAGTGAAATTGTTCTGCTTGCAATGTTCATTGGCATTATAAAGCTAGCTTGTTTGTCTTCAAAGGCTATTGCTGGCTTTTTAAACACCATACAACCATATTTAGAATAGAATATAATTCTTTATTGGCCAAGTATGATTGGACACACAAGCAATTTGTCTTTAGTGTATATGCTCTTAGTGTACATAAAATAAAAGATACATTTGTCACGAATCATAAGGTTCAACACTTAATGATAGTCATAGGGTACAAATAAGCAATCAAATCATATTAGGAAATAATCAATATAAATCGTAAGGATACAAGCAACAAAGTTACAGTCATACAGTCATAAGTGGAAGAAGATGGGTGATAGAAACGATGAGAAGATTAATAGTAATAATAATAATGCAGACTTAGTAAATTGTTTGACAAGTGTTGAGGGAATTATTTGTTTAGCAGAGACATGGCATTTGGGAAAGAAACTGTTCTTGTGTCTAGTTGTTCTGGTGTGCAGTGCTCTATAGCATCGTTTTGAGGGTAGAAGTTGACAAAAATTATGTCCAGGATGTGAGGGGTCTGTAACTTAAGGATTTAAGAGCCTTTAAATACTGTAGTTTACAGACTTCTGGCAATTGGGAATGGAGCTTTTGCAAGTTACAAGGAACTACTGAGGAAGAGAGGCTTTACAGAAAAAGAAACTTTAAGTCAGAAATCTCTTTTCCCATTGAACCATGGGGGAGAAGATAAAATAAGATTGAATTGCTTGTGATGGCAAGATTTTAGGAGGCCCACAAAGTCTGAATACACCGGACGGCCACATAGATTTTGAAAAGTGGGTGTGTTAATAAAGCCATCAGCTTAACAACCAAAGCAAACGTTTAACAATTTTTGAGATATTTATAAAAGCACAGCTTTAAACATAAGGGTTTCTCATGTTCTGTTAAATTGAAACATTCATATCTGAGGGTTCATGTGAGTTTTACATTGGATTCCTGGAGATTTAACTTTAAAAAAAAAAAAGAAGAAGCTCAGTTTGCTGTTAAATATTCAGGAAACCCTACTCTATCTTTTTTAAGTCAAAAATTGTGTCATATATGCAATGTCTTATCAACACAGCAGTTGGAATTATGCCCTGGAAATTTAATGGTCAAGTAATAAATACTAATTATATTTATTGCACCATTCTATAGTTCTGTTGGTCTCAAGACTTTTTTTTAAACAAAGTTTTATTGGTTTAAAAAAAAAATAAAAAGGAAAGGGATGGTGGAATAGATTACAAATTTTGGCAGTTACAGCATGTAGGAGGTGTCCCCTCCCCCCGTGCTCATATTTTCCATTTATACATAGATAAGTTTAACACTACATAATAATATTTTGTCAGCATATAAGTTCAGATAATAATTTCAATCAATTTGTATCAAGCAGATTTTCTTGTTCATTTTGTGATCTGAGTTTTCTTGGTATTGCCCCTTCTCCCCCCGCCAGCAGGGCTCCGGCCCCTCCCGTGTCCTGTAAATCTGGTGTGGAGTCATCGAGTTTATCTAGGAGTGCTTTATTTTTTTCCATAAAGGCCTGAGCCTCTATGGTTGTGTTAATTCTAACTCTTGTATCCTCCCAGAATATTAACATGCCTTCAGGCATCAGCCATCTGAAAAACACCCCCTTCTGGTATAACGTCTTCGCTAATTGCGAATAGTTTTTTCTTTTCTCTCTCACTTTCTTAGGGATCTGTTTCAGAATGGTTATTTCTCTATCTTGATATTTCAAAGCTTGCCCACTTTGTGCACTCAGAATCTCATCTCTTGCAGTCTTTCTAAGAAATTTAATGTGTACCTCCCTTGGAACATTGTGTGTTCTAGCGTATGCTGAGTTTACTCTATAGACCAGGTCCAAGTCCCACCCCATCTGTTGTTTATCTTTTTGAATATATTCAGCCAAAAGATTTGTCATGATGTCCCTTAAATTTTCATCATCCGCCTCTACCACATTTTGAAACCTAAGGAAAAAGGACATTCTTTCAAATTCCGTTTTCATCTGGTGGGTCTCAAGCTCTTGGTACCCCTTCTGCACCCCTTTTACCTCCCTCCTCACCTCAGCCGTCCCCTCCTCCAAAAAGTCCAATCTCTGTGCATTTTTACTTGTCTGGTCTTGGTTCTCTTTAAGCTGCTCTTTCATCTCCTTTAGTTGACTTTTTATGTCCTCCTGTCCCTTTAAAATTTGTTGGAACATCTGTTGAAAATCCATCTCAGAAGGTTTAGGCTGCAACAAGGAGGTAAGAGTCTGTTGTGCACTGGGACTGGATACTGTAGATGTCGGGGCGGAGACAGCAAAGCCCGGCTTCCCCGGGGGTGGTCTTTTAGGTGGCATTATGATGAGCAGGAAAAGTACAAAGTCAATACAGAGAGGAAACAATTGGAGAGGAAAACCACCAAGAGAGATTAGGAGGCAAGGAGTCCAAGCAGAGAGGAGCTCTCTCTAATTATAGCTTCTGGCAGTAGAGTAAAAATCCTTTGTTCCAAGCGGAGTTCAATAACAAGAGATTTATCTGAGTGTCACGGAGACAAAAGCAAGATGCCTGAAGTTCTATGGGTGGGGTCAAATTTCAATGTCTGTGAGGACGACGGAAGTGTGTCATCTTGCCCTGCCAGCTTCGGGGTTGAAAGGCATAACAAAAGGTTTTCAAAGTTTCCAAAGTTTTCAGATCATCACCTCATTTATAGGTTTACAATCCAAAAACCGCCTTTGTTATGAGCGTGAATTCATTACTTGGTTCTCCCCCTTCCTCCTCCTCTAGAGCAGAGAGGAAACCGTTTATAGCCGCCTGTCTGAGGGGGGGGGAAATCCCCCTCCCTCCAGTCACGCTTCTCCAATCCACGTTGAAAATGACTCTAAAAGCAGCTGGCAGGTTTTTTTCCTTTTTCAAGCAAACAAGGGAACGGGGGGAAGTTTCCACCTCACCACACAGCAATTGCGTCTTTCAGATGGTGCGTTCTTCCAGCTGCCTTCTCACAAAGACGCCGCAGCGCCTCCCCATCATGCCTCCCGGTGCCTAGGGCGATGCGGGGAGCCCCCCCGGCTGCCGCTGACTCAGGGGATCCCCCGCTATGCCGCCCCTTCAGCAGGAGCCCCTCCAGGGCGTCCTGTGCCCCCCAAATAATGGGAAGCCCACCAGAAGAGCGCGGGGCGAGCAGAGCCTGCCCGTCGTGATCAGTAGCCGGAACCGGAAGTCGGTCTCCTCAAGACTTTTAATATGACCATGCTGTTGGGGATCCAGGAAGTTGGAGTTTGATTTACTTACAAGGCACATATTTGAGAAAGATTCCTGTAAATATAGTTGGAGCTATACTGAGGTTTATTAGGTCAGTGTACTGTTCTCAACAGTTTACTCTAGGATAAAAACATACAAGGAATGAGTGACCATTTAAATTTCTTCTTAGCCCAAATAACACAATTCACTGTCATCCTAATTATTTTTAATGGATTACTTTTCCTAATTGGAGTAGGTTAATAATGAAAGTCTGGTTGATAAATGTGCTTTAGCAGGCATCACTTTGATACTTGTCTAGTTGATAAATGGACAGATAGGCTATAATTAACCCCCAGCTATTATGTGCTGAATTGACTATGTGAAAAAAGAGGTACCTGAACATCCCTGAAATCATCAGCTTACCTTTTTATAAAGGTAATTGAGTTTATTTTTAAATGGATTTGGAATCTCTATGGCAATAAAGATAGAAAATTAAAAGGTTGGCAAGGGTCATTATATTATTTTCTTCTAGATATTATTCTTCATTGGGTTTCAAAACACTTTAGCCGATAATGGATATAAACTTGTTTGATGATTGTTTCTTTCTGGCCCCTTTGCAATGTTCTTTGAATCTTCTTTTTTTTTTTTTTTTCATTAAATGGGAAATAATGTGATCAATGCACGTTTTTGCCACAATTGTGCACAAAGCAGCATGAGTTGGGCTGTATAGAATTCACAATCCCAAAACATTTAGAGGGAATTATTTCTTCTTACTTTGAAAGGCAGGTAGCATGAATAAACATTTGGCACAGAGCTGTTTTCCTTTTGCCTGATGTTAATCTCTTTTCATGGTGGAAAGTAAGAGAAGTGAGGCAGAATTTTTGGAAAAATCTCTGGGGCTTCCTGGAGTGCTTGCAGTGATGATGGGTGCAAAGCTTGCCCCCTTTTCTTCAGAACAAGTTCACATTTACCAACTTGTATTGAAGCTCGGTCAATAGCTCTAAAAAGGATTGGCTATATATTACTATAAAAGTAGTTTAGGGCTTCGCTTTCTATTTATCTTGTCTTATCATACACCTGCTAAGTAGAAGCACCAGCCACTTTTTTTCTGATTAAAAAAAAAGTGAAACACTTAAACAGGGTGAGATTTAATAAGCACTTTGATAAGAAATCAACAAAAATGCTTAGAAAGGAAAGAAAAATCCTTATCTTTTATATTGTCCGTGGTGAGATTCAGCCAGTTCGCACCTACTGTGTTTTCCCGAAAATACGAGAGGGTCTTATTTTCTTTATACTTACAAAATATGGCCTTGGGCTTATTATGGGGGAGGGCTTATTGTTTTGGGGTTGCCGGGTTGCTGCTCCCTTGCGCACTTACTCTTGAAAAGCCGGGCACAGCCTCAGGGCGAAGCAGCCATGAGGTGACCAAGCTCACGAGCAACTGCCCGGCAAACCCTCTCTCCAGCCGGGCAGAACGCCATTCACTGACCTAGGGGGTATACCTAAGGCGCCAAGCCACATGGTGTTCTCCCACTCCCCAGCTCCCGTGGCTTGGCACATTAGGAATACCCCCTACATCAGTGCATGGAGCTCTGCCCGGCTGGAGCAGGGGGTTGCGTGAGCGCATGTTCTGCCCCCAGCAGGCATGCCTCCTAGCCTCAACATGTCTGGGCCCAGCTCTCCCTGCAGCAGCGCCATCGCCGCCGCACTCTGAGTATAATGTCTTCTCCAGTTCCAAACTCCCAAACTCAGCTGCCGAGTCTCTTACAAAGTCTTCCAGCAGCCAGCCCACAACGATAGAGCACACTCCTAGAGCGGCCGCTGCTAAAAGACTCAGCAGCCGAGTTTGGGAGTTTGGAACCAGAGAAGACGTTATGCTCGGAGCGCGGTGGCTGCTGCTGCAGGGAGAGCTGGGCCTGGACTCTTTGGAAGCCAATTTGCAAGGAGCAGCCACTGGCAACTCCCCTTTCTGGCCAGACAGAACGCCAGTCCCCAACCTAGCGGTATCCCGAAGGCGGCAAGCAATGTGAGCACCTTTCTTTCCCCCCCCTGGTCCTGCGGCTTGGTGCCCTCAGGATACCACTATGTCAGTGAGCGGTGCTCTGCCTGGCTGGAGAGGGGGAGTTGTCCAGGGGGTTTATTTTTGGGGGTGGGCTTATATTTTTGCCCACATGAAAAATGTGGCAAGGCTTTAGTTTCAGGACAGGTCGTATTTTTGAGGAAACACGGTATTTGGAAGAACCGATTGTTAACTTTCTAAACAGTTCGGAGAACCAATCTCCTTTTGTTTTTTTTCTCCACTTTACAGGGCTAATCCTGTAAGGAAAGCAGGAAGGAAACATTCTGGTGTTGTTTCCAGCCTAATCTTTATTGCCCTGCTTACAGAAACTGCCTCTCTGGTTAACCCGATTACATTGTGACAGCTAAGGCAAAGCGCCCATTGACATGAGTGACGTTGAGTTGGCCATGCACACCCAGTCACATGAACAATGAGTCACACCTACTCAGCTGGTCATTAGTGCAGAGGACCGGCTGTTAAATTATTTGAATCCCACCACTGTATATTATCCTTGCTTAGTTTGCATTGAAACATACATCATGTAGTCCCAGTACATTTTACAACATTTGAAATAGGGAGGGGTATAAGAACAGATAATAAAGTCAAGCAATCAGCAGATAAATGACAAATTAAAACCATGATAATAAAATTAAAGTTAGAACAACAAATAAAGGGAAGTAAAAGTAAAGTTGTAAATTGGAAAGCAAAAGTAAAGTTGTAAATTGCTAAGGTCTAATATTTGGATTTAAACTGAAAGAATTAAAATGGTTTTAGTTAAGTGGTAGAAGAACACTCAAATGATTTTTATTAACAAAACATTTCCCAAAGGTTTAGGGGTGAAATGCTCTGGGAAGAGACAGGTACTTTGCTACTATGAAAGGTATGCCCCAGGCTTCCAAAATTGCTTCAGGGAAACTTCAATAGTCTCCTCCTTGCTCTTTTATTGAATAATTTTTAAAGCAATATTACAATCCAAAATATCTAGTATCCAAATGATTGCTTTAGGCCAGGGGTGTCCAAACTTGGCAACTTTAAGACTTGTGGACTTCAACTCCCAGAATTCCCCAGCCGGCTGGGGAATTCTGGGAGTTGAAGTCCACAAGTCTTAAAGTTGCCAAGTTTGGACACCCCTGCTTTAGGCAGATGGACACAGGATGTGACTACCTTCTGTATCTTATGCTCCTATACATTTCAATGTTTCCAATGTATCCCATCTTCCCTAGTCAGCCATGACATAATGATAGAGTAGACATTTCAAAGATTTGTTTTTCAGTCCCATGTTCAGTTCCAAATGGAACAGAAAAAAAGGCCATTTCAGAAGGAAGCTGATTTCCCAATGAAGATGAATGAAAATTTTAACCCCCTATTCACCACCTCTTATTTTGAAGGAAACCAAAGTCATGTGGCCTGCTGTCTCCTTGAGTCTGACAATCATCAATAATTCACTGCTTAAAAACCAAAGAGACATACATACATACATACATACATACATACACACACACACACACACACACACACACACACACAGATATATATGTATGTATGTATGTATGTATGTATGTATGTATGTATGTATGTATGTATGTATTTGTGTTACAACCCTGGTATGCCCAAATATGGGAGGGAGCTCACTCCTCCCTCTTTCTGTCCTTTGGCTCATCACAGAAAACCATCCAGGCACAAACCCATATTTTTATTTTTAATGTTGCCTTTTTATATTTGTGTTGTATTTGTCCTGATAAATCCCAGTAAGGGTATGGCTAGCTGATGAGAGCTAAATAGCTTGAAATAGATCCATACTAGTCTCCCGTTATTTATTTATTAGCACAAATACAACACAAATATATATATATATATATATATATATATATATATATATATAGATAGATAGATAGATAGATAGATAGATAGATAGATAGATGATAGATAGATAGATAGATAGATAGATATAGATATAGATAGATAGATAGATAGATAGATAGATAGATAGATAGATAGATGATAGATAGATAGATAGATAGATAGATGATAGATATAGATGATATAGATATAGATATAGATATAGATATAGATATAGATGGATATAGATAGATAGATAGATGATATAGATATAGATATAGATATAGATAGATAGATAGATATAGATATAGATAGATAGATAGATAGATAGATAGATAGATAGATAGATAGATAGATAGATAGAGATAGATAGATAGAGATAGATAGATAGACAGACAGACAGACAGACAGACAGACAGACAGACAGACAGACTGAAAAAGAAGCTCATTCTTGTTTACAGAAGATGAAGGTTTTGAAACGTTTTCTCTTCTCGTATGGGCTTCTTAACAATATCTAGTTTTTCCACTGGCCAAATTCTAATATATTTTGTGATCTTTGGTCTTGAAAATACAGTATTAAAGAAAGCTTTGACATAATTGCATAACTGTATCTCAGTCACTAATGGATACTGCTAAGACCAGATATCATGTCTAAGGTTAGATGTGAGGTTTATGGAATGCCCTTGAAGAAATCCCTCAGATCTAGGTATTTAAAGTGGGATGTGATTAGGTTTAGCCATCTTGCAAGTGTGGACTGGAAGCAAGATGGTGATAGCAATGTTGTTTCAAAGAAAGATTATGAAGATTGGGTAGTATTACACAAAGACTCTGAGAATATGCACATGATACAATTGGGTAATATTTAGGATTTATTCCAAAACATGGAGAGTTGTGCATGATTGTATGGAGTCAAATGAAGCAATTATCTGCAATATTTTAAAGAAGCTAGGACTTTTCCCAGGATAAAAAGTTGCAGACAGGCTCATTGTGTGCTCCAAAACCCTTTAAAAGAAAAAAGAAAAAAAAAACACCACTGCATACCACTGTTGTGGAAAACATTGTAACATATCTGCATTCTTTGTAAGCAATAATAAAAAGAGTGATCATATTTTGCAGCTTATGCCCCCTTTTTGTTTTGGCGTTTATTTGGTCCTTTACAATTCAGCAGTAGATGAAGGAGTAGAGGATGTAACTCTTCTAAATGCACCTGGCATGCTTTCCTTTTCCTACTGTGCAAATTGATTTTTGTGAATTTCTCTTCAAATTGATGTTCCAAAGCTCTTTCCTGAAATTGGGAGGTTTAAAGAGCTATCGAGTACAATGGCAGAATGTGAAATCACACACAGAGAGATTATAAACATCTCTTATCCCAATTCATTGGATTGTACTAGATTGGGAGTGACACTATAAATTTCTGTATGCAAGAAATCCACATTAAAGATTAAATGTTCTTTGACACTTCTGGGGAAAGTATTGATTTGAGGGGTGGGGGAGTGGGTGGATAATTTTCTGGTGACACAAAATCTATCCAAGTGTGCTATTCCTTTGGTTAATGTGAGACTTACCTAGGCACCTGGTACGCTTCTGGGTAGCAGCCAGATGCTTCAATAACTGTGTTGTGGAATGACTTCAAGAATATTGTTGTTTAGAATTGGAACTGAACTAAAAACTACTTCCATATTCTAATAAAACTTTGGACAGTCTTCTATGAAACATATTTGCTTTATTTATTTTAGACCACCTTAGTCTAGTATGACCACATTACAAATAGTAATTTACCCAATCTATATACATACATACATACATACATACATACATACATACATACATACATACATACATACACACACACACACACACGCCAAATACCACTCACTCAACATGAAATCTCCAGAACCGTGAAGTCTACAAACTTGAAATTGTGCTCACTAAGAAAGAATTTTTTCAAAATGACCATCAGATCATTAATATTTTAAACCTGAGGCGGAAGTAGCTTTATGTCTTCTGAGTGATTAAAGTGCTTAGAAATATTTTAAAATTCTTAACAACTGACAGCACACGACCAAGGGGATCTGCAACTCAGAAATGAATCAAGTATTAGTCTGTTTAGAACACTAACATGGAATCACCAGAGAGTACCTAAGCTAAACTGGAAAGCTGAAAAAGCATCCCAGAAGAAAGGAGTGGCAAAACACTTCCTTATTGCTACCAGAGAAACTACCCAGCTGTGTCCATGAAATCATCAAGAATTAGGCTCAGCTTAGGAAATTGTCATTTAATATTTTCTGCACAGGTCCTCAAACTGTATCTTGGGGACCAAGAATGTGTTATATAGTAGGATACAGTGTCATGGTCTACAACACTTACCTTCCCCAGATTGCTTGTTCTATACTTATTCAGGATAGTAATTTGATACTGATGATATTAGGGAACAGCTGTGGAAGCAAATCAAAGCTGAAGCACAAGACTCAACCTCTTCTTCATTACAGCTTGGCTAGACTTTCTCTACACTAGTAAAAGTTTTAAAATGTTATTATTAACATTATTAAAAAGATCCATAATGGATAACAGAGGTCAATGCCCATCTGATATCATCCATGGCATATGGGTGATTGTCACCTGGAGTAAATTGCAACAAACATAAATTTAGACATAGAAAAAATAGCTATGTAGTGTGTCTATGGAACTCAAACCTGAGAAGAATATAATTAAATAAATGGTAATTTGAGTGTAGTTGATTGATATATGCAGGTAGGCAATGAAGATATAAATTTAATAATGTATGGAAATACATTATTATTGGTGATGCATAGCTTATTGGTGATGCATAGCTTATTATGGAAAACAACCCCAGCATTAGGGGACATGAATGGATAGGATGGGAATGAGGTGAGAGAGTATAAAAGAAAAAATAGATAGGGTTACTCAGAGATCCAAGTATGAATGAAAATGTTCAAGTGTGTACTTGGAAAAACTTTTTTTTTCAAATAATGATATATATCTATTCATAACTACACTTGAAGAAAGAAAGAAATATTGATTTAATTGTTTAAAGTGAGAGATTGAATTGGTGAAAAATATGTGTGCATAAGAGATTCTACAGTTGGACAGATTATAATTTGCTAATGTTCATAATAGAACCTGGGGAGATGTGGACAAGAAAGAAATTAAAATAAATGAAAGAAAGAAAAAGTATAACAAATACAGGAAAAGAAAGACAAAATCTTTTTTTTAAAAAAAAAGATACCTTCAGACAGATTAGTTGCCCAGCAGAGTGAAGGAAATGAATATAAGGAAAGAAGATGGAGAAACTGCTTGAAACAATGAAAAAAATTATATTATGTGTAATGGAAAAACAATCCCTTCTCACCCTTATAAGTGATCTGTGTCTTCCTCAGTCTTAGGTCCTGCACGAAAAGTCAAGGAGTTAAGAGAGTTTTGCAAAGAATCTTAGCTGTATTTAGCCCTGCACTCTTTCTGGGCAGACAGCTCTGATATCATTGCTGGAATCTGATGGAGCCCCTCTCCCAGAGTCACAAACTCAAGTGCTCCTATCACTACTAGGACCACTTTGGCCTTTACTTTCCACATCCTCTCCAGTAAAATATTGGTTTGGAACTAGGTGAAGAGGGTTAAAGCAAGGAACCTACAACACAAGTACACAATTATATTTTTTTAAAAAAAAATCACATGAAGCTGAAGTGAGAGAATGCTGAAAACAGTATTTGAGATCTGTATATGAGTGATAATGATCTGTCAAAGGCTGGAACAAGTGCTATGAATGTTACTATTCAACAAAAAGTTGATAGAAAATCTAGTAGAAAATGTTGAAAAATTGTAAAGTTGCATGCCTACAGTGTTATTGGTGAAATATTGAAGTATGGATTTAATTTGCTTACAAAATGGCTATGTGACTTTTTAAAAATGTGTGTGAAGATTTGTGGCAGACTATTGAAAAAAGACTTTTTTTGTTCTCTTACACAAAGGGGAAGTAGGAAGATTGAATCCAGTTATTAGCTAAGTACGGCTGGAATGGAGTTTCTCAGATTTCTGACAGATATACATAATGGAAAAAAAAATAGAAAGAAGAATGAAACTTTGATGGTGGGCAAGAGAGACCAAATTTCTATTTGTTAGCAAGTCATTGAGAAATGTATGAATATGTATATTGAATTAGAGAAATGAGCATGATAAAGCAAATTGATTTGAATTATGAATTATTATCTGTAAATAGCAAATAGTTCAACCCTGAGTAGGGAGTAAGTCAAGGATATGCAATATCCCCTTGAATGTTTAATGCATGTAATTATCACACATGCCTATGATCGTACAAGGGGACATGCATCAGTGTGTACTACTTTATTGCAGCCAATGCCATAATCTTGGCTAAGAACCTAAGATATCTGCAGGGAATATAGGTTAGATTGTGTGATACAATGGCAAACACAGGTAGTTATGTTTGGCAGGCAAAACTGATGAATAAGTTTCAAGTTACATGAGGAATGAATATTCATCAAAACCACAACACGGCTGCATATTACAGTATGCTCCTGCCCACTTTGTTATGGAGAATTGGTAATTTAATCTATCAGGATAAAGTTGGGAATAAATTGAATGGAGTGGTAAGGGAATGCTTAAGAAGCCTATGTGGTAAAACAAGAAGAGATGGGACAAAGAATGAGTAAATACTGAATGAAAGTAAGTTGAACATTAAAGGGAATTACCATTATGTAAGAAAGATATTGGCCATGTAGAATGAATAACCCAAATATAAGAAGAGTGAAAGGGTTGAGAGGTAATACATGTAGTCCTCGACTCATGTCCACAATTGAGCCCTGTTGTTAAATGAGACATTTCTTAAGTGAGTTTCGCCCCACTTTATGACTTTTCTTGCCACAGTTGTTAAGTGAATCACTGCAATTGATAAGTTAGTAACTTTATTGTTGAGTAATGAAATGAATGAATGAAATTTAATTTGTTAGCCGCACCCTCTCCGAAAGGACTCGGGGCGGCGTACAATAAAACACATACAATATACATATATATACAATACATATACAAATACAAATAAACACATACACATACATGTACCTGGAGGAGGTAACACTCATAAAATATATATAAAAATAAAATTAAATAACTATTTAAAACACCCTCAGTTAAAATTACAAAATTTTAAAAAACCCGTCAGGAGCAATAGGATAAAACTGTGGTTGAGCCAGGCCAGCTAATTGGAAGAGGTGGGTTTTAAGCTTTACACGGAAGGAGCGGAGATCAGAGGTAATCCTGATATCAGGGGGGAGGTCATTCCACAGGGCTGGGCCCGCCACAGAGAAGGCTCTGCTCCTAGGTGCCGCCCCCCGACACTGTTTGGTGGACGGCACCTGGAGAAGTCCCTCTCTGTGCGAGCGAATTGGTAAAACTGGCTTCCCCATTGATTTGGCTTGTCAGACAGTCATAAAAGGTGACCCCATGACCCTGGGACACTGCAACCATCATAAATATGAACCAATTGCCAAGCACCTGAATTTTGATTACATGGCCATGGAGATGCTGCAAAGGTCATAACTATGAAAAATGGTCATAAGTCTCATTTTTCAGTGCCGTGGTAACTTTGAATGGTCAGTAAATGAACTGTGGACTACCTGTATAAAATCAAAAGAATAGCGGTGGGATAGAGTTGATGAGATCCTCAAAAAGAAGAAGCAAAAACAAAACAAAAGATACACTAGCAGTATATGGACATTGAAAAAGCAGGGGTGGTTTGCAACGATAAAAAGATACAGAAAGGCTCTGTTGCCCTTTGTTATTTATTATTTACTTTTTTTCTGTGCTTTGATTAACATTGTTTATCCCAAGAGTAAACATTGTGCTAATATAAATAAAACAGCAACCCTGATGGATGATGTCCAAACTGGGATGATATGATGAAGTTGAAATGGCTCCTTCATTTATTCATATCCTGCAATCTTGTATCTGATTAATTGAAAGTTTTTTTTTTTTTTTTTTTTTTGCTGAGCAGACATGTAGAGCATTATGCACTGAATTACACTGTGCGGATAACCATGGGTTTTTAAAAAATGCTTGCATTTTCTTGACTTTTATTTGGCTGAGCCATGTTCTCCATTTTCCTCTGCAATTCCTACTGTTGCTTGTGGAAGTCAAGTTTGAGAGTATGAAAAAATTAATTGGCACAATTCATCGTCACAGGATGGGATCATGGTTGTTCAGTTCAATGTTGTTAAAGGGTAATTAAACAAACATTAGATCTATCAATATGTGCCAATCCTGGATATGGACGTGAGTAGCTACCTGAATTGAACAAAGGCAGAAGATGGTCCTCTGTCTCATGACCTCCTTGTAGTCTTTCTTGAAGCATCTGATTGAGTACTATAATGAGCTGGATGCTAAGTTAGGTAGCCATTTGTTCTAATATTGTGCACCTCTGCTCATATTACATTTTTTTTACCTCTTTGGTTTATGCAGCACAGCTGGATGTTAAAGTCATAAAGGAGGGTTTAGAGTAGCAATTATAGAGCTTCCCTTTGAGAACTTCCAGATGGTAATCTAAATTAGGATTGCCATCTAATTAAAGAAAATTCAATCAGTGTGTTGTTTGAGTTGGTTTCCTTATTCCAGTGTACATGTTTGAATACAGTATATCAATAAATAAAGGGAAAATGCTTGTTTTTAAATAATGCATGCATTTAAAATTGGCATTCATTGCCTCTTGGAAAAAGCATTTAAAAATTTTGGAACCTCTTCTGTAGGTGTGGCCTGCTTTGTGGGCGTGGTTTGCTGGACATGTGACTGAGTGGGAGTGGCTTGGCAGTCATGTGACCGGGTGGGAGTGGCTTGGCAGTCATGTGACTGGGTGGGAATGGCCAAGACGATGTCACTGAATTCTTTGCCCCAATGGATATCTACAAAAAGAAGATATAAAAAAGGAAATTTATTATGTTGTGCACTTACTACTTAAATAAGATGAAAATAAGCACACAAAAAATATTTCAAAGGGAATACAATACATATTTAATTTTACACATGTTAGCAGCTGCTGGAATTGTGTTTGCACAACAGTGGAAAAAACAAAGATATGAAAATGAATAAATATTAGAATGTGCAGGAATGAATAAATTGACAATTAAAATCAAGAAGTCATTGAATACCTTTTCACGTGGGATTTGTTTTATCAATTGGTAACAGAAACAGCAATTAGAAATCTAAAAGTATGAAACAAAACACTTATTATGTAAGGAAAGGTCACTAAGCTCAGGAAAGGTCACTAAATCACCAAGCTCAGGAAACACCAAGGACCCCGCTGTCGTCTCCCTACTCCCCCCCCACTCCTCTTCCTCCTCTCAATATATCCCACTCTTTCTACCATTGATGATGTTACCTAGTTTGGTAATGAAATGTCTGTAAGAAAACCACCAAGCTCAGAAAGCAGCAAGGATCCCACTATCCTCCATGTCCTCTTTCTCCCTCTCTTTCTCCTTTATGTCCTTCTATCTTTCTCTTCCTTCCACCACAACTCCACTCCCTTCTAGCACTGATGATGTTACCTAGTTTGGTAATGAAACGTCTGCAAGAAAACCACCAAGCTCAAAGATGCTGGCCGTGCCGCGTAAGCTCCCACCACCATCCCCACCCCACGTCCATGCTTTCTGGTGGCCCTGCGCTATAAGCGAGCCCGGGATCCTTGCAAGGTCGCAAAAGGTCACCGGACTTGCTTATAGTGCAGGGCCGCAGCAGGCCGCTCCAGATGGCTGCCACAGCCCACCCGCCCCGCGCTTATTTGTAGCTTACTTACCTCCTCCGAGTCGGCAGGCAGCAATAGAAAGCCAAGGAGGAAAATAGGTAAATGGGTTTAGATAGTGTTCTTAGAGGCAAGTGGGGCAATTGGTGAGCCAGCCAATCAGTGAGTGGTGGGTGGGGCTAGGATAGTGTGGATGGGTGGGGGGGAGTGAGCAATGGAGCGGCTTCTTGATGGGCGGGGGTGAGCTAGCGAGCGACATGGCCGAGGCACACCCTCCGGAACTTACTTCCGAGTCCACCGGTGGAACCTCTTCTAACCGGTTCATAGATTTGATGAACCAGTTCTACCAAACCAGTGCGAATCGGTAGGAACCCACCTCTGGTATACATTATGTATTATCCGTGAACCTAATACACCCAGTTGCCTACATAATCTCTCCTTTTGTTTCTTGTCTGTAGGGATGATTTTGATTTCAGTCTCTCACAGTTCAGTGTTGCATCAAAATTCTAAATTATAACGAAGACTTATTGTAAGTTTTCTTAAAGCAAGCTAGGTTTCTAACCACTTTGTTTTAAACAATCCATAGTTTTGTCACCTCGAGTAGATATTAAAAGGAAAGAAATTTTAATTATTTTTAAAAGCTGATTGTTTTGTGTTACATCAGATGAAAAGCTCCGATTTTTTTAAAGTGAAAGATTACACTAGCAATTGAAATAGAAGATATAACTAATGATATATCTCTTCTATAAGTTTGTATTAGTTTTTTTTATTAGTGTCCTTAAAATATTCAGTTACTTTGGGATAACATTGGTAGCAATCCAGTCACTAGTTACAAAACAAGATATCATGAAAAAAGACCTTCCCATTCCCAGTCCGGGTTGGTCTGGAGCAAACAAATGAAGCGAACAAAATGTTAAAAAGTTCTGTAGTTACTTACGAAGCACATCAAATTATATTAAAGTAACCAAAATATCTTTACAATCCCCAAGGCATGTCACAACTTTTGAGCACCCCTAATATTTGGAAATTGAATGTTGAAAAAAATGATAGGCTCTAGTCTGGGCATGAGGGACATAGTTCTACTTATATCCTAACATCATCACACAAATAACATGAATTATGTAATTTATACCATGATCATGATAATATCTTGATGCAGCAATGACATAATGGCTGGTATCAAGTGTCTATGGGGCTAGTCACTCTAATTTCATGTGTACCTTTATGCTGTGTCTCTTAGCTTTAAGACAATGTTGATTCAATCAATGGCTATTTAGAAAAAGGCGAAGTCCATCTGAGGGATCATTAGGAATGAAAAACAAAATGAAAGCTACTAATATTATTTTTACATGTAAAATTGCAATCCTCATGGTATTTGGGTTGCCACATCTCTGAATAAATACGGAGAAAATGAAAAAAAAATGCAGGAAGAGAAAATTGAAATGTTCAAGAGACTGAAATAAGTCACCTAAAAGTTAAACTATTTGAGGCTTTTGGAAAGGCAGCTGACTATATAGCAGGGGTGTCCAAACTTGGGAACTTTAAGACTTGTGGACTTCAACTCCCAGAATTCTGGGGAATTCTGGGAGTTGAAGTCCACAAGTCTTAAAGTTCCCAAGTTTGGACACCCCTGCTATATAGAGATATGCATGCTTTGCAGATTAAGGATCATCAGGCATAATTATAAATGGTGACCGATTTAGACCAACACAAGTTGGGTAGTCAACTTATGACTGCAATTGGGACCAGATTCCTGGTGGTAAGTCATTGCAATTGTTAAATAAAGGCACCTGTACCTTTTAAAAAGATTTTGTGAGTCAGTGGTTAAGTGAATCATTGCAGCCATAAAATGATTCTGTGGTCCTTAGGAGACACCGCAGTCTTAAGTGTGATCCCATTTTTTCAGAATGGATATGTTTTTTGTTGAAAACTGACCAAGAAGTTGCAAATTGTGATCTCATGATCATGAGCTACTGCAACTAGTCATAAAAGTGAGCTGGTTGCCAAGTATTCAAAATTTGAAATCATAATTTCAAACAGTTGACTTTGTTCCAGGCCTATCATAATTTGGAATGGTCATATAGCAACCGGTCGTAAATTGAGAGTTCCTGTACAATGTATGTCCCCAGTGTAAAGGCTTTAGAGAAGTGGTTCTCAACCTGTGGGTCGGGACCCCTTTGGGGGTCGAATGACCCTTTCACAGGGGTCGCCTAAGACCATCGGAAAACACATATTTTCGAAAAAAATACAGAAAAAATAAAATAATTTTATGGTTGGGGGTCACCACAACATGAGGAACTGTATTAAAGGGTCGTGGCATTAGGAAGGTTGAGACCCACTGCTTTAGAGGAATATTTTTATGTATATTAATTCAAGAGTAGAGACATATGGATGGTACTATTATTACTTTATCAATTGTAGTACCATTCATATGTATTTGTCTGCAACTCACAGAATTTCTATACATCTGCTGGTTGGGAATTATGGAAACCACTATTCTGTAAAGCTCCTGAATGAAGTATAAAAGTGTTTTGGAAGAGAACTTTTTCTTTGACTGTATGTTTGTAGAATGATTGTGGCCCACAATGGGAAGAGAGCATGAGAAATGGGAAATAGTTGTTGCCCTTGTGTATTTATATGCAGCCTCATTCAGTTGTCTTTATTATATTTTATTATAAACATCAAAATAACAAAAGTATATTTTTTGTCATTACCCAGTGCAACAAATATTACGCCATTCAGCAAAATGTAATGATTGAGCAGGCATATAGGATTTCCAGTAATAAAGGGGAATAAAAAAATCACTATCATCTAATGAGAGATTGCTTCAATAAAGTAAATTTAGACTGCACTATAGGATGCCAGACCAGACAAGGCGACGGCATGGAAAATTTAGGAACATGTTTTATTACTATAATGTCTTCTCTTTTTAATAGGAAAAGCATTCTGCTCTCTTACTAGTTCTTCTCACTCTTTCACTTAGGCCTTTCAAATGCTAACGGCATGGAAATACGCTCAAGAGTTGGCACTATTTAATTCCTTCTCTTCTCCCCTCCCCTAATTTCTCCTTTCTCCTTTTTTTCCTTTTGTAAACTGTTTGTACTCTTCAGCCTTTATCTAAAAATTAGTCCTACAAACCTAACGAGTCCCTTTTTGGGAGAGGGGGCGGTCTAAAAATCTAAGAAATAAATAAATAATAAATAAATAAATAACTTCTTGTTTTAATTGGATTTGTAAAAAGAAACTTATTTATAAAATAACATCCTGATCTCAACAATATGAATTAAGTAATTAATTAAAATAAATTGAAATGGAGTAAGTGCAAATGGAATAAATTTCTTCCACCTCTCTAACCACAAATGGGGGACAGACTAGGTGCAAATAGATCATACCAATCAGGTCGATCTGGAGCACATGAGATAAAAATCCGGGTCCTGAAAAAATTAGACGATGAAGAAGAATATTTAGACTTTATCTATCTCTACAGAATTTAGAATTTATTGCTAGTAAATTATACATTTTCTCCCTTGATTGTACTTAGATAAGGAATATATTATAGTGATTCCTGGATTCTCATGAAATGAACTCAAGGTTTAAAAGGTCTGGCTATTGGCTTGGAAAATTATAATATGCACTGTCAAATAATGTGTCCCAGAGAATTTTGCAAAAAATGAAGGAGGATGGCAAATGCAAAGTGGAGGGCTAAGCAAACTCAGGCACAGAGTAGTGGATGTGCATGTAGAAAGAACATTATTTCAGGTGCTAGAGAAAAGTCTCAGCTTGTTGGTTCAAGGAGACAGTAGACAGTATTGAGCAAGGAAGACAAGTGATTTGATAAAGGGCTGTACCCCTGTTCAAATGCTAATTCCTTTCTGTGAATTAAATGCCCAGCCCTGGGGAGGTGGCAGTTGCAGGGAAAGAGAGGCTCTTTTCTAGGTCCCTTAGGCCAGGGGTGTCCAAACTTGGAAACTTTAAGACTTGTGGACTTCAACTCCCAGAATTCCCCAGCTGGCTGGGGAATTCTGGGAGTTGAAGTCCACAAGTCTTAAAGTTCCCAAGTTTGGACACCCCTGCCTTAGGCAATCCACTACTAATTTTGTGGTATCCATTCCCAACCTCTGGCTTGAAGTTTTGTCTCCTTTCCTTTCCTAGGCAAGGAAACCACCTACCCCTACCTTCTCAACATCATTGTCAAAGAGGAAAATTATTTATTTTAAAATCTAATTTATATAGTTGCCCATCTCATGAGAAATGACATTGGATGGTGTATAATGATCAATAAAAAAGAACACATATACAAAATAGATATTTTAAAATAGAAAAAAAACAACATTAAAAAATTGAGTGAATTAAAATTAAAAATACACACAGACCCAAGCAAATGGAAAGTGAGTACATCCATCTCAATACTGGAGTCATATAAATACGTCTCTGGCTCCCCGGGACCCACAGGCCTGATGGCATAACCAGATCTTTAGGGACTGCATCTGTCTATCTATGACTGGATTAGATGCCCAGCCTTGGACAGGTGACAGTTGCAGGGAAAGAGAGGCTCTTTCTTTTCTAGGTCCCTTAGGCAATCCTAGGTTTACACACCTAACACCATCTTTACAAGCAAGATTGGTAGAGGATGTTGTGTGTAACATCTGGCTTTCTCTCCCAGTTTGTTGCAAAGTACTCCTCTCTGTTGTTCAAACTATTTCTGAACACAAGTTTACCCCTTTTCCAGATGACTTTGCTGTAGTTCCATATTGCATTTGTAGTCAAATCTGTTAGTTGTTGTTTGGGTAAAGGTTTTTAACAGTGATATACTTAAGGAGAACTTTAAGTTGTTTAGGTGTTGGCTAAGGATAAGATGAAGGCAATGAGAATATGACAGAAGGAAGAAAGGGTTGTGACATGGTGACAACATTTAGGTACAAGACAGGCGTGCGTTTTGGCAGAGACTACTGCTGGTTTGCTCAGGGGCGCATTGTGCATGCACTCTTTGTGCACGCATGCACAGTACAACTAAAATTGAAACAAAAAACGAGATGGCGGTGCCAGGAGAACCAGTTTGGGCGGATGGTAGGCCTGGGTCGCTGTTGGTTCCAGCAACCCAGGCTGCCAAGTTATTATTGGTTCAGCCGAACTGGTGCGAACCAGTAGGAACCCACCACTTGTACAAGAGGAAAAAAAGTCAAAATATAAGGTGACTTTTTTATGTGCCCATAAAAGAAATTGGGGGAAAAATGTAAAAGCAAATACTGGTCTGTGTGAAAACCATTCCACTTAATTGGGGGGAAAGGTAATGGAAATGTTTCCCCAAATTTACTGCATTAGAAGTTGACTTCTATTATATTTATGCTTGTTTATTTTATTTTGTTATTGCACAATGCTTTGAGAAATTGGTTTGGGAAGATAACTAGCATAACTAATTTTACTATATTGAATTGCTTTATTCTATTAGATTGAATATTCTCTGCCATCCTCTGCTGTAACAAACCTCTGTTGCTGGAGAAGCCCAAGAAACAGTGACTGATGTTTGGTGATTGAATTATCCTGTTCCAGTTTATCTGGGCCAGTGTGAACAAACACTATGTGGCCTAATAAACTGCAGGCTGAAATGTGAGAAATTACTTGGTTTTTTTGTGATTTTGCGTTAAGAAGCTGATCTGTCCAACTTCTTTTAAAAGCTTGCTTGTAAACCTTACAGTTGTGACAATAATAACCATTATATAACAAATGATACTTTGCTGTTTTACAGGCATTAGTATACAATTTCTAAAGCATCCTGACCCCTCACCACAATGTAAGCAGTCAGAATCAGCCTCTAAAAGAACCATTAATAGAAAGGCTACTCCTGAGTGATGACTAAAATACAATCAGAGCCTTGAACTTCCCTGTAGACAGCTCATGATCTCAATAACTAAAGCATGTTCTCTTTGAGAAAAGGAAATTGCTGAAATCCTGTCCTCTTGAAATGCAGAAAAAGCAAGCATGCATACAATGAATGAATTTACAGTAAGCCTTCAAAATCCTCTCCCTCCTCCCTCTTTGTGATGAGAGGCCAGCTCTGCAGAGCTTTATGGTTTGTAGGTAGCTTGCCTACTCTCATCCATCAGTAGAAAAGCAGTAGGTATACCTCCCCCAAGAAATCTATGGGTAGAAAAAAATATTCTCTGAGTAAAATTTCTAGAAATTTAAATTGACATGCCAAATTGCCCTTCTACCTGTATCTTTTTGATGCCTCATATTGATTGGAAATAATTTCTCAGAAATTCTCATTGATGGACTTAGATCCGTTCAGTTTCAAACTGTTAGGATGTATGAGTGAATGCTCTGCCTTTTATCGTACAGTAATCTATTCAATGGTCATTTGTTGTTGTTTTTTAAGTTCTCCACGCATCAGTTATATTAGAAGTTATATTGTAATGTGAGGGTTTTTTTTAGTAGCAGTGCTACTATAACTACTAGTGGGGAGTCTTGCTCTGAGAAATGGAGACTTCCTTTTCCTGAGAAATTTCAGAGAAAATGTCCCTGCCGTTTTTCTCTACCTTTAGCCTTGTTGGAATGAGCTAATCACCATGTGTCTTCAATATTGTGGGGGCTGGACAGGATAACATATTAAGTAGAGGCATCAGCTGTACGACAAGATGTCTGTTCCACATGAATCATATATGCCTGTGTACAAACTATTTGTGGCAGTTTTGCTTCTTACAATAAGCGCCTCCCTCATACAGTCCTTCCTATCCTATGAGCCTGACAGACTTTGTGGAGGCAGCTGAAGTTAAGGCCAAAAAAAAAAAAAGTGGCCCACGGGTATTTTAATATCTAAAGCTGCCAGTGGAAACAAATAAAGAAATGTACACAAAGCCTTGCTTAATCATTAGGTAAATACTGCCAGTGCAAAATTTAGAAAAATAAATTGACAATACAGATGCATTAGACTTCAGCTATGAAAAGCGGACACAGTATTTGCACAATCCACTTTACCTTTCCAGTCTTCTACAAGTACCCTGCATCTGGTTCTCTCAGGGATGATTTCTCTGAAAACCAATTTTAAAAAAAAGTGCCAATACCCCTCCCCCTCCATTTTAACATGGAGCTACAAAACCCTAGAATAGGCTAAATTATCAGACACTTCTCTGTGAAGGGAAGGGCAACTTTCCAGTTTCATAGATTGTAGCTTTCTAGGGTTCTCAAACAAATGCTTGCTAAATTTCCATTACACCAAACAGTTGAAGTTTGGCAAACATAGTTTCAGTTGAGAAATGCCACTGGTCATGTAATGGTCTGTTTGCATAGTTAGGAGGATCAAACAAAATAATTGGCTATCTGAAACAGAGAGATTTTGCTTGTCAAAGATGAGCAAGTCTGTCAAATTCATTTTGTTTCCGTTCCCAGTCTTCACTTCATTTTGCTCAACTGCCATATCAGTGTGCAGTTCTTTATATAATCCACATAAGCATGTACTTTCATCTTAATATATGCACTGTGATACATACTATTCCATATGTCTCATAATAATTTCCACATTTTCATACCCAACGTTGCAAATAAATTTTCTTTAATATAGATTGCATTTATATTGGCAATTTCACTAAGCTGTAGCACAATTTTCAGAATGTGTTTATTACATTTATTTAGACATTGCTCCTATCTTAAGACTGGGCAGCTGACAAACATTAAAAAACAAAGAAATATATTATAAACAGTATACATAAATTTCAACTAATGTATTGATTTGCACTTGACTGGCACTACATGACACAGCTTCCCTCTTTAAATCCAGTGAGCCGTGTCTGGGATGGGCCACCATGTAGATGTCATTTGTGTCATGCATCTGCTACCTAGTGCTATAGTTATTGTATTATGTCTCTGTATTTTGTTGATAAAAGTGTTATACTTACTTAGGTTGTGGATTGTTCTTAGAGGTTCAGAGTTATCAGTGGAAGATGGGCAGTACCCATATATATATTTTTTAGATAAATATAAAGGCAAGTTTGCATTAAAAAGCAAATCTAAAGAGGGGGAAACTGTCTTACTTTACTACAACTGAAGATATATTACAGGGTCTTAGCAAGAAGAAGGAATCAGCTAAGAACTAATGCAGTTTGCTTAGTTTTGACTTTCAAACAGCTAGTTGTAGTCTGTAGATTACATTCTAAGGCTTAAAAAGTTCCAACAGTTCAGAAAATTATTAGTAATCTATAGTTTAAACAAATCATGGTTTAATGTAGCATACAGACACTAGTGGTTATTGATGTGAACAAGATAAAATATTAAATGTTGATCTATTATTAAGTAACGTGATAACTGACAATAGATGGTCACTCAACTCTGAAAGAACTAAGAACTGAAACACTGAAAGTTCTTTCAAGTATGCAAAATAATGAAATAAACAATGTTTCTATATAACTTTTTTCCCAGTTAGCTCATTTTCAGATGGAAGATTTTTCAATGGCTGGGGAATTCTGGGAGTTGAAGTCCACAAGTCTTAAAGTTGCCAAGTTTGGACACCCCTGGCTTAGGGTTTTTAAAGTTAGATGCAGCAAGCAATCCTTTGTGTTTGTTTTTTAAATTGTTTTTTTCCCAAATGTGTACCACTCTCAGGCTATATATTTAAATTATAGCTAAAATAACTGAATTTATTTCATGAAATATTTTGTGCATTAGGTGACTAAAGGAGGCTTTCCACTTTGTAGTATTTTGATACCCCATCTAGCAATAACACAAGGTTCATTTTTTGTTGTTGTTTCTAAAAGGGCAAAAGGCTTTAGTTTCCTACTAGTTCTGTTTCGATACATTCACGGAGGCATGACAAAAGTATTCTATAGTATAGATTGTCCTGCAATGATTCCTTTTCAGTCTTCTATTTAAAGAAGCATTTTTCCTCAAGCAATAAGAATTAAAAAAAAAAAACAATAACAAATGCAGAACAGTATGATGCTACCATCTTCTTGTTTACTGTACTTCCCTTGTCCTTGAGAATGTTTTGCTGGCAAAATTACTTGTTTTGTCATGACAGTAGAATACAGAACATTTGCTCTCTTTTTATAAATGGATTGGGACATCTAGTTGGCCACCCATTTAATGCAGAAATTTCCCCTACTGTACACAATTTTGTACTCATATCTCTGTATAGGGCACAATTTGCATGCCATTTCACTTCATATTGTATATGCAAGAGCTCATACAAGCAAAGTAGCTAAATGGGGACAAAGACCCTGATCCGCAGTTGAGAGCAAGATATAAAAATTAAATCACCAATTTAAAAAGTGTAGGAAAAAGTCTGATTTGAGGGTTACTTCAAATCACTGTTATCCTTCAAAACAATGTTTTGCAACAGAAATGCTCACTCATGTAAATTCAGTTTGATCCTATTAAATTATTTTTTTTCTACAAAGTTGCATAACTGATGTTCAATATATCAGGGGCATATTTTTATACGTTTCAATGAACAAAGTTGCCCTTGTAAGATTATTGACTGCCAAGGATTACCAGATGCCAGGAAAGGAACACATTTCTTCCTTACTTACAGATTCGGAATATTAAAGAAATGGGTGCTCGGTTAATACAAGCCAGTACCACTTGGGCATTTGTTTGATCATATTGGGAGATAATATATAATTTGAATGTTACTCCTGGGACCTGATATTCCCAACCTTCATCTCCATCTCTGGCAAATTACCTTATAGGAGTTATAAACATCTTTTGAATTACAGCGGATTTTAGCAAATGTCTGCATTTGTGTAGGTTAAATGTATATCAGTAGATGTTTTTGCTAGTCTGTTGAATTTTGTGAGCAAGGTTTTTTTATAGACCCACTACTCATTTTTCCTTTTATCTTTTTTTTTAAAAACCTCACTTGATTTCCTCAAATAGATGAAATGGGGGTTGGTGGCAGAATAATTCGATGCTATAGAGAAACAGCTAGTAGAAACCTTTCCCTTGTTTGTTCAAAGAACAAATATATCACTTATGGTATTGTACAAATGTTTGGCTGCATAGTTCACTGGCAGAGCATCTAATTTGCATACAGAAAGCTCCAGCCTTATTTCCTGTCTGCTTCAGTTTCAGGACCTCCAATAATTGGGCCGTGGAGAATCCCTGCCAGTTAGAATAGGTACCATTGGTTTGCCTGATCCTGGACAGGCTCTTTCAAATTCATGCATAGATTGTCTTCATTACTTTCATTGTACTTCATGTTGTGTAAACCCTACTTGTTGCTATCAAGGGTTGACTTAATGTCCTTGACATCATCGTAAACGCACAAGGGAATTTTCATCTGTACCCAATGATTCTGCTGGAGGAAGCCGATCTTTCCTCATTGTTTGCATTATTGATTCTTAATAAAGTAAAATCCATGCCTTACCCACTTTCCCACTCCACTCAGTTTAAAAGAATCTTTTTATATGTGCTTATGTGACGGCGGTAGTGGTGGTGGTGATGTGACATTTTACAAAGGCTGGAAATACTTTATAGGTTGTAAAACACTCTTTCCAAGGCCACTGTAACTTTGAACAGTCAGTAAAAGAACTAGTTGCAAGTCAAGGACTACCTGTAATGCAATGAATTATATCAAGAATACAGATTTACAGAATTAATTTCTATAAAGAAGAAAGGGGTATACAGAATACATGTTTTTAGGACCCAATTTTAGATTTTGATAGAGAACAATAAAAGCGTGGATTCCTTTGATTTAGTATAAAAATGTAAAGGTAAAGTCATCTCTGATTCTAGAGGATGGTGCTCATATCTTGTTTTTTAGCTGAGGGAGTTAGCATCCGAAGAAACTTCTGTGGTCATATGGCTGTCATGGCTATACACCAAAGCTCACGAAATGCTGTTACCTTCCCCCCCAAATGATACCTATTTATCTACTCACATTTGCATACTTTCAAGGTACTAGATTGGCAGGATCTGGAACAAGTAATGGGACCTCATCCCATCACACAGTACTTTGGTCTTGAATTGCCATCTTCCTCACGCTCCTCATAATCTTGGTCATTAATTACATTTATTTAGGTACCATTTTGAGGGGAAAAAGTAGACAACAGTGGCCCAAACTCATCCTATACTATGCCTTGCATACTGATAGAATATGCTGAGATCTGTCTCTTTCATGTCCCTCGATTGCCAATCAAAATTTGGTACTTTTAAGAAATGGATTCAGGCTTTTGATTGATTTCTAACCTGTATATACAGTTTTGTTGTTTTCTTTTTCTTTTTAAAGAAATAGTCTTGTTTCCTTGTTGATTTTGATTTCCCCCCCATGTCTTGGCATAAAATACTAAGTTATATTTCTTCAGAATACAAATTAGGACCTCATTATACCTAAAGCTTAGTGATTCTGAGACATATTATTAAAATCAGAATCCTAGCAAATGCCATTATTTATTAATAATAAATTTTCAATTTTAACACTGCCTGTCTGCCCATCAGTAATGCTGGGTGAAGGCTCTTGTTTAGGGATTCTTCTGGAACTCTGGCTTTATACATTTATACATACATACAGTGATTCTGATCTCTCAGACTAATGAATGTAAAATTTGATTATCCTATAAATGTCATACTTCCTAAATGTTCTAGTACAAACTTAGTTTCAAAAGGAAAAAAAAATACAAGAAAAAATATTTTAAAATGTTTTATTTTGGTAGAAAATGTATATTAGCATTAATTTTGTCAAAGAAAGTTAAGATTTTCAAATATTTATTCAAATGCTAATGTTCAGATTTAAGGATAACACATTAATGTGGAAATTATGAGTGAATACATATAGGGATAAAGATCAGAAACACATTGATTTGTGTACACTCTCCTTACTACTGACCTGCAACAGAGTTAAGAGACATTTCCAACTAGCAGGAATAAAGAATTTGGGCAGCAATTATCTTCATTAGAATTGGATGGGACCTTGGCAGCCTTCTAGTCCAATCCCCTGCTCAAACAGAAGATCCTATATTATTCCAGACAAGTGACTGTCCAGTGTCTTCTAAAAAGTCTCCAGTGATGGAGTACCCACAACCCCTGAATGCAAGCAGGTGTATACAATTAGAGAGCGGCAAAATGAACTGCTTACTGCCATGCAGTGAATTTAAGATAACCATCAAGTAGGTAGCAGCTGCATGTATCCATTGGCCACCAGATGAAAGCTAAAGGGAACTTGGAGTCCTAGTGGACAACCATTTAAATATGAGCCAGCAGTGTGCAGCAGCTGCCAAAAAAGGCAACACAGTTCTAGGCTACATCAACAGAGGGATAGAATCAAGATCACGTGAGGTGTTAATACCACTTTATAATGCCTTGGTAAGGCCACACCTGGAATGCTGCATTCAGTTTTAGTCGCCACGATGTAGAAAAGATGTGGAGACTCTAGAAAGAGTGCAGAGAAGAGCAACAAAGATGATTAGGGGACTGGAGACTAAAACATATGAAGAACGGTTGCAGGAACTGGGTATGTCTAGTTTAATAGAAAGAAGGACTAGGGGAGACATGATAGCAGTGTTCCAATATCTCAGGAGTTGCCACAAAGAAGAGGGAGTCAAACTATTTTCCAAGGCACCTGAGGGTAGAACAAGAAGCAATGGGTGGAAACTGGTCAAGGAGAGAAGCAACTTAGAACTGAGAACAAATTTCCTGACAGTTAGAACAATTAATCAGTGGAACAGCTTGCCTCCAGAAGTTGTGAATGCCCCAACACTGGAAGTCTTTAAGAAGATGTTGGATAGCCATTTGTCTGAAACAGTATAGGGTTTCCTGCCTAGGCAGGGTGTTGGACTAGAAGACCTCCAAGGTCCCTTCCAACTCTGCTATTGTATTGTATTGTATTGTAAAGGGGGGAAAGAAGGAAATTGAAAAGCCTGTGCTCCTAAAGAGAGTGCCTCTCCTCTCTTCTTCCTTCTCTCTGTGTGTTTTTTCTTCCTTCTCCCTCCCCCCTCTGTGTGGCTTTTTCCTTCTCTCTGTGTGTTTTCTTCATTCTCCCCCCCCCCCCGTGTGTCTTCTTCCTGTACTGACAAAACAGTGGGAAGCCATATTTGCCTGGTTTCTATCCATCTTTAATCTTATTTCTCTCATTTTCCACTTAAATAATATTCTCCATTACATAGCCTTTATCAGAAAACTTACAGGTTAAAAATATCATTTCAGAATTGAAAATAATGGTTAAGGATCTTGCTCAGCAATCAATACTGAACCTTGTCTGCAGCTACTGATTTTCTCCTGGTTATTTTATTTTCTCCACTAGACTTTCCATGTTGGCTAAGTGCAGAAATGGAGCTAGTTTCTGGATATTTTCTCAAAAGTACAAGGGAACAATGAATGTCATTTTGCACATAAATAGATATGTCTGTTTCACCAGAAAGTTTGATAATGTTGCTTTCTTTCATTTTTATTCTCTCAATAATCTTGTGTAGTAATTTAAACTGAGATTTAATCCTAAAGCAGCCATAGAACTTCAATTATGAGAGGGGATTTAAATCAGGATCAGTAGCTGCAGTCCTTCCAGCAGTCTAAATATGGTTTGTGAATAAATGTGAATAAATTCTCCCCATGTTTTACTTCCTGAATTATCTTAGTTGAATAGTAATTTGATCTGCTGGTACTATGATCAATTGAAAAGTATGGTCTCTGTCACTTAGGCTGGTGATTGTATAGCAAATCCAGTGGTTTCTATGAAACTCAGAATAGGCCGTGATGGCACTGTCAGAAATACTTATATGCTAAAAAAAATATGTATTTTCTATTTGGCAAATGTGCTGATATTGCATGTTCTTGCCTTTTCTTCCCATAGTATTTTTACTTTGGGGATCAGAATATACCATAATTCCCAAAATAAAATTTAATGGCCACTTTGATTTCTCTATGAGAAATGGTCAGGTTGGCTAAGTCACAGAACATGTATTAAATAGGCCCATTGTAAAATTCTTTATCATTTTAATTAAAAAGCAAAAAAAAAAAAAAAAACACAAGCAAAACCTGTGGTAAAAACTACAAAATTGGCACAGCTGGGGTTGAGGGCTTGTTACATCCTGGTTACAAACGGGAAATTTAATGCCATGCAAACATTCCATTCTCAATTGGTTGGAAGATAAATTGAGGGGAACTTTTCATTGACATTCTCCTAGTACAAGGCATTCTTCAGCCGTTTCCCATCTCTCTTTAATCAGATTTAATTAATTAATTAATTATTTTCATCTTTCTTAACCATCCATCTCCCTAAAAGCTTAACTCTTTGTATATTATCAATCATATTCCACGGTGACTAAAATAATTCCAGAGCATGTGAAAGGAGAAATAGCCATCTAAAAAATAGTTGAAAATATTTGATTTATTTCAAAATATTTCAAAAATCTTAGGAAAAATGGTGTAAACTAGCCTTCCTTTCTTGAGAAGGAAGAATGGAGTTGAGAAATACTATATAGTTGGCTCGATGCTACTGAGCATGAAATTCAAATATATTTTACATTTTCCTTTGGAAAGTCAATATTTCAAACCATTTGGAAAACAAATGCGATTTTGAGTTCCAATCTCCATCTGCCTTTGCTTCCTTGCTTGCAGTTCTAAAATTACTGGAATTACTGGAACATGAGCCCCCTTACATGGAACATGGGTGGCATAAGTATGCAATAAAAATAAATAAATAAATATTTAGCTTTAAATCTGTTTTAAGAATAAAAAGTGTTTTCTCCATATCTATTATGTGAGAAATTATATTGTGTTCTTGGATTTGATTTTAGAAATTGGACTATTGTTGATTCAGTTCTAAAATAAAATCCCTGTCAGTTGGGAGAATAGGAAGAGAATAGGAAATTGTGCAAGTTGTAGACTTATTTCTTCCTGTCATAATTAGGATGATATGCATTTTAGACTTGGTCCTCAATTTTTCACTCCCCTGCCCAGAAAAACAAGCTCATTATCTGCATGACATTCAGCATCAATGGTGACTAGAACAATAAAGGAGCTGTTTAATGGAGAAGAATTTTCCTTGTCTTAGAATACCAAAAGAACGACTTAGATAATTGTTTCCTCTTCAATTTACAAAGAGCTTGTTAAAACTTTGAAGAACTCTGTGCGATAGGATAAAGAAGAAATGAAGAAAAATCAAATGTACAACAATATTTAAATGAATTAAATATTAAGACTGATAGAAGGCATAAATATAGAATATAAAGTTGATTTATTTGATCAAGATTGAAATAGATATGTTGTTATCTCTGACAATCCTAAATGAACATTTGCTGACCAACACTGAACAATAAGGCTTTAAAGATTTGTTTAAATATGTTTGAAAAGATGAGATGTTCTTTGAGAAGGCGATTAATTACTAAAATTGTATGTCCTTGAAGAGAGAAGTCATATCTTTATATCTTTTTCTTACTATTTACTGTATTCTTTCTTTCTATTCTATTTCTTCTTTCTTTTCTGCTCTTTATATTTTTTATTCCTTTTAATTTGTATTAGCTCTCAGCATTTTAATTTTAACTTTTAATAACTTACTATTTTTTTTAAAAAAAGAATACCAGTAGTACAATCCAGGCACAATGGACATAAACTGGTTTGGTCTTCACAGAAGTGATATACACAAAATGTTATTACCAGATTGTAAATGAGATTGAAACATATCTCAAATCTCTCTCTCTCTCTCTCTCTCTCTCTCTCTCTCTCTCTCTCTCTCTCTCTCTCTCTCTCTCTCTCTCTCTCTCTCCCTCCCTCCCTCCCTCCCTCCCTCCCTCCCTCCCTCTCCCTCTCTCTCTCTCCCACCCTCCCCCTCTCCCTCTCTTTCTCCCCCTCCCCCCCTCTCTCACACACACCAACCACACACTTTGGTGAAGAAAGCAATCATTTATGGAAAGAGTTAAGGAAGAAGTCTATTCCTTTATTTTCCAGTTCTTGTTCTGATGTCTGCATGTATTTCTTTTTTGTACTGAAGAGCACACTTATAATATAAGCCCATACCTGTTACCTTGTCATACTATGGACTATAATATTTTTCAACTATCGAAGTCTAGGTTAAAATAGAGTGTTGGAAAATAATTGCTTTAGAAAGGGCATGTGCAACATTGACCACAACACTTGAAAAGTTGTTTCTTTTTCAGACAGTCTCACATTTGACAAATTGGATTGTTATTTCCTTCTTTTATTTTCTGAGGTTAATCAATATTTGCTATCCCAATCTATTACTGGATTTTAGCAGTAGCCCTAACTAGGAAGGGAGTAGAAGCAAAACACATCAAAAATCTTTTCTTCTTGTTTTTGCCTGCTTTCAGTTGGATTTGCAACCCAGACAATTTTTATTTGATCATTCAGTGTGCTTTGTTCTGGGGTATTTATGTATTTATTTATTTTTACCTTTCCTGCTGTAATGCATGATCAAAAATACCTGTTTTTATGCTGATGGGTTGGCACTCATAGCTCACTGGAGTACACAGGGAAATTGTCGAATAGTTTGTTTGAATTTGACAAGATTTGAAGAAAAGAGAAATGTGTCCATGTACAGTTTGTTGTCAATTTACCACCATTCATTCAATGATAATTCAAAGTTATGCTGATGCTGGACAAAGAGACTGGTTCCTGAAATTATGGCTGTAGTAGCATGCTACATACATAGGGTTGTAGTAGCATACTACATACATAAGTTTGACTCAGCCTTCCATCCTTCCGAGATTAGTAAAATGAGGACCCAGATTGTTGGGGGCAAAATGTTGACTCTGTAAACCACTTAGAAAGGGCTGTAAAGCACTGTGAAGCAGTATAGAAGTCTAAGTGCTATTGCTAAATGCTATTGCTATACCACAGTCATGTAATCAACATTTGGGTGGTTAGATATCTGCCCACACTTAAGCCACAAGGATGCTTAAACTTCACCCACCTATCTCTCCCTTATCTGTGCCTTTTTTTGATCCCCTGCACTTTATTGTTCCTGCCACCTTAACTGACCTTTAATATCTTCTTGCTCCTGCAACTGACCACAGATGTCCAACGTGACCTTCTTGCTCCTGCAACTGACCACAGATGTCCAACGTGACCATCTATTGGCCACATGAGCTTTCTTCTCTAGTCACACATGGTGGTTTTCTTATGAGAGTTGGGGAAGATGACCTCACATAGCTAACAACTTCCTTATGAAGGCCAGGGTGGCACATTTCATTGTCAGCAATAGCAAGACACCAGAAGTCAGCTGGGGTGGTTGGGTGCAACTCAGCAGGGACCTATGAGTACAAGATGGCAAGAGTGGGTGCATTTGACACCAGGCTGGTGTGACAGCTGGAGTAACTGATGTTTCCCAGGCCAGTTCCAGCTTTACACTGTGTTGATCGAGTGACTGGGACTTCCTGGGGCACTGCTGCTTTGTGTCATGCTGCTGTGACAGCTGGGGCTTCTTGGGGCACAGTGGTTTTCTACTGCTGGCCTGATCTGCAGCAGCTGAGGGTTCAAGGCCAAGAAGCCCCTGAATGGCAAGCAGGATTTCTCACAAGGTAGAGTTCGGGGTGACCAAAAGGGCAGAAATGGGGGGAAGGTTAAGGTGAGCAGGGTCAGTTACATTACTGAGGCTTGGGGTTGGGCTTAGAATGGCTTGGATTGGGCTGGGTCCTCAAGTAACAACCAGTGGAATTTGGTGACCTACCTCAACAGGAAGTGTTAGGATTGCCATTGCTAAGCAATACAGTCACGTGACATGCTATGTTATGACTGTATCACTTATTGATAGAAATTCTAGTGCCAGTTGTGGTCATAAGTTGAGGACAACCTGAATAGGCAGAAGCATGTTCTTATTATGTCTCAAGTATATCTTGTCACTGTTGTATTCAACATGTTCTAAAGTAAAACCAGCAGGAGAGAAGGGGTGGAGTATCAGTGTCAAATGCTGAATATGGCCTATTTTTAGGAATTTCAGTAAAGAGCATAAACCTCTCTGCTTTCAGAAAGTTTCTTATTTCCACCATCCATATGAAATAGTCGTGCATAGTTTATGCCTCGTGGGATCAAAAGCAATCTTCTAATTATATACTGTGAGATGCCTAACAAGGCAATGGTCTTGTAGTTCTGTATTGGGCAGGTTGCAGAACAATGGATGTTTCCTGCTCCCAGTGGTAGCCAGGCCTATTCGATATAGGACTCCTATTGCAAATCTAGTATTTTAAATTAAGCAGCAATGAAAGTGGACTTTCTTGCAACTGGGAGAAATTTCACACTTCTTTGAACAACGTCTTTTATAGTAGCAAAAACGGAGGTGAATTTGACCAAATACGTTAAGTATGGGGAGATATTACTAATGGCAGTTACCATAATATAATTTTATCTCTAGCAATTTCACTTTCCTTCTGTGCAATGTTGCAGCAAGAGAGGCTTCAGGTGCAGAAAAGAAAAGAAAAAGAATGGTTGCCAAGACTATTTAACTATAAATTCTCCTTGAAGAGAATTTTGGAAGGATTCTCAGTTACATATATTATTTTGTAGTCATCTTTAATGCCATTTCTAAGAAAGCTGGGTGCACCATTGATAAGCTTGCTTTTTTTCCCCTATCCAAATTACAGTTGCTGATGGAAAAGCATTAATGTTCATGATTTATCAAAGCCTAAATTGCAATTTAGTAATTCATGCAAGTCATCAATGTCAGCAGAATGATGTTACGACCTGCTATACCCTGGACGCATGGGAATACCCACATGGTTTATTTTCTTTCGCTGAAGGCAAAAGAGAAACACTGCTCATATTCTCCATAGTAATATTGATCAGTGCTCATATAAATCTGAGATATTTGGCAGGATTCCTCAGCTATATTGTATTTCAAATTTTTATCTCTAGTTTTTTTTCTTCTTTTTTTCAAAATTTGGAACTTAAATTTTCAATTTCATTAGAGATTTAGTATCTCAACCAACCAAGAAACTAGCCGAAGTGTGATGCTTTGGATTTCAGTCATAAAGAAATAAGAGATGTGCAGGTTCCTAATCAAATAATAATGAGTATTCAAAGGGTAGGAGGTGAGAGTTAAGAATTAATTAAGATCAAACCACTACACTTGTTAAAACTCAAGTCTCTTTATTGAAATCCATTATTCCCATTTAACAACTTCAGATCTGGATTTTTTCTATGTGTGTGTATAATCACTCCAGATTAGAAGTGCTGCCTCAAAGCACTGCCTTGGCGCAGCTTGATGCAATGTTTTGAAACATGATGCCAGGTGCAGTTCACCAGATCATTTGCGAACATCCGGGTTCCCCATACATCCATTTTTCGCCCTCTGGAGGTTTCAGGGAAGTTCCTAAGGCCTCCAGAGGGCGTCGGGTGTGTGTGTGGAAAGGCTGTTTTCGTCCTCCCCAGGCTCCTAGAAAGCCTCTGGAGTCTGGGAAGGGTGAAAAAACTGTGCCAAAAGCGGGAGGTGCTGGTCGCGCGTTGATGTGCTCATGGGGGGCGGTGTCATATGCATAGCATTATGGGTGTGACACGCCTGTACACGTCCCTCCCTGCACTCCCACCACTTTTGGCACGGGAGCCAAAAAAAGTTCGCCATCACTGCTCTATAGTATTCCAGACAAATAGCTGTCCATTCTCTTCTTAAAAACCTTTAGTGATGATGGAGCACCACAATTTCTAAAGGCAAGCTATTCCACTGATTAATTGTTCTCAATGTTAGGAAATTTCTCCTTAGTTCTAGATTGCTTCTCTCCTTGATTAATTTCCATCCATTGTTTCTTGTCTTGCATTCTGGTGCTTTTTAAAATTGGTTGATCCCCTCTTCTTTGTTGCAGCTGTCAAATATTGGACACTGCTATCATGTCACCCCAGTCGTTTTTTTTTTTACTAGAGAAACCCAATGCCTGCAAGTGTACTTCATATATTTTAGACTCCAGTCTCCTAATCATCTTTGTTGCCATTTTCTGCACTCTTTCCAGAGTCTCTGCATCTGTTGTATCATATGGTGACCAAAACTGGATGCAGTATTCTAAGTGTGGTCTTACTAAGACTTTATAGAACAGTAGTAATATTTCACTTGATCTTGATGCTATCCCTCTGTTAATACAACCTAGGATTGTTTTGGTTTTTTTTGGCTGCTGCCACACACAACTGGCTCATATTTAAATGCTTGTTCACTAGGACTCCACATTCCTTCACAAAGTTACCACTATTGAACCAGTTCCCACCTATTTTATATCTGTGCATTTGTTTTTTCTTGACTAAATGTAGAACCTTTTTCACCATTTTATTTTATTTTGCTAGATAGGGTTGAGTGTTCAAGTCTTCTGTATCTCAAATCTATTTCCTGAAGTGTTGGCTATTCCTGCCAGCTTAGTGTTGTCTGCAAATTTGATAAATTCCCGTTCTATTCCCTCTATTTGTCTATATATGTCTGTGTACATACTATACTGAGTACAGGTTTAGACAAAATGGCATCCATTGTCCCTTGCTTGATTTTATAAAGCTAATAATTCTCCACATCATATTCCAGTTAAAAGTGTAAAATCTGGAACTGGTATTTAGAGTGGGCTTTATGAAAACCTCAAAACTTTTCAAGACTGTCTTAGAATAATTGTGATATTTATGATAAACTCCTGGGATCCAAATATCTTTAGCATTAGATAACCTAAAAATAGTCCTAGCATTGGGCTACTAGAGTTCATTGCCTCAAGCAGCAGACATCAGCAGTTCTTTTTTTTTTAATCCCAATTTTCATGGGAAAAGATTTGGTTCATAAACTGTCTAAATAATTCATTTATTACATGAGAAAGAAGATATTATAGGAGGGCCATTAACTGTCTCAAATCAGTGGCTATGATCATTCAGAGCCATAAAAAGCACATTTGAAGCACTTCATCTGTTTTCCAGGCAGAGATCCCATTATTAAAAAAAAGAGTAATAATGCAATGTAATAATTGTAAAGATATAAAAGGGTTTAGTACTTGAGTGATAGAATCAGTATTTTTCTTGTCACCAATGTTTATTTCTCTCTGTTTAATGCCTTTTAAATGTGTGAAATATTCCTTGCCTCCAGTATCTTTTGCTGTGATTTATATCTGCATTACAATCATACTGTTTAAATGTCACTAAATGTAGGATAAATTTGAATTCACAAGAATGCATGAAAGGCATGTTTTCTATGGTTATGTGCAAAAGAAAAGCAGAGGTAGGTTAGGTGAATGCATTTAGTGTATACATATTAGGTAGGAGAATGGAAATACTGTGTGTATCACATGTAGAGCTAGACACAAATTGCCTATTGAAATACTATTTTTTTAAAAAAAAAATGGGTTAGACAGTTTTTCTAAATTTCTCCAGAGGAGAAATTCTCAGATAATTTCTCATAGGAAGATATCCACTTATGAGTAGCAGTATCTTCATTGTTTCTAAGGTTGCTTAAAGTATCTTCACTCATGATTTAATGGAAATATGGGAGATCTCCTGTGTTTTACATAACTGAAGATCTAACTATGGAGTGAAAACCAAAGTATTGGAATAAAAACCAGTGGAAAAATATTGGAGTCTCTTTTCTCAAAAGAAGGTGATGATGATTATGATAATGATTGATGATAATGATGATGAGTCTACAACATAGAGTACAAATGAAAGGGAATATGAATGTGACCCATACTTAGTGGGAGTAGTGATCCATGGCCAGAGTTACAGCAAGAACTTAGCAGTTATGGACTTGAACTATTGAATTTTCTCAGAGTCAAGAAGGAGCTAGAGAGCTCACAATTACGTCCTCAATGAACCCAAATGACATGCTTAACATCAACTTTCAGAGAAAACTGCTTGCTTGAATTAGGAGTTCCATAGGTACAGTAGGTTCCTCATTAGAAGTGCTAACCTGGTACTCAAAAAGTAATTCTATTCCTAGCTTCCAAATATTACACAATTCTACTGAACTGATTGTTAATGTTACATCTGCAGGGAAAAATATTCATGGATATTTTTGCAATGAAAGCACAGATCTTGTTGAATTTCTGTCTCGGGGGGGGGGGGGGTGTCCACTATTAATTTCTACAGTTCTTGGCCTACCTTGTCCATTTTCTTCCTTCTAAGTAAATGGGTGCACTCATATTCCTGTAACTGAGTCTGTCCACTTTCCTGCTCTTCATTCTCATCTCCTCTTTCCTTCCACCTTCCCTAGAGAACTTGGTTGTATAATGTAGAGTAAAAGAACCCATTTCTTTCATATTACTTTCAAATATGCTTCTCCAAGCCAGAAGACAAATAAGTAGGCAGGCATAAATTGTACTTCCACTTCTGTGAAGGTTTTCTTTACGTTCTTTTTTTAAAAATCATTTTCTTAGCCATTTTCTTTTCTCTAGGCACTGCTACCTTACCTACTTAGCAATATCATGCAACACATTTCGGTCTTTTCTTTTAACCTGCCTGCCAGGCACAAAGCAACTAGGGTGCTCATTACTGATCCTTCTGCTTGGACATATGAATAGCCGCTGGCTGCATATAAAAGGGGATGGTGCTTCTTAACTATATGAATAACATTAAAACAAGGCACAACAGTATCCCTAGGCTGTCTTGTAGAAAGCTGAAATTTCATCAAAATGAGAAAAAAGTACTTTGTGACTTGCACATAATATTGTAACACAAGTGCAACAAGAGTGGTGTTTGTACTTCACAAAGCACATTTTGTTATTTGCCATCCTCGGAACTTGCATAGAGAATTGTGCATATCAAAGCTATATAAAACATCCCAATATAATTTCTACATATGAAATAAATCCTAGAAATTTAGTATCTTGTGCTTTACTTAGTATCAGTAAGGCACCAGAACCTGCATAGAGCATATTAATACATACCAAACTCTACAAACCACTCTCTAAATCAACATTTTTTTGGAAATCTGTACCTTTATAACATAAGCAGTATTAGCAACATGTGTATGAGGAACCAAATATGCACATGCCTAAACATTTACATTAATGTCTGCCAAAGAACTATCTATCTATCTATCTATCTATCTATCTATCTATCTATCTATCTATCTATCTATCTATTGATTAATCAGTAGTTGGTAAACCACATTGATTAATCAGTCAAAAATCCACATTCCTTTCTCTCTTAATCCTTTGGCGCTTAATCTCTTATGCTCACAAGAAAAGCACAATGGAAAGACATTAGACATCACATTCCATGCAGCAAAATCTTAACTAGTAGAGAGTCAGGTATCTATATCATGAAGTGATCATGAAGTGTCCATAAGGTGTCCATGAGGAAAGCATGCATCTGTAAACCAATCAATAGTTGCCAAGTGTATCTATCTATCTATCACCTATCTATCTATCTATCTATCTATCTATCTATCTATCTATCTATCTATCTATCATCTATCTGTTGTATTTGTGCTGATAAATAAATGAAGGGAGACTAGTATAGATCTATTTCAACCTATTTAGGTCTCATCAGCTAGCCAAAGCCTTACTGGGAATCGAACCAGGGCTGTATTGCATATTAGGCCGATGTAATTGCCACTAAGCCACAGGCTCTCTTCCTTATCAGCTAGGCCAGGGAAATAGGTATGTATTTGTGTTACAACCCCTGGTATGCCCAAATATGGGAGGGAGCTCACTACTCTCCCTTTCTGTCCTTCGGCTCATTACAGAGGACCATCCAGGCAGAAATCCACCCTCCATGTTAATTCCTTCTTAGTTAATTAAGATCAAATGGTTTTAACTTAAACAGGCAGACAGGTAGTATACTTCCACATGTGACCAAGTGCTTAAATGCAGTTTTGTCTTCAACACTTCACTCTCTGAGTCTAAATCTTCTTTGCAGCAAAGACACACTTTGTGTTGATTAGACTTGGGAAGAAAAGTTTGGAAAAAGGCTTATCAAATCATAACTCGCCAAACAGTAGGCCAGTTGCAGATCAAAACTTTCAAAACAGGCAAGTCGTCCCCCCCTCCAAATAAGGAGATTCGAAATGATCCATTTGAAATTGGAATGTTTTGAAGTCAAACTCTTTTACATTTTCTTGATTAGAAGAAAAAATAGCAGTGATACATTTGATCAGTACATCCCATCTGGCCATCTACTTTAGACTTGTTTTTCATGTATTTTTACATAATAAGTATATTTTGGGCTATTTGGATTTTCCCACCAAAAGGGAAGATATTCTCCTTTGTTCTTAATATTAAAGGAACATAATAGAGTTCCAGGTCCTCTTCAGTTCATTAAAGTAGCATTTCTGTAATTAAAAGTAATTTTGGATCACATTCCAGAAGGAAAGTACCAAAATAGAACACTGCTTCCTAGATGCAACCTCTGCTTGTACTGTTTTTTACATGCAAATTTTAATGAGATTTCCATATAACAGTAACTCTATTGTTACCCTAAACCAAAACCAAATTGCTTTAAATGATAACTGAATTATCAGTTGTAGAACTTCTTACAGTCTTTCAATGATAGTTCTTGACTGGATAACTAAATTTCTTTTAAAGCACATTACAAAGAGAGAGATTTGGTGTTAAACAATCTTGATATTGAATTGTATTATAAACACTAATGTAATCTGAATACGGAAGCAGTGGCAATATTAACATAATTTTTGGTTGAGGGTTTTTTAAGTTCTCTTCAAAGTTTAATACAACACTTTACAATAAAATGTGGTATCACTCACATATGCCTAAAATTTTAGCCTTGTGAGAGCCCAACACAAGTGAAAATCCTAGTCTTTGTGAATTTTGAATCCCTGGTTTCAGTTAGGGTGGGCCTTTGTGCAAAGATGGGGTAGGCAGGATGGCAAGAATGCATCTATTCAAAGGTAACAGGTTCTGCTGTAGGGACTTGCTGCACTGTGTGTTATTAAGACATTCAAAAACATCCTCTAAAATTCTCAACTTCCTTAAAGGAATGTCAGAATTCTTCAAAAACTAGATATTTGGGTTGAAATTTACTTCTGAAGCATACATTTATCTAATCTCATATAGGCTATGAAAGAGCCCTCCACTTGATAATGCTTTGAGCACTGAGAAGTGAGGTAATATTTTGACTCACTGTGTCAATGAAAGGGAATATATCCTTAAGTAACCTGGAAATACTCCCTTTTGGGGGGCATTGTAGCTATAATACAGAAAGTTTCAAAGAGTTAGTGGTTGTCCAGATAGCTTAAGCAATTTTGTTCCTACCTTTCTAGTTCAGTGCTGGAGAAGAGATAACAGAAATCAAATAATAGGAGACTTCTATTGACACTCTTGTAGTATAGTCAATCTGATTAGCTACATAACATAATTATGCCATCGTGATCAGTATATAATCACTAAATGGTTAATATGGCTACAGTTCTAGCACATGCTTATAAAGGACTGACCATAGAATGGCTACATCGATCTACGGTTTTGCATTCATGTGGATTTTTTAATCTTCCTGTGATATTCAATATTGTTTGTGTTGCCAGTTTTTTGAAGTAGTGAGTTCTGCCACATAAAAGCATGTAAATGCATCTAGTTACTATAATTTGCATGCACCTGCTTAATTTTTTAAAGGTGTTTTGCTTCTTTTTTCTGTTTATAAAATGTTATATAGGAGCAAGTGGAAGCAAGTAGGAAAGACATGGATGAATACTGAAATAAAAGAACATCATCAAAATTGGATGGATTTCAAAAGCATTTGATTTTGGAGCAAAAAAGTTGAATAAAGTATATGTATTTTATAGTCACATGCCTCTGGGGAAGTTCTTAAATATTTAATAATTCATGAAAAGGGATGATTGCTTACAGTGCCAGAGCAATTACATTTTTTGTTTGTTTGTTTTTACGTTTTCTGATAAATATGAAAAGCTGAATAAGAGGGTGATTAAAACACATGAATTGCACAATTTGTCACTTCAGTTGCTGAAGCAGTTTAGAAGAATCCATATATTTTTTTGCCTTGGAATTTGTTTACCTAGAAAAAAAGGTTCTGGTTTTTTCCTGTCACCTTTTCTAAGCAGGTTTTAAAATGGCTTTTCTTTTAAATTATTTTTCCCCCTCACAAAGGAAGAACAGATGACCTCTACTCCAACCTAATATTATATATGCCAGGTCAATGAAAATCCTCATAAACACCTCAGGCTCTCTCCCGTTGTTCTCAAATTAAACCCCGAGGCAAGGTGGTGGTTTTGAACTTAGCCAATCTCCCTGGGGATAATTCTAGCTGTGCTCTGTGACCACAGTCTGTATATGATAAGGAAGTCTATGCAATTCACCCAACAAATTTACAGTTCCTTTAAAGAGTGTTATGTTTAACTGAGGGGTGTTGTCAAACATGCACATCCCCATCTTTGCCTAATCTTACAATTAAGGCTGCTGGTAGGAAGCACTGACGTTGTTAATGCTTCTTTGTGAAGGTTTCTCAATATAGATCTGAAATATAGTATAAAAAGTAATACAAAACTGTATAATAATAAAAAAAAATCAGGAGGATGCAAAAAAAAAAGAGAAAAGAAATAGTACATTCTCAAATAAGTGATTTTCTACTTGTTTTCGAACCTGGGGGGTTTTCAAAAGGTGCAGCAATGAAGTTTATTTATTCAGTTGTTCTACTGTTAACTATTATTATTATTATCACTAGTACTATGACTGTCTCCTTTTTTCTTCTGGCTTTTCAGTTTGCTCCTTTCTACCCTCAGTTTTATCAGAATGATTATTCAGAAAAAGAGCATTTCACTTGTCTTTGATGGAAATAAAAATCAATAATTGCTTTAGTCTGTATTTTTTAAATGAACACAGCAAGCTACTCCATTAAGCAGTAAATTCCCAGTTATGAGTCCTTTTTTTCATAATAATTAAAATAGATAAGAATATTTGGAGTGAATTGTTGCCTGAGCGATGTGGCAATGCTTTGAATAGATAAAACTACCTAATTGCCAATACTGCTACTACAATTTTATGGGAAGTGGGTCTAATTAGAGCTGAAACCAGTTTGCCCTTCCTGGTGTTTCAGATTAGGGACTGTTCTTTCCTTAGTTCAGGAGGTTGGTAAATTTCCATGTGCTACATTGAATAATATATATCTTCTAGCTCAGTGACGTGCGGTGAGGTTTATGACTGGTGAGGCACTGACACAGTGCTGAGTTTCAAATATTTTTAGACTTGTGGACTTCAACTCCCAGAATTCCACAGCCAGGCATGCTCAGTTCCAATTTAAAGCGACAGCATTTGTTTTTCTCCTTTGCTCCTTCTTTCTTTTTCTTTTTCTTCTCCTTCCCCTCCTTCCTCCCTCTCTCCCTTCCTCCCCCTCTCTCAAACACACACACACACACACACACACACACACACACACACACAGAAGTTGGATTGGACTATCTCTCCTACCCCTTCCCTCTTCACTCACTCTCAAACAAACCCCCCCACACACAAAAGTTGGATTGGATATCTTTTCCAGTGGCTTAAAAGCAGCTCCTCTGCCACCACCCCCATTCCCCTGCTGCCTTTCCCAAACACCTCCACCATTGCAAATGCAATACAATACAATACAATACAATAGTAGAGTTGGAAGGGACCTTGGAGGCCTTCTAGTCCAACCCCCTGCCTAGGCAGGAAACCCTATACTGTTTCAGGCAGATGGCTATCCAACATCTTCTTAAAGACTTCCAGTGTTGGGGCATTCACAACTTCTGGAGGCAAGCTGTTCCACTGATTAATTGTTCTAACTGTCAGGAAATTTCTCCTCAGTTCTAAGTTGCTTCTTTCCTTGATTAGTTTCCACCCATTGCTTCTTGTTCTACCCTCAGGTGCCTTGCAGCCTGCTGTCTGGGTGGGAAATGCCTGGAACACAATAAAGCCCACCCACCACCTCCTGCTGGCAGGCTGGGGTGAGAGGAGAGGCAGAGAAGCCGGAGGGGAGCTGAGCCGAGCCTTCCAAAAGAAAGAGGCTGGGGGGAAGTGTGTGTACTACAGCATGGCTCTTTGCCTGGCTTCCTGCCTCCTCCTGTGGTCTCCTCAGTGCTCACTTGTGCTCTCCCTCCCCAAGTGTAGTTTGATTGCAGGTGGAGCCACGTTGCCTTTTCAAACTTGTAATCAGTGAAGCTGGGCTAGATTTTTATATAGTTTTATCCAGCTGTGTGTGTGAGAGAGAGAAATGAATGGGGGCCTGGGGAGGAAGTCACTACACTTGGGGAGGGAGAGCACCAGTGAGGTTAAGCAGAGTCATCCACGGTGAGGCAGCAACTAGCTCAGCTTTTTCCTTTTACTTTTTTTTTTCATGATGAGAGTGGTGAAGCTGTGCCTCACTTGCCTCACCTGACTGCACGTCACTGTTCTAGCTGTGATATAGAGCAGTGTCTGCCTCATCAATATTATCCACCCAGGACAATACTACATTTAAATACTGATTGAGAATTCTAATGTTGATCGTTCTGTTGGTTCCGGGATTTTATTTGGGATATTTGTTACTTAACAATAAAATTACAGTTCTAGGATTATTCCTATAGGGAGGGAGGAAAAAGTCCATTTGAGCAGATTTCTTTAAACAGTGCTCATGTAATTTCTTCCCTTGCCCTTCAGAGATCTCTTCTAGAAGGAAATTGACAATAGTAGGAGGGAAGAAAATTGCATAGAACTTTTGAGGAAGATCAATGTTACCTATGCTATCCTTCTAAAGATTAAACTGAGGAGAAATTATCCTTTCAAAGGGTAAACTAGATAAAGCACTGCAACTCAATGTGTAGAGTAATTTTTTAAAAAATAACTACTAATATCTTCCATTGTTTCTGGCTTTTCTTCACAGCACCAAGGAAAAATTGGTGTTAAATTTAATGTTGGAACAGATGATATCGCAATTGAAGAAGTCAACGCAATCATTAATGATGGGAAATACCATGTAGTACGTTTTACAAGAAGTGGTGGCAATGCCACATTACAGGTGGACAACTGGCCGGTTATAGAACGCTACCCAGCAGGTGAGAATGTAAATACAATCTGATGGATTTGTGGAATTACAGGGATTTAAAGAGGTTTTTTTTTCTTGCATAGGTATGTAGGATCTTTGCTTCTTCAAGATGCTTAATTGTTCTTTGCTGCCGTTAAAAATGTTTTTACCAATTGTTAAAATAGCAATTTTTTGAGTCTTTATTTCATTACATTGGACAGATGAATAAAACCAAGGAGATGATGAAGATGTCAAAATTCTTTAAAACAAAGTTTTAAATAACAATAATAAGGTATTAATGTATTGTTGTATTTAGATAATGCAAAGGCTTTGACAAAAATAGCTTAATATATTGAAAAACCATTTTAAAAATCTGGAATTAAAATAAGTACTGAAAAACAGTGCTCATTTTATAAACTATTAAGCAGAAATTGTGAAGTAGAAAAATATATTACAGCACAAAATTAAAGAAAAATGGCATTAATTTTACAAATATTTGCTAGTTGTGGTTCACTAGCTATTTATTTTAAGATATCTCATCAAAACCTGCCCACCATATGGTTTTTTCCCCCAAAATAATTTTTTTTGTTTCTCATTAGATGAGCTGTGATATGGCCTCAGCAGATCATCAATTATATTAAGTATTTTTAATTGGCCAAGCCAACAGACAGCCTTGTGACTTGCACAAAACCATGAAGTTGTATGCTGAATCTTATGGAAATGATGTGACTATTCTGCAATATTATAAATTGGGAAAAAATGAAGTTTAGGAGAAATAGATACAAAAACGTGAATATTTTTATGTAGCGTCTAAAATAACAATACTTGATGCAAAATGAAAACAAGGCAAACTGAATGAGATAAAACATAATGGGTTCATGCAGGCATTTCTACAATTCTTTTGTAATTAAGATGCTCTGATGTCACTGAGATATTTTCACAAGATGAAATTAAAGTTTCAACATTTTATAGCATAGGAGTCATGCTTTGTGGTCTTACAGCCAGGTTTGGGCTCGACATTGCCATTCTTGACTTCCAGTCATATGTGATAAGAGTCTAAATCAGGGGTGTCCAAACTTGGGAACTTTAAGACTTGTGGACTTCAACTCCCAGAATTCCCCAGCCAGCATGGCTGGCTGGGGAATTCTGGGAGTTGAAGTCCACAAATCTTAAAGTTCCCAAGTTTGGACATCCCTGGTCTAAACAAAGGAAAGGTTGCTACTTCACCTGAAGTCTTCTATACTATTGGTCTGAGACCAATTAGCAAGTTCATGATTTTTTCTGGTACTTCTGACAATTTCCAATTAATAAGCTGTGATCCTCTGCACTAATGAGTGGCAAGAATGGAGTCTTGCGGAGACTTCTCAGGTTTTCCAGTATTTAAATTAACAACAGTGGAACAGTGGAACTTCTGCTGTTCTTTAAAATCAGCATCCAATTTTTGGTTCTCTGGTAAAGGCTGTGAGTTTAAGAAGGGAAGCTTTTCTTTTGTCATTCCTTTTTGTGTGAAAAAATGCATATTTCTTAATCATACGTTGTTGGCTGGCCTTCATAGTCAATATATTCTTGACTATACTTATTTAATTTTAGTGTCTGTGGATTGACTTAGAATTGTATCTCCTGCTATTAATGTTATTATCGTATTTGTTATTTTCATTTCTTACATAATAAATGCAATTTGGGGAGGGAGGTTGAGCTTTTTAAAATTAAACTTTCCCTTTACTTTGATTTTAATGCTCAAAAGCAAGTTTAAAGTATGTGCAACAATAAAAAACTCTATGCTACAGAATCCTTAGGCATTTGGATTTAATATTAACACTAAGTCATTTCCTGTATTCTTCTCCTCCTCCTCCAGAAAAAGAAAACTTTGGAAACGTTTCATAAAATGTTAAATGAGTGATCACAGTCTTTCTGTTGATTTTAATAGTTCCTTGTACACTACAGCAGGGTCTAATTAAAGCCACAGTTTCAGTCATAACTCAGAATTCCCTTGTGCATCTTCTTGCTCAGCTCAGGACAGTTGTTCTTAATCTTTAATTTTCTTTAAGCTTTTATCGATATCATGATGGTGCCTTTGTAATGTAACAGCAAAAATTGGTGTTTTTTTTTGTTTTTGTACTTTGTCTTGATTTAACTTTGCCATTACAACACCCCTTTTGCTTTTGTGCTTCTTGTCTAATCTATAAGCCACGTTCGTTCTGCATCTGGATCCTTTTCAGTTCCTGGCCCAACCACAGGACTGAAACTCCATTGGTGACATCCATTCTTGCTCTTCTTGATCTGCTAGTGGCTTTCGATAATATCAACCATGGCATTTTTTTAGGTCAACTTAAGGAGTTGGGGGAGGGGAGTACAGTTTTTTTGCTGGTTCACCTCCTACATCCAAGGCCGGTCCCAGTTGGGGTTAATAGGAACCAAGAGGTCCTGCTCACAGCACCTTCTTTGTGTGGTGCCACAGGGCTCTTCTCCTCTTTAACATCAACATGCTGGACAATATCATCCATCACCATAGGACAAAGTATCATCAATAAGCTGATGATACCCAGCTATATATTTCCATCCCAGCTGAAGTGAATGATGAAGTGGACACCTTTTTAAGGTGCCAGGAGGCTGTGGGACTCTAGAAGGAGAACAGCACACTTCAACTGAAATCTAGTAAGACAGAGTGGCGGTGGATAGGCCCCTATGGATAGGTCCCTATTTAGGAGTTTATCAATTTTGGTCCTGGATAGGGTTGCACTACCTCAGACCAGATATATAACTGGGGGGTCCTTTTGGACTCAACTGTGACCAGGAGGGTGTTTGTCCAACTTTGTGTGCCAGTCACATCCTTTCCTGGACAGGGAAGCCCTCTGCTTGGTTACTCATGCCCTGATCATCTCACAATTGGACTATTGCAACATGCTCTATATGGAACTACCCTTGAAAAGTATACAGAAGCTTCAGCTGGTGCAGAATGCAGCCACATCAGCCATACTAAGTGCTTAAGGAAGGGCATATATAACACCTTTGCTCCACAAGTTGAGCTGGCTGCCAGTTTGCTTCTAGGTCCAATTCTACAGACCCCATCAGTTAAAAATTTTCAAGAAAGACAGATTTTCTGCCACTGTCACTGCATTGGGAAACATCTTGCCCTCAGAGGTGAGAAAAACCTCCCATCTTTTGACCTTCTTTGTAGGCCTGTGGTGAGGAACACAGAAACCCACACAATCAGGGGACTTGAGAGGGCTCATAAGAACCCCCTCCCAACACCTGCATTAATAACTGCTAATCTCCCATCTTGGAATTCTTTACCTTCTGAAATTTTTGGTATGGAATGGAATAGAATCGAATCATTCTTTATTGGACCAGTGTGATTGAACATACAATTTTATCTCCGGTGCATAAGCTCACAGTGTACATATAAATCAGAACTATTGAAGAACATTTCACCGAGGCTGCCATCAGCAGTGGCATCTTTAATGGAATCTTATATGTATGTATGATTTTTAATACTATTGTTTTACAATTTTAAAATTTTTAATCCTAAATTATTCTAATTTTAATTTTTAATTTTATTGATGATATTGTACACTGCCTAGAGTGAGGGACATGGGCAATTAAGAAATATAAAATATAAATAAAATAGTACTCCTGAGGATAACAATACTTTCTGTCCATTTTGGAGTGGTTTGGGGTTTGTTTGTGTATGAATGCAGTGGCCTACATATATATGGCAATGATGATTATGTGGTCTATACTACGTGCCTTGAGCTGTTACAGAAAATTCTAAACGTTTCCTGCTGCATTACAGTTATCTGCTGTTATCTATTCCTCCTTTCCCTTTCCAAACGGCTCACAGTTAACTTCATCTCCAACTCTTCCATGGGTTGTTGTGATCCTTTGACCATTTTGTCAGTGAGTGTCTCCCCCCCTTTTTTAAAAAAATGGACTGCTGCTACCATGGGGAAAATGTGGAAGTGATTGTCATAAGGCCAAATTCCTGTTTCTGGATTCTGCTAATAATAACCTAATGGTTATTGCTCCATTGATTCAAGGCTTCTGAGAGTAAGCAGCTGTTTCAACTTTGAATCAGTGGCTGACGCCAGTTTTATTTTATCCCCTATTTTCTTTTATTTCCAGACTCTTTTTACAGGGTTTTTACAGTCTTTAAAGAGTTTTAAAGAGTACTGTGGTACTATTTCATACTTTGAGCAATCAACTGAGGAATTCAGGATTTAGATCAGGCTTCCCCAAACTAGACTCTTTTGTAATTTGTTTTCTACCTCGGACTCCCATCAATTCTAACAAACCTGACTGGTGGTCAGGAATAAAGGGAGTTGTAATTAAATCCTCTTGTGAATCTAGGTTACAGAAAGCTGGATAGTAAGCCTTGAAAGAGAGAAACATGTGTCTCTGAAGGCAGTCAGAATTTTTGAATGAATGAATGAATGGTCACATTGACAAGGAATTCTATTGCAAAAATACTGCACAGCAGATCTGATATTTCCCCTTACATTTCTATAATACTTTCCTAATCCATTGTATACTTTTTTTTAAATGGGCAAGGGCTCTTCTATTTTTGGCTATGAATTATCTCTAGCCACTTCTGCTATCTAGAGCCAGTTGTGTTTCAGAGCCCTCCCTCCCCCAATTCCTTTGCTGGCTTTCCATTAAATCATAATTGTTCCAAGCAGTACAAACATATCAATAATAATAATAATAATAATAATAATAATAATAATAATAATAATAACAACAACAACAACAACAACAACAACAACAACAATAATAATAATAATAATACTTTAATTTATAGACCGTGCCCTTTCCTTGACAGGACTCGGGGCGGTGTCCAGCCTATCATTATCTGGTACAATATTTTAGACCAAGCAATGAATTTTGGAAATATAATTAATGCTTATTATCATGACTTCAGTGTGTTTTAAAAAAATACAATTGTTACCATGGCATCTGCTTTTTAACTTATCTCCTGTACCTGTATCTGGGTTTAATTAAACATTCACAAGATCAGCAGATTAATTAAGAAGTCTTTTCATCTGAACTGTGCAGTTGATCCCTTTTTCTCTGAGATGGAAGAAATCAGCTTGACTTCCTGTGATACCTCAGCCTGATTAATTATTTGTCCAGGCAAGCAATCTAGATGTTTTCACTTGCTTGTCCATTTAAAACTTTTTGTTACTATATGAATTTAATAATACAGAAAAAAAATGGTTTTCATTATGTAGAAGTTTTGATTTGCCTGTATGTGTGTATTTTTTCCTTCTGAATTGCATTATCACGTTTGTTTGTTATTTTCAATTAATTGTCACACATTTTTCCTTAACAAGAGAAAGTAAAATTCTATGTTTGTTGATACATATAAAGCTCTTTGGCACTTCTGCATAGTTCAAGTGGGAATAAGAAAATCATATATATTATATTCAGCTGCATATTGAACTAAATATTTACTGTGTCCTACTCTACGCTCACTTTTACACACACACACACACACACACACACACACACACATACACGGGAAGTTTCAAGAAATCTCACCCAGTCATCTTTTTTTATCTCACCTTTATTATTCTTATAAATAATTCAAGGGAGTGAAAATATATAATCCCCCTTCTTCCTCCTATTTCGCCCCACAACAGTCCCGTGAGGTGAATTGGACTGAGAGTGATTGGCTCAAAGTAACCCAGCTGATTTTTCATGCCTAAAGCAAGACTAGAACTCTGTCTCCTGGTTTCCAGCTTGGAGCCTTAACCACTAGATTAAACTGACTCTGATATATTTAATATTATCTGCATAGAAAAAGAAAAGTGCAGTCAATAAATATTGCACCCCTGTTTTCAAGGAGAAAGAGAGAGAGAGAATGTGTGTGTGTGTGTGTGTGTGTGTAATTATGATTATGATAATTATGATTATTGCAACTATCCACAATTTCAGCATAGTAAAACTAAGGAAAAGTAAAGTTAAGCTCTGTAATTTGGACCACGTCAATATAACTGACAATATTTTTCTTCCTTACTATTCCACTAAGAGTTAAAAGTGATACAAAGCCAGCCATCACTTCAGATTTTTGAGATCTTTTAATCTCCTTTGACTTTGGAGACTTTTGTTTTCTTTAGCAAGCAATAACAAATCCATAATCTTGTCTCATCAGAGGTTTTAATAATATTTCTCAAGTTCGCATTTTGTTTTCTGGTTTTAATTAGACAAATAAATATTCTTAATTTGTGATATTTTCCTTTGTATATTTATGAGCTTTCTCTTTTGCCCTTTTCATCTTTAAGACTATAGTAAGGAGCAAAATCTTATTGTTGCTTACTTTTGCAATTAGAGAATTTTTTTAATGAAATGTGTGGTGTGCTTACTAATACTTTATTGACAGTTTCGGCATCATTTAACACACTGACACAGCACTTATTTTAAAGAACCTGGAGGTTGTCATATGAGTTGTGCTTTTGAGAGATGATATAAACTATTAGAAGATTTCAACTTCTCCTGGAGAGATGTATAACTATATAGTAAATATAACACGGAAAGAATGATGTTATCAGACCTTAAAGGATCTTTAAGCAGTTTTCAATGTCTGAGAGGACACAGTAGGCAAAGTGTAGTAGAATGGTATAATAATATACCACTTATTTGAATTGTAGGTTGCAAGATTACTCTCCAGTGGGATTTTGTATAATGGGAGGAACAGATAAAGTGAGGTAGCTATAGTAAATTGTTAGAAATCAAGCCTGTAGCATATTTTGAATTGTTTATCTGAAACACATAACAATTACTTAGTTTTGAATAATGGCGAGAAATGAAAGGTGATACCAAGAGGTTGAAGCTTGTTATATCAGCAACTCAGAATCTTTCAGAAATATGTTTTGATCTTCCATAACTATTTTTAAGTCAAGCTTCCTTTTTTATTTAAATATACTTATATAATTTATTTAAATCAACATCTATAGTCACCCAATTTACATATTGTGACTAGGAGCAGTGAACATAGGACTAAAATTAAAACCACATTAAAATTAAAACTACAAAAGCAAGAAAATTAAAACCAAAGCAATAGTAATAATAGTAACAGCAGGCCAGCCCTTAAATCCACAGACAGGTAAATATATATATATTGATAAGCTCCTTTTAGACTCTGTGCTTGAGAGAGCATCCAAGTATTTGAAGAAGGAGGATGTTTTTTTTAATGAAATGTTAGCAGACACCAAACAAATCTCAGGAACCATAATTTGCAAAATTCAGGCATCTTTCCTGGGCCTTGTTGTATAATACTGTGTAATAGTTGAGGTCCAAAGTATGCACGCCTTGCTGATCTGGAGGAAGGATAGAAACATTTGGACAAAAGTGGTCCCTCAAATATGTCGCTTCCAGGCTGTGAATGGCTTTATAAGTGGTGACCAGCACCTTTAATTTGCGCCCAGACTGCAAATCAGTGCAGCTCAGAGAGTAATGGTGTACTATAAATGCACTGAAAGGCACTAATAACTGCCCAACCCATTGTATTT